>NC_081407.1:681506501-682106501 GCF_030272615.1 Cryptomeria japonica | reverse complement strand
CTTTTTTTTTTTCTATTGATCAAAACAGGAGTAAATACATTGAAAATAAATATTAATCTAATGGTATTGCACAAGAAGGAAGGAAACACTAACACAACTTTAATGAGATAAATAGGAGCTGCTACAAATTATCAAGAATTACATCTAGCTGAACCAACATAGGTCATGATAGTATGATACAAAGGAATATAGTGTATGTGTAGTCTATTAAGATATATAACATCTATAATATTACAAAGTTACATCCAAGTGAACCAAACTCATGAAACAATGTAGTCTATTACACTCAAAATTTGAAAAGGTCTTTTAGCTATCTAGGACATTTGATGTCTCCTTCATTAAATTGCAAAAAAAGATATTTTATCTTTTCAAGTCCCTATTGTTGAAGTGCAAGCAACACTACAAACTACAAAGAAGTCTATGCCCCACCCTAGAGATGGTCATTGTACAAAAATTATCTTGTTCTAGATTAATGAGGGTGAATAAACACAAAAATTTAACCATAGGAGACCCACTTAATTTTTTTTCTGAATTAGTAATTATTTATGGTGAATTTTGAATCTATCTATGAACCCTAATGAGATCACACCACTAACACTAGATCTACATACTAATTCAACACAATATCTATAGAGAATCTATCAAACATGTAAATACAACTAAAATAAGAAAGATCATTACAGCTTCACATGTCTAATAGACTTCTCTCCATTGCTCTCCTATCCTCTATGATCTTGTATTTGATATGGTTTCTCTAATATTTGTTTTGCGTTTTCACGAGAGCTTAAAGAAGAATGGGTGTGGTTGTCATGATGTATGATTAGGATGAATTATGCTAGGATGATTTTGTCAACATGTAGGTATAATTGCCTGAGATATATTCCCAAAATGAAATGAGAAAACCTCTTTTATAGAAATATCTTAGAGAATCAAGGGCTTAGACTAAGAGGTTAAATGATGAATAGCTAAGATCACATAGATCAGAGAGATTTGATAGGACTAATGATAGGATTAAGGTGCCACCCACCTTGTAAATCTCGTAACATAGTTTAGACATCCTTGGAAAGTGTCCTAAGGCACTTGGGATGTATTGGGAAAGTAAACTGTAATACTTAATTCTCACCATTGTTTGTAATACATTTATAAGAGGTGATGGGTTACACTAGTAGTGATAAAAAGGGGGTATGAACACAAATATTTAATATTATTTTTCCCACTTATGGGTGTCTAGAATGATATATTTAATGAATTAAGAAAGTTGAAAAAGAGTTATCTATGCACTTCTCCAAGTGGGAGTATGAAAGAGGCAACATGTGCCTCTTGGTTTCCGAACATTTATTACATTTAATATAATGTTTCTCTTGCAAGTATAGCTATCCATGTTAGAGGGAAGGTATCGAGAGCCGAACTAAAGTATTTTTGAGTTTTGTGGAGGCATTCCAAGGTTTTTGGTCATGAGAAATGAAGAGTCTTCTTTGGGAATCTTTATTGGTGGTTTTGGAGCTCTTGCCATTTTTTAAATTTAGCCTTTCAGTGTAGATTTTATGCAAGAATAGTTGAGAACATCTTAATATAGTTTTATCTGTAGGAATGAAGGATAGATGGGAGGCATAAGGAGGTTGTTCACATATACATATGTGCTACTATGGTGGAGGAACAGAAGAGAATGAAAGTAATCATATTGTAAGCACTTTTAATTTTGGTAATAGAAGCTTTTCCTCTCTTCTTGGTGGAGTTTTCTCCTAGAAGGGTTTCTCCATATAAATCCTATGTTGTGTGCATGTTATGTCTCTAACTTGTGCCTTGTTTTTGTTATCTTATGCTCATTTATTTCTATTATAAGTCCACTTAAGGTAGGTTTATTAATCATGGTTAACAGGTTGATTTTTTGCATCATAAGCAAGAAGGATGTAATCATTGGTTTGTTACAATTAAGGAAACTTAATTTTTAGATTCTCACATAACTTTCATTTTTTCTTGTTGCTTCTATCCAAGCCTTGAATCTCATCCTTTGATTAGTTTATTGGATAGAGATTTATCTTTACTTTTTTTGGTATTAAATCTGTTTATTTCTCAATATTTGGTATCAAAGTTGAAGGTTATAGGTTCTAGGTATTCCTTTTTTTTGTTTCTTTTCTTCCCAAGCTTGTGGGAGTCATTTAGAAGGAATTAAACACTGTTGGAAGGTGTTTGAGGCCACAATGAATGTTTTGTGAGTTATTTTTGTATTATATATTTGTGATATTGGAAACCATGTATATTATCAATGTGATCTATGTTAGACATTTGAAGCTCATGCTTGTGGATCTTCATGGATTTTTTTAATGCGTATCCTCTTCTTTGGTGGTTTTGTTCATTTAATTTGTGATCATATGCAATGACAAGGTGCTCATGTTGGATTAGTATGGACATCCTAGTTACATAAAGATACAAAAATTGTTTGGACTATGCAATGGAGTGCTTATGTTGGGTTCATGGTTTTGGGCCTTGGTTACATGAATGTAACGGAAGATAAGCCATTGACCTCTTTGACAGTCATAGATCTTATATGTTTTATATGCTTTAAGCTCATGGCTAACTTCTCTTTCCTTTCTTGGGTTGTGGTGATCTCTTGTTTTCAATTGTTGTTGTTGGGTTCTGTAGATCTATGGTATTTAAATTATTTAGAAGGCATGTATAATGTGGATGCTTGAATGTTTAAATAGATTTCATATTTATAGTGATGATTTAACTAAATTTTGTAGTATGCAGATCTGTGGTGTGATTGGATTTAAGTTACTTTGGATGGAGACAATTATAGGTTTGCATGGTTGCTCGAAAGTTTCTCATTGATCAAGTGGTACTCTTGTGTGGGTTTGTCTGGTAAATAAGGTCTAGCATTGATTTTCATGTTTGAGTCCTAGAAACCCACATGTTATACCTGATTATCTTTGCTATGAATGATATTGATGCGAGGTTGAATCTTTCGATTATTTGAGATTCGAGCATTGATTATGTATTTCTTTGAGATGTTGCTTACATTCTTATCTTGTATATTGTCTAATGAGGATTTTATTTGGTAGGCCCTAGTTGTTGATGACAATTATTAAATTGGCATTTTGATTGTCATTAGAAAATGATTATTTGCACAACTTTATATAGTTGATGATTTGAATCTTAGTAGTAGATTATGGTGCATGAGAATCTTTTTTCACTTTCAACATATTTTTGGTAATTATGCACTTCATGATGACATGTATAACTCGGTATAACTTTTAGTGTTATTTTTATATTGTTACATAATGTGTTCTATCTTCTTTATTTCATTATTTTGGCTCTAAGTTGTTGTTGTTGTAGTGTATTGTGATCCATGAACAATATTTGATTAGAAGATGGATTCTATTTTACAATGGGTGTTGGTGTCATGCAGAGCTCTTGGTTTTTTTCTACTGATTATAGTGATAGTTTGGTTCTATTGACAAAGGATGAATTATTGTATCTTCTTGGATTAGAGATTGTGTTTTAACTCTTCCTTTTGGGAGCTCTTGGTTGAGTTCTCTTATCATGTTGGAGCCATGGAGGATCTTCAGTTATGATGTATTTAATGATGCTTGGCGATCTTGGTTACACTATTTAGATGGAGCTTTGATAGTAATATAGATTCATCATTTCGTGATGGATGGTTATGGTGATATTTATGTGTCATGGAGAACTCTTGAGACTTTGGTGAGGTGTTATTTTTGATAAAGATAAATAGGTTTTATAGGGACCTGAAACCCAGAGTTTTACAGACCAAGGTCAACAGCCAACTAGACATAAAACCTAAGCGAAACAGGGGAAACACCTCACATAGACCGAATGCCAAAAGACAAAATAAATAGATCCATTTGAAAAGAGAACAAGACAATGCACTCAATTGGGAGAGTGCACCAATTAAGTATTCTTCTGAATAATCTTCTTGTTAATTTTCTCCAAATCCTCCATGATGAATATGGAGGTACCCTGGTCCTGGTTTCGACTCCTGATCCTAGTGTAGGAACCCGAACTAGTCTTCCCTCCAACAACACTCTGACCACTCTCGGAAGCACTCTTTTTCTATTTTTCCCTCAAGGGAGGCTCACTGGCAATGGGTCTGGTTCTATAGTCAGCCATCATGGAATTTATTTTCTCCAAACCATCAGTATTATTATTCATTGCCTCCCTATTGATTTTCACTAGATTATTCAGTCTTTCCTTGATATCATTCACATACTCTTCCAGCTTATCAATTCTATGCTCGTGGAACTTTTTCATAGTTTCAACATCCTGAGATATCTTCTGGATCATGATCATGATCTTCTCAGTTTTATTGGGCCCAGGGGAATCCGTGAAAGTTTCAATAATTTCCTTAATCCCATCTTTTAGGGTTCTGATTTCCTTATCCACTCACTTCCAGCAATTTTCTTGACTTCTAGTGACTTCCAAAAACAGGTTTTCCAGCACCTTCTTCTCCTTTTTCTCCCCTTCATTCTTCTTATTCACATTCCCCTGTTTCTCATTATCCACATTGATGGAGATGTCCAACCTAATCTCGTGGTCCAAGTCTTTGGACCCACTTGATTTGGTTAATTTTATTTTCTTTTTGGTGGGGACCTCCAGGTCTTGCATTTTCCTACTACTAGATTTGAACTTACTTGTCATCCACCTTAGAGAATTGGTTTTCCTACTACTGTTAGTTCCCAGGGTCACCATAAGCTCCCCTTCTTTCTTCGGTCTATACTTAGGGTCCTCTGAATCCTTGATGCCATGCCAATCCATGGCAGTAACACTATCATCCTAATCCATCTCTGTGTCACAAACAAACTGCACATCAGGGTTAGAGGAGGGAATGTGGGTTTTATCCTTGGGGGAGGGTTTCACTTGATGAGATTTGGCATATTCCATATTTAACATGATAAGCCCTTCATGAAGCATTGGGTTATCCTAGTTTTCAAAATGTTTGACTAAATTATTCTCTAAGGATGAAACCAAGTAGAAGGGGATGGAGATAATTCTACCATGCCTAAAATGGTTTAAGATAGTAAAATGATATGAGAAAATACTAGCATATCTAACATCAAGGGTGGTGTACCTCATGATGAATTCTGCCATATTAGGCCAGAGGGAATTCAGCTCTTTCTTGTTTTAGCCACCATCCTCCATTTTCGAAACCCTTTGTCACTCCTTTTCCTTATCAAAGAAAGCAGCAATGGCCTCCTCACTCGACTTCCTATCTCTATAGAATTTCCTGCCTTTCATATCCAGACTAGTAACAATGGCAACCAGTGTTTAGTCAACTTGAAACTCTACACCATATGCAACCAACACACCCTTATTCCAACCTTTGACAAATATTTTAGTAACCAGGATAGAATGACCATGCAGTCTCTCCAAAAAGGGCACCATCCCACCGTTAGATATTTCCTCCCAAACCTTATTATTCTTCTGCCACTTATCATAGGTTGGACGTTAAAACCTATTCTTTTCATCTCCTATTCTATAGCTCAAAAAATTCAAACAACAATACTCCAAAAGAAAATCCAAGAGGAAACAAAACCAAAAATAGGGTGAGCTGAAAGTTCTAGAGCTTCTCAAAGTGGTAATGATTTGGAATACCACCCCAATGACTCACATCCCATCATAATCTTTCATCATTAAATTCATTGGAAAGATCGAATATATCAGTATCATTTCTTGCTAGGTCACACAAATTTTTCGGGTAAGTTTCCCTTCCTCTCCACCATTTAACTGCCACGTAATCAACAGCCAAGTTGTCCACATGATCCATCAATTTGTTTCCTTCCCGGAAAACATGTGAGATCTTGAAATCCTTCACACTGACAATTATTTCAAGGCAATCCTTGATCAGGTTTGAAATAGTCCAGCTAGGCTCCGTACTACCCCCAATGCACTTCACAACGTTAAGCGAATCACTTTCCAGCGAGACCCATCTGAACTCTTTCTTTCTTACCATGTTTACTCCTATGTAGGTGGTGCTGGCCTCTGCAAAATGGTTAGTCTGGGTGCCCAAAGGGAGTGCCACCATGGAGACCAACAAACCCAATTTAGACTAGAGATGTTATTTCTCTTTAGTTTTGAGTATTGATAATTTTCTTCGAGATTCATGATTTTTCAAGATCGCATTTGAAGTTACCATGGATTAATTGATTTATGCTCATTTAGACTAGAGAAACTTGGGTGAGGCCATGCAATCTCATGTTTTGGTGATTGTGCATTGTGATGGTGACACTTTGATAAGGATTTTGACAAAAGGATTGAGGATCCTACACTTGGTTATCAATTTGAATCCATTATGGACCTAAAGAGAATAGTGTCATTTATTACAAGCTTTATTATTTGGAATTGTGAGCTCATGGCAATATTTTTTCCCACTCTTAGTCTACTCAAAATGTGAATGATTTGAGAGGTATTTCCCAGTTGGTGATCAAATGCATTTATATTTTATGTTTTTTTTTCTCATGTGAACAAGTCTTAAATATAAAAGTTTTCAGGACTCGTTGAGAAGAAGATGCATAGTTTTATGGATTTCTATTGTTCTCCTTATTGTTGGTCTTAAGCTATTGATATATTTTTGAGGACTTATTTGAAGAGGTATCGGAAATGGTTTTTGGCTTTGGGCATAATTCTGTTTGTTGTGAGAATAGATGGTTTGTTTGATCTATTGTTAATATAAGAGTTTTTCATCTATTGTTGCAATGTGTCATTTGATAGAATGTTAGATGGTGATATCCTTTTTGTATGGAAATGGTGAAGGATATCTTACATTACATAGCCTGATACATGTTAGTGTGGGACAAGGATATGGTTTGATTTGTAGGTTATCTCTTTGGTCCTTTATTCCTTTCTGGATG
Organism: Cryptomeria japonica; assembly: GCF_030272615.1. Taxonomy (NCBI): domain Eukaryota; kingdom Viridiplantae; phylum Streptophyta; class Pinopsida; order Cupressales; family Cupressaceae; genus Cryptomeria; species Cryptomeria japonica. The sequence continues at coordinate 682,099,632 of NC_081407.1, read as the reverse complement.
TTTGTACACACATGGTTGAGTGTGGAAAAAATGGGAGAGATATGGAGAATGACAGTGAGAGAGAGGTATTGCACCCCTTTTGTTGTAGGATTTGTAGATCATATATGTTTCCTTGAAACTATGTGATAAAAGAGTTAGTCACATCTTCTATGTGAATTACTATAGATAGACTTCATATGCTTTAATCATTTACACATTTGGCATTACTTGTGCATTAGGAGTTTCTGAATATATTTATGTTTATCCTATATGATATCTAAGCTTGATAATTAATGATGTGATAATGTGTTTGCATACTTCATAAGATTTGGATCTATGAGTTATATAGTTTGGAGGTTTGTACAACCTATTGATTGTAGAGGTATGACTCAATTGTGGACTATCTATATCCATGAGACTATTTCAGTGCTAATTCAGGCTTTGTAAGTTGGCCTTGTCTATGCTCATTTGTGCATTGGTTTGTATCTTTAAGATAGGAGGTAGGATTTATAGAGATTTGATTGCAAGATAGAGTTGACATGTTGACATCATGAATGGTTTAACTTGGTTTAAGGTATGCTTAGCTTGGATGAATTTTAATTTTCTATCGTTTCTAGTCTAGGTGGTATGAGTAAGGCAATTACTCACATGCTTTGTGATAATTTGAATCTAATGCTTATGATCAAGTAGAGATTGGTGCATGTTTTAGTGATAGTTGACATGGTTCATCTTGGTATGATCCATTTGTATTCCATATGTGGCATGTTGGACGATGTGAGCCATTTTTCTTGATGGTGGTTGTCATGGTTGATTTTGTAGGTGTCTTATTAGAGCATGAGAGAATGGTGAAAATTTGAATGGTACATATATGGCTGAGGGATGGTTTTCCCTTGTTTGTGATTCCTATGGATGTATTTACAATTTGTTATGTGATATGGGAGAATGTTAGGATTAAGGTTCCATCTACATTGTATATATTCTATCACATAGTTCCAACATCCTTGAAAAGTGCCATAAGGCACATATGATGTGTTGAGAAAATATTTTGTAATATTTAACTCTCGCCATTGTTTGCAATACGTCCATAAATGGTGATGGGTTGCACTAGCAAGGGTAAAAGTGAATTGTGAATGCAAATATTTAATATTATTTTCCCCACATATGGATGTCTAGAATAATATATTTATTCAATTGAAAATATGGAAAAAGAGTGACCTATGGGCTCCTCCAAGTAGGAGTATGGAAAAGGCAATAGGTGTCTCTTGGATTTCAGTCATATATTACATAAAAATGTAATCTTTATCTTGCAAGTATGGGTTTCCATGTTGGACAGAAGGTATTGGATACTAAACTAATGTCTTTTCGAGTACTGTGGAGGCATTTTGAGGATTGTGGTCATGAGTAATGAAGAGTCTTCTTTGGGAAATTTTATTGGTGTTTTTAGAGCTATTGTCATTCTATATAAATTTAGCCTTTGGGTGTAGATTTTATGTAAGATCAATTGAGAACAGTTGAATGTAGTTTTCTCTTGCAAGAATGAACGATGGATGGGGGGCACAAGAAGGTTGTTCACATGTACATAGGGGCCTTCTACGGTGGAGGAAAAGAGGAGAGTGGAAGTAACTATATTGTAAGCACTTTTATTGTTGTTAATAGAAGCTTTTCCCATAAGGGTTTCTCCATGTAAATCTTTTTTATGTGTTGATGTTATGTTTTTTATTTATGTCTTATTGCTTCTATGTTATGTTGATATTTATTTATTTCTACTATATGTTCACATAAGATATGATTACTAAGCATGGTTAACAAGTTGATTTTTTCCATCATAAAAAAGAAGGATGTAATCATGGGTTTTCCACAATTAAGGTGACTTAATTTTTAGATTTGCTTATGAGCTTTAGTTTTTGATGTTTCTTCTATCAAATCCTTGAATCTCATCCTTTTGATTATTTTATTGGATAGAAAATTATCTTCACAGTCTTTTGTATTGAACCTTTAAATTTCCCAACAATTGGAGGGTAGGCAAAGATGAAGGGAGGATATTAAGAGCTGGAAAGATTATAGATAAGGGTGAATAGGATTATGAAGCTCAATTGACAGAGGATTAAGATTAAGGAGTAGGTAATTTAGGGAGACCAACTATCATGTACTGGATAAGAAGAAAAGGATCAATTAATTAATTAAATACATATTAGTATTTATTTAATTAATAGAGGAAAGGATGATTAAATTAAGTAAATAAAATATTTATTTAACTTTTGAAAGAGGGATGGGAAAAAATAAATAATAAATATTTAGTTAAAATAGAAAGAAGAGGATAGTAAATTATTTAAATAAATAAAAATATTTATTTGTTTAATAGAAGAAATTGAGATAAAAATAAGTAAACAATAAATATTTATTTCATCATAACAAAATTTTAGGTATCTACATTTTTCCCTTCTTTGATACAATGCAGTTTATCATGGTGTTTCAAAGAATAAAAATTTTAACTGATATGTGCACCCTAGTTTAGAAGGTGATATATTCCCCCTCGAGAAATTAAGTGAAAAATCAAAAAATGTTTGGTCAACCTCTCGACAAAAATAAAGGATTGTGTGAGTGAAGTAATAAAAGATATAGATTGGTTTGGTAGAAAAATGGATAAAAGAAGGTCACAACAGATCACATAGACCACATATGGATATCGTGACTATTTAGGGTTAGATCACCTATAAATAGGATCTTGGAGAAAGGATCTCTTCATTTGCATCCAACACTTTTAGAGATATTGGCACAAATAACATCTTAGCAAGGAGAGAAGAGAAAATGTGGAAATGGTTGGCACAACACAACAATATCACATATTTGAGCACATGTGATGGTTCAATTAGCTAGAGGACTATAAAGAACTAGAGATTGTATCTTACTTTTGTTCTTGAAGTGCATTTATTGTGTCATAAATAGGGTAGAAAATCTAGGTTTTTAGAAATGTGAGGGTTAGGATAGGTTAAAAATGTACGTCCTGTCATCAGGAGTACATGTGTGGATGATAAAAATACATGTATAGTATTTGGATGAGTTTTTTCTTAAAAAATGCATGCACGGTGGCTAAATCTGTGTGCCTGGCTGACACTGCATGTGTGCATGGTTGGCGCTGCATGTGTGCAACACAAAAGTACATTTGTGGTGTAAAAAGTATATAGCCTAGATAAAAATGTGTGCCTTGCAAAGTTGATAAGAAAAATAAGGGCTAAAGTTGCAAATTAGACAGATAGATGTGGTTGATAAGGATGACTGCCAGTTTGATAGAACTAGATAGTTGCCCCATTATAATTAGTTGATTAAGATGTTGATAATGTAGTGATTGTTATGATTATAGGATAACTTACCACCATTGGAGTCATGAGAGATATTTCCCAAAATGGAGTGATTAAGGCCAGTGATGTCAAAGATAGATCAATCTATTCTAGGTTTAGTTCGATTATTCCACATAATTTTATGCCTAAGATTAGTGTGAATCTAGGATTGATATCAATATTGACTAAGAGGTGGTATAGCCAACATAGCTAGTTCAAATTGCTTACTAGAGAAATGTCTATGATGTTGGAGGGTCCCTATCAGATATTATAGATACCAATAGCAAGAGAACTTGTGGTTTACAAATGTGATGGAGATGTTGATGCTTTGTGTCATGCATTCAGAGATGATGACCAAGAGATCTAAGGAGGATACATCAGCTTGGATGAGATGATACTATCAAGAGAGGCATTGCCAATAGTTTTGGGTGAGGTCATAGGAGGATATATTTATGCATGCAAGATGACACACAAATTCTCATGGCTGAAGTTTATCTATGGAAATGATGTTCAATCAGGGCACTCGATTCATGTGGGGCCCATGTCTATTGGCCCATCTATACCATGGATTGCATGACTTTGTGTACATTTTTTGATGTATTTTGTTAGAAGGGTTACCATTCTAATGTATGGGCTTATGAGTGTATTGTAGGTTTCTGGTTAGTGTGCATAAGGTTCCATGGAGAAGGAGATCTTTATGTCCACATGTACAACATGATCTCTTCCTAGTCATGCCTAGAGACAATGGAGTATTAGTGAAAAATGGTAGATGACATTTTAATGTTACTTGGAGGCCCTTTTTAGACTCTGAGGATTGGGAGGAGGATGACACAAAGATGCCATACTATTTCAAGACATGGTTCTTAATAGGTTGGATACCATATGCAATTGAGTGCCATATGTTAAATAAGGTAATTAGGTCATTTGGGAGGATGAAATATTAGCCATGAGGTTTAGTTAAGTTCACAAAAACATGGTGAGAGATGCCACACTAGTGAACAAAATTTTCCTATAAGGTAGTCGTAAAAAAAAATTAGAGCATTAGTTCTAGTACAGTGGGATCTATGATGAGATATTGAAGAAGCAAAGATGAATGGTTATTTAGAGGTATAGTTTACATTTCATCCATTTCCATGTTTGATTGGGCTAGAAGAGGCACCACCTAGACTAGAGTATGACATAGAGGGTGAGGGACCCCACCTGAGGAAATGGGTGGAAAGGAGTAGACAGGGGGATGGAGAGAGAGGATATGGAGGGGTTGATGATTACGAGGGTGGAGGGGATGGAGGAGGAAATATATAGATACCCCTTTGAGCATAGAGAGGTTGAGGATGACATGATAGGGAAACAAGGCCATAGGTACAACCACAACCAAGATAGGATGTGACATAGGTCATATATGATAGAGACAAGTAAATATCTACCTTATAGGCATAGGAATAGGATACAAATATACAAGTTACATCCTTATGGGGAGAGGTGAATAATCTAAGATTCTAGGTGCAAGACGTTATAGGAGAGAAGGGAATGACTATATAGAGATGTAGCTAGGTCAAGGACAACATTTAGCTATCCATGAGGGAACAACTATGATATGTAGGTGGGAGAATGGACTTTTTTCAATTAGAAGAATTAGAGATTACGTATTGGAAATAGCTAAATGGGTCAATGGTGCCTACATGGTAGAGGGTTGGTAGTTTTCAATGGAGTTCTAATGTGACATTTTGACAATAGAGTGGGCAAGTTATCGGACCATTATGGGCATCATTAATGGTAACATGTAGTGAATTTTTTAGTGGCTAATATTTGCCAATTGGCTATTTTTTTAAATCTAGGAATCAAATTTGGCTAATAAGTTCACCTTTTAGTGTGACCTGAATTGCCATATTTTTACAAAATTTTATTTTAGTGTTATTTAAATTGCCAGAGAATTTATTTTATTATTTTTTAGCTCGAAGATTCACCACAAAATTCAATACATGATTGGATCAAATTTGCCAATATTTTATAATTTATTGTAGAAATTTAAATTAATTAGCCAATAATATATCATTATTAGTTACTTTAGGGTTATATCAACAATCTTTAGTTTCCATCATTGATTTAAAATATAATGTAATGACCATTATTGCATTCCATGAGGTAAATTATACCTACAAGTTGTAATGCTCGTGGGGATTGAAATTGCTTTTGAATTGTTGACACCAATGAAAATCAATGGTACAAAAGCAATTTTGGCCCCATGAGTATTATAAATTGTTGGTACATTTTATCTCACAAAATACAAAGAGTGCTATTAGAGTATTTTAAATTAATGGTAGAAACTAAGAAAAGTAGAGTCTTCCCCTTAAACTCATTAATGATTTCCACCTTCAAGCCTCTACTTAAAAAAAAAAAACTATTTTATTAATTGAAAGGATTTGCAATGGTAATTAGTGCATACTCTTACTATTTTCCAATATTCACCAATATTTTGTACCAAAAAAATTTGATATAAAAAAATCCGCCAATAAAATTAATATTTTTCTTTCAAACAAGGAAAGATTTGCTAAAAAAAACTATTGTTGTTTAAAATTTTTTTTTAATATTCGCCAAGATTTTATACAATTTTTTGAGAGCAGGTTTCCTAAAGTTATCACTAGGCAATAGGTTTGGTAGGAGAGGAACCACATCCACCACTAGGATAGGATATGTAGGACCATCTAATGCTTAGAGACATTCAAAATTGGCCAATTATGAGGGTGGTACTTCATCATAGCTCCATCTAGTCCTATGTATCTATTTTGTATCATTTTGTATGTTGTGTAGACACTTTATGGGAAATGATTTTGGGGATCCTAGTAGCCATTTTATGATATATGACATCATCGTATCGAACACTTTATATTTTTATTATATATTAAATAACATGATTCCTTGTAGCAATTATATACATGTATTTCTATACGATACTTTTATGTGATGTTATGATATCTATGGCATGGTTATGTATTGATAGTATAATTGTGATGTAGTTATAGTTAATTAGTTATGATCCTATGATGAGAAGCATTTGATGATATGAGATGATGGGTATTATTTTATACACTTTCTATGATGTACGATGTCTATACATGTGTGCATGTATTATAATGATGAACTTATGATATGTAATTTACATGGATATTATGATACTTCTATATATGTTATGTATCATGCATACTATCATGTGATTATGAGCTAACCTATTATGGATGAAGGATGTGATACTACATGAGATGCTTATATATGTATTACTAACATGTGATGATGTAGGATGGATTCTAATGCAATGAATGCCCCTAGTATTTTTGGTGTGTCAAAATACTCAATCGATCAATGCAAGACTACAAGGATGAGAAAGGGGATGATGATTGATTTTTCATAGAAGAAAAGAGAATTAATGGAATGATGAGTGATAATCGAAAGATGATTGATGAGTTATTGTGTGAATTGTAAAGTTCTTATATCATCATTGAGCTTATTATGAAAAGTGGGCATGACTATTTTGATATAGGCTAGATCCAGATAATTTACAGAACATTTATATGAAGAGAAAATACTCGTAGACAAGGAATGACGTTTTTCACACCAGACTCATTAGGTCCTCGATGATCATAGACTATGATATCCTCAAACAAGACATAGCATTACTATAGAACAAACCACAAGCAACAATCAAGTGATCATGCCCCATCCCAACCACTCTTATCTGTAGACATGCTTGAGAAACATAGTAAGCATGTCACCAAAGATTAAATATGAAAAACAAAGACCTAAACCAATAGTCAATGAAATCTTCATGCCATAGATATTTCTTGCCATAATTGAAAGCATGATCTAGTCATATTTTTATATTATCCTGACAAAGGATAGATGTTGCTTTGGTTGAAAATGAATGCAACTTATGTCCATCTGAAAGAATCACAATCAATAAAATAGATGCTTTATTGTGAAGAAAGGTGGAAAATATTATTGTGGACTGTTGATGCAAGAAAAAAATTAATGTTTATTGTGAGCATAACGAGGAAGGTTAAAAAGTGAACTTCCTCATAACATGTGCTGCAGAGGATCCAGTTCCATCACTAGGTTGAGGACATGCCCCTAGCTATAGATAAGGACCTAAATATTATTGGTAAAGCTAGGGTGACAAAAGGTTTATTATGGAAGGAAAATAACTTAATAGAATAATGGCAAGCCATGATGGGGATGAAAAGTTTACTATGATGTGAGAAGTGTGAGTGTGTGAAAAAGTGAAAGGATAATGTGAAATCGTGAACAAGAGGAATGAAACCACTACACATGACATCGATTGCCTTGTTTTCACCATAGTATTTTCTTAGTGCCCCACCGTAGAGGTTTTCACTATTTGATAAATTTATTTCTCCTTAGTTTTTTTATTTCTTAATAATTATTTTTTGTCACACAATTACATTGAATCTCAACTCTTTTTTATTTCTACCCACAATATTATTATCGAATAATTATGACAATATTCTTGACATGATATTTATAAATTAATAATCATGTTGTTATTTACATCAATACTAATAACAAGAAAAAGTTGTTAACAATAATAATGCTATTATTACCAACATTAAAAGCATTTCTAAAGCTAATATACCATATAAATCATACTTACTTTTATTCCACACTTAAATAATATTTAAGATAACTCAAACCCTGTATAATTAATTACAATAATCATAAGAAATCATCATTATATATATTAATTTAAATATATACTTTAATTTTATTATGCATGTTTTATTTAAACACCTAGAAAGAATATTATTATCAAATTTAAAAGATTATGGGGTGTATTTCAAGTGCTAAAATATATGCCACCCTAAATATTTATTTTGTATAATAAATAAAGGACATATCTCTCTTTAGTTTTGAATACACTTGCAAACTTTATTTATTGTTTATCCCATATTATCCTATCTCCTCGTGACCTTAACAATAAACATTGATATACATCCCATACAAGAACGATTTTAACGGCTCATGTTTCTTATTTTGATGGCTTGTTTAGACTTGTAAAATATATTATAGAGGGACACGTTGACTGTAGACTGTCTTGATTACCTTGTTCAAAATGTCAACATTTGGGATCAAGCTAGTCATGTGTTTTTCTTACATAAGATTTAAAAGAGCAAATTTCCTAAGCAATCATGATGGGAAAATGAGAAGAATGGCATTCCACTTTAATTCTATTTTTCTAAAAAGGAAATTGAATTGAAGGTTACTTGAAGATAGAAATGCTCCCAACATATAACATATATGCCTTCTTAGTATGAGCAACATATAGCAGTTGGGCAATGGTGAGAAAATTAGATTATGGGAGGACAACTAGATTGGCGATAGACCCTTGGCCTCTTCCCACTTTAGTTGCCTCATGGGAACCCTCAAGGACTCACTTGGTCCTCTTGTGATGAATTACATATCCCACTCTCACTACTGGTTGAGGCTTATTGATGGTCTGGGAGATAATACTCATTGGGGCCATTTGGTGGGGGAGTTACAATCTCTTCTTGAGGAGGTTAGGATTCCCTGATTCCCTCATATTGATAAGTTTGTTTGGGCTATGAATCCCTCATGGTCTTTCAGTGTTAAGTCAGCCTATAATCTCCTATTCACTCCTGTGAACAACCACTACAGCTGGAGAGAAGTTTGGAATTCTCAGCTTATCCCTAAAATAAACTTTTTCTGGTGGATGGCTTTGCATGGGGAGATCCTAACTATTGATAACCTTAAAAGGAGAGGCTTCATGTTAGCCAATCAGTGTGTTCTATGTAATTGTGTTGAGGAAAGCATAAATCATATATTTATCCGTTTCCCCTTTGCTTCTATGGTCTGGCATAATTTTTTTATAGAAATTCAACATTGCGTGGACCTTCTTGGAAGACTTGTAGCAGCTTATCAGCAACTGGAAGTGCCCCTCTACTCAACCTCTGATAAGACAGTTTTGGAAACTCATCCCTCCTCATATCTGTTCTCATATTTGGAAGAAAAGGAACAATCGGGTCTTCCATGAGACTAATAACTCTATTGACATAGTGGTTGGCATAATAGAAAAGCTCTTGAGGGAGAACGCTTTGGTCTGCAAATGGAAAAAATTGCAATCTACCCCTCTAGTGATGGATTGCAATTGGATCAGGACATGGAATCTACCTGACAACTTCCTCCGATATGACAACTCTAAAAGGATGGAGAGGCTTAACACTAGATGGTTGGCTCCATCCCCCTCATCGCTCAAAATTAACTTGGATGGAACCACTCATAGTGGAGTTGCGGCGAGAGGTGGAATTATAAGGGATAGCTTGGGCAACCTAATTTTGGCCTACGCGGGGATTTTGGCTCTGCCTCGAGTAACATGACTAAAGCACTAGCGCTCTTCTGGGGGCTTGAATTGGCTCTCAATATTAATGCTAAAAGATTGGTCATTGAAGGGGATTTCAAGTTGATTATTGAGGTGAATAAAGGTGTTTCAAGGATTAGCTGGATGATTAACAACATACTCAAGGACATATGGTCTATGATTGTTTGGCTTGAGTAATTTCAAATTCAACACATTTGTAGAGAGGGAAATTCAGTGGTGGACTCTCTAGCTGCAGCGGACCTTGAGATGAAAGGTATGAGGTGCTGGAGACACCTGGAATCACTTTTTGATAGACAAAAATCCCTCATAGGGAGAGACCAAAATTTTATTACTAACCAATGATTTGCTATGTCCTTTTTTACAAGTGGACGTTTTGGCCCTTCTTCGATGTCAAGATACAAGAGGGAAATTCAAATTTGAATTGGGTGGCCTATTGCAAGGTGGCTTTTGGTGGTCCCCATTTTCTCCACTGTAATGGTCTGGCAATGACGTGTCCAACCACCTATAATTGTGTTACCGAAGGATTGCAGCTTCAACTTTTAATCATTAACTTGATAAAACATAGAAAGTACAACACTTATTGCTATAACTGGAACTTAAGACTTCTCCATAATAAAGATCTTTGCAAGTTGGCGAATGAGTTATGAGGTGTCCTTTTGCATGCTTTTCGAAGCTGGCAGATGCATGCCTTGGGAAACACCATAAAAGATGATTATTGCAGCTTTCACCACACTTTGGCTAGATTTATGTCGATCATTCCTATCTTTCACTCTAGTTTTTCCCTTTGTAATACCATTACCAGTTCTGTGTTGCTTACCAACTTCACTTTGGAGAAAGCGGATATGGAGGGGATTTAGTATGGGTTGAGCTAGACATTATTGATGATTGCTTCCATAATGACCCATGTGTGTGGATGTATGTCAACGAAGGGGGCATTATCCCGTTCATGAAAGCCACGACTGGGTTTGATGAAAACTTCTCCATACAGTTTGTCAGTAGCTAGAATGGTAGGAGAGTTGTTATGGGGGATATTTCATTTGAAATTAATGAAGACGTCATTGCCCAGGCTACGGGTCTTTCAATTGAGGGAAGGAAGTGGAAGAAAACCAACAGGGTCACGGATGAGACTAGTATGAACAGATTCTACAAAAAGGGTGAGGAGTCAGTTAAGATGCACAGGGGTTTCAACAGAGAATGCCTACCTTATCCGTGGGACCAGGTGTGTAAAATTATTATGAAATATTTTAATCTTGAGGGAAGATATGGAGTTTTTTATTACTACCACTTGCCGTTGCTCAATCATTTTCACAACCATGATACTATTTCCTTTCTATTCTTTTCACTTAATGCTTTAGAATCCACTATTAAAGAGGTTCGTCATTGCATGAGTCAGGACAACAATTTCACCATCCTCCATCAGGGTTTAATGTTTCAGCTCTAAAATTTCCACAGGGCCCTGTGTCAGCCTAAACCCATCTCTGTTCAGCCCGCTCCCTCCCTCCATGGCCCCCCTGTTGGTACTAAAAAAGGAAATAAAAATCCCTTGAAAAATCATATCATGCCTTGTCAATCCCCTGACCAAGCCCCTCTCATTTCCCCCAAAATTGGGGAGAAAAACAAATGCAATCCTTCTGCTACCAAAGCGACCTCCAAGAAACCCAGGGAAGAACCTAAGATCCTATTAGTTGAGTCTGACACGGAGGATGGTGTGACCTCTCAGAGGTCCAACAGATTTGTTGGCAAACCTCGTATGAAACAAATTGTTGTGAGGAAGAACTATACCAAAGAGGGGGAGAAAGATTCTGAGAAGGCAGAAAGTGATAAGGTTGAGGATGATATGGAAGCCACGGAGGGCTCGAAGTCTTATAAGATGTATACCAACACCCTTGACTCTGAGACTGTTAAGGATGATAATAAGAACACCTTCCCTTCTTCTACCACTTCCCCCCCTCGCATAATCAAGTCTTTGAGGAGGAAGGGAGGAAGTTTTAGGGCAGTTAGACTATTGTTGAAGGTGGAGAGAAGGAGGAGGTGGTGCATTGTGCAGGATGTAATGCTATCTCTAAGGAATTGAATGGTGTGAAGAAGAAGCTGGACTATCTAGATTCCCATGTCAGCAAAATTGCAAAATTTTCCATTAAAGTCATGCACTCCTTGGCCACTTCAATGTGCCTGATGCACCAGGAAAAAGTGAAATAGGGTGGGTTGGAAGGTGACACCATAAAGGAACTATTTGAATTCCTTGCTAAAGATTGGACTGGGCTTCTGCTCTTCCAGCACATTGGAGCCAGAAAAAATGATTAATGGTTGATGCTTTCCCTTTTTGTTATAGTTTTAGTTTCAGGATCAGTTGGATCCCTGTTAAGTTTAATTTCTTTATCAGCCATATGAGGCTTGTTAAGACTCTTTCTACTTTCTTTAGTTTTTATGATCTGAACAATATGGTTATCTCTAAGGATAGATGGTTTAATGTTAGTTTCTTTTTGGTTATCTATTGTTTAAGTTGCTATATGGACGAGATTGTTATCAATCTTGGGTTATTCTATAGATGCAGGTGGTTTTTGATGATTAAGATAGGGATTGGCTGACTATCCTTTGGCAGTTGTGTGTGTGTTGGTTATGCTCTCTCTGATAATTTCTGTGTATTTCGGGTCAGCCCCCTTTTTTTGGCTTCTTTATTGTCAAAAACATATAGCCAAACTACAAACATATCGTAGAGTCTGACAATCATATCATAGAGTCTGGAAATGACACCACTTGTAAACCCATGTGAATGAGGACCCCACTATACATTACTAGTAAACTTTTGAAATGGTCTGTACCATTTACACTTATGACATATCATCATTTAAACCAAATGCCAAATCTCTTGCCTCCATTGGCTTACCTTTTGTCCATTTTAAAATTGTCATCCATCTCTTGCCACCAACCATGTATGTAACATCAGGACATGTGAAGTCTAGTTTCCTAGGTTGGATACATAGCAAGACTTTCTTTTCTCTTTACATTTGAAACTAGGTCTAAAATGTGTATATGCCTAGTATATAAATTTATATTTAACTTAAAGGAGTATTGTTTACATATACTTTAATTTTGTATTTTAGGTTATATTGGAATGTTTAAATAAGTTGGTGTTAATTATTTGGAGGACATGTTGCTTTTTTAAAGTATTATTATTATTAATGAATTTATTATAGTTTGATTGTAAAATATTTTAAAACATAACACATACATTATCAATTGTGTATATAATCATTGATGTTAAAGTAGTAATTATTTAATAAGTCGGAGAGTATTGAATTAGTTGTTGTGAAAGATTTTATAAACTACATGTATAGATTAGAATATTCATTTAATATTATATTTTATTTTAAATATATTAATTTTTTATTTATTATTAAATATAAAAGGAAATTGTAAGAGATAGAATTTTATATAGTTAAAAGAAATAAAATATATAAATAAATAATTTAACTAAAAATTAAATTAAAAAAAATTATGTTTAAAAAAGAAAAGAATTCAGTAATTTCAAAATCAACAACAAACATACAAAAACTTGAAGGAAAGAGGGTTGAGAGTTGAGAGAAAAATCCTCATATTCCTTAATCACAACCACCTTATTAGTACTTTCCATTAGGCTAGTACTATTGCATGTATTGATCCAATTTTCATTAACAAGTTATTATTCAAAATTGTTTTTCCACCAATTATATATATGATTTTTTTCTTTTGATGTTTTTCTTTGCAATTTTTAACTAGTTAAGATGCATGATTTTTAAATAGTTAATTTGCATGGTTTTTAGGTATATTAAAATAATATAAAAATTTGGTAATAAATCTAAACTTTTTTTTTATTTTGCTTATTGAAACTAGGTGAAAATATTTTGATGCTAATTAATTATTATTAATTAATTGTGAAAATCTTGTTTGGTTAGGTTAGCATTATTCTCACCTAATTTAATACAATTAAATTTTGATAGCATAAGAAGATAAAATTAATAAAAGAATAATAATATAATATAATATAAAAAATTATTAAAATAATAATAAAAATATTCTAATAATTAAAGTATTAATATTGACAATAATTTAATAAATCAAGAATAATAAAAAATAATAATCTTATAATTTTAACACTAATAATATAAAATTAACATTTTATTATAAAAATAAAATATAAGATTAGATTATTCTTAAGATTGAAGATCATTTCATTGAATAAATATTAATGTGGGATAATACAAATTAATAATGCTTAAAAAATAATACAATGAATATGAGTACAATAATAATATAATAAATATTAATACAATGTAATATAAATAAAAATGTTCTCTTCGGTCTCTTTTGCTACAATAAATATTTAAACTTTCTTTACCACTATTTAAGTATAATTTATGATTTATTCACTAATCACATTCTCAAATAAATATTTAATTTTAGAAGAGTTAAAGTATTCTTAATTGAAAAAAATTAAATATTGTTTACTTAAGTTTATAAAACTAATAGCTTTAATAACCTCTAATTTATTTACTATATGAAAGAGCATAGTAAAATATGATACAAGGGGAATGATATGGGTACCCCCCCCCTTCCCCGCCCTTAAGATATCAACAGAGTTTTATGTTGATGTCTTAAGGAAACTAGAAACAAGGATACCCTACCTTCAATACCAAGGAGATATCCTTTAGGAAACAATGTCATAAATCCAAGTTGGAGAGGGAATACTCTTAAAGGAAGGATAAGATAGTTGAAAAAGAGATATCTTGCAACAAGTGTAAAGGATATCCTTGGAGGAGAATAGATATTTCCTCAAAAGACATCTACCTCCAAGAGGAGCTATTTTGAACAAACATAACATCTTCTACCAAAAGAAAGGAAGGAGAACAAGAATTCACACATTCCTCTCATTTCTAGGTGAAAGGGATTCTTGTTGAAGGATGACACACTTTTGACCCAATGTGAGGGGTAAATTTATGATAGATGTATATTGCCAAGTGAAGAAGAGGTTTTAGCCAAGGACTTACAACTCTTGTATGAGAGAGAATCCTTGAGAAAAAAATAACTTCACACAAGGAATGACACCCAATCATGAACAAACACCACTCCGCAAAGGAAAAGTATATCCTTAGAGAGGAGAGAGAGGGGAGGAGAAATCAATCATTATCCCCAAGTGTAAGGACAATGACAAGGATTGCACAATATTTGAAGGAGAGATTAAGGATAAGGAAATCCATAATAAACTCACATGAATGAATATCCAATGCAAGAAATACATTAGTTTATGTAAAATGCATCTCAAAAGAAATGGTAATCTTCATAGAGAGAGAGAGAGAGAGAGAGAGAGAGAGAGAGAGAGAGAGAGAGAGAGAGAGAGAGATCACATATTCCCCTAAGGGAGGATTATTCATAAGAGATGTACCATTGCAAGAAATTATATCAACGTATGAAAAATGCAACCCCTAAAGGGAATAGTGATAGGTTACAGAGAGATAAAAGAGCCATCCTTGACCCCCAAGCAAGAGGACAAGAAGAATAATTACACATATTATAAAGAGAGGTTATTCATAAGAGATGGACCATTTCAAACAAAGAATAGGTCCTAACCAAGGAACAATCATGTTCTCACATGAAGGATAACTCTATGCAAGAAAGGGCATCAAGTGATGAATAACACAACACAAAAGAAGAGGTAATTTTTAAAGAGAATAAAGAGGAAGAAGAAGGCTCACAAAATTTCTCTAAGTAGAGATTATTCATAAAAGATGCATTGTTTCAATCATGGAATAGGTCTCATCCAAGGAACAAATATATTCTCGCATGAAGGATAATTCCATGCAAGAAAGGACATCAAGTTATGAATAATGCATCCATAAAAAGAATAGTGAAACCTTGTAAAGAGGAAAGATAGAGGATAAATTATGTTGCTACCTCAAGATATTTGAAATTGAAGAAGCACCACCTCTAATGACAAAGAGACCCCAATTAAGTTCACTACTTGTATCATAGGGTGAGGAGAAACATGAGGTGAAAGAAGTGCTAAGGCACTACCTTTTCACCTAGAAAGAGAGCAATATCTATTGAAAGACATATACGAGCACGATTGTATTTTTCTTGAGAAAATTTCTTAAATGCTTTACACTTTCCAAGAGAATGACAATAACAATTATAAAAATTATAATGTAAATCACGTTTCTTATGCTTATAATTGTAATTAGGTATAATGAAAGGAGAACTAATATTCTTATCATACTTCAATCTCCAAAATATTATAGTTTCTAATCTTTCTTGATCATTAATAGATGTAAATTTACTCTTTTGAGATTGAGGATAAGATTTGTTATCAGAAAAGGAAGGATTGTCATCCATGATTTTAACTTTACCACTATCGATAAGTTCTTTTATTGAATTTTTAAAATTGGGACAATCATCGGCATGGTGATCATGGGTTTTATGAAATGAACAAAAAGGAGTTTTTCAAGAAAAATCTCTTTTGCGAGCACTAATGGCTTGTTCCCTTGCAAGATGAATTTTGAAGTCTTGAATCCTAAGGAGTTCATCCATAGGAATTTATTATCATTTACAAGGCCTTCTATGGTTATTTGTGCAAGAGGTTTTATAGGGACTCGAATTCCTTGTTCAAATTTTCCAAGTCCTTGTCTTCTAAAACCTTATTTTGATATTATGTTGAAGCCACTCCTATAAAAATTATTTAATTGAGAAGGTGAGGGAACATTATAATAAATTTCTTTGAAGTTTGTCGTGTAAGGATGTTTAGAAGGAATGGAAGGATTAGTAGATGAAGAAGGAATATCTTGTAAAAGAGGATTTTCCTTTCTTTCATCATGCATATCCTCTTTGTTAGATTTGGAAGGAAGATCCTTATCATCTAAGGCCTAATCTTTGCTTAATGTTATATGGAGAGATAGATCATTAATGAAATGCATGACATAATCTTCTCTACAAATGTTTTGATGTTTAAGATAGGCTCTAGGAGAATGAGGAGGATCTAGGAAGATGGAAACACCAATATTTTGATCTTGCCCCCCTTGCAGAAGGGTACATGTTTGAGAAGAAGATGGGGCCATGTTTCTCTTCAATGATTTTTCTCCATTAGAGATATCATAGATAGGAGTATTAGCACTTTCTTAATTCGCATTATATATTCTAGGAGAGGTTCAAGTATTAGGTATCTCATTGTCATCTCTAGGATTAGGATCTACAAAATATTTTAGGTGATCTACGTATGAAATGTATTTACCCAAAAACAACACCATAACATAATGCATATGATAAATGAAAGCTTTGAGATCTAATCTATGAAAAGGAATCAACTTGGAAATCCGAAAAATAAAATATGTACAAGGGATATGAATGAAAAGAAGTAACATGAAGTGAAAGAAGCCATTATCCAACACATGATTATAATAAATGTACATGTGAAAACAAATGTAATCATATGTGAAATAGCAAATAGATCAAGTCCATTAATTGCCATGGTTAATATTGAAATTTAAGTTCAAGCAAATAAATTAGGATTTTATAAATAAAACCACTTAACTTATTTAAATTGATGAAATTCAAATTTGATTTTTTTTTTAATTTTGAAAAACGTGAAATTAAAATTTGAAAATGAGAATTTGTAAAGTTGAGATTTGGAAATTGGAATTTGAAAAATTTAAAATTTTAGAAAAAAGATATTTGAAATATTATGCAACCTCCTAGGAAATTTAAATTTACAATTAGGGCCTTGAAAATAACCTCTTAATTTAAATTTAAAATTACCCGCTAGAAAATTTGAATTTGTCCAATAAAAATTTGATTTTAAAATTAGGGCTTTGCTTAATAACCTCTTAATTTAAAATTTGAATTTGAAATTGTCCATAAGAGAATTAAATTTAAAATCAGGGTCTTGTAGAAAGAACCACTTAATTTAAAATTTAAATTTGAAAATAGATCTAAGATTGGAATTTGGAATTTGAAAATTTGGAAAATGCACAAGATTAATTTAAATTTAGAAATTAAAGGGTTTGTTTAATTAACCACTTAATTTTAAAATTTAAATTTGATCTAAGGTTGCAGATTTGAATTTGAATTTTAAATTAGCAACCAAATTTGAAGAAGGAAATTCAAAATTTAAACAACCCACAAGCTCAATTTTAAAAATTTAAAAATTAGGGTTTTTGAAATTAACCACTTAATTTTAAAAATTAATTGTGAATTTTGACTTTCAGCTGAAAATTTGAATCTACAAATTGAATGAATGCTTAAATGTGAAATAATTAATCCAAATTAAGCAATTCACAAGCTCAATTTTGAAATTAAAAATTAGGGTTTTAATGAAATTAACCTCTAAATTTTTAAAATTTGCAAAGAAATCCAACTTGTAAATGAAAATTTGAATTTTAAATTGCATACACTCAAATCTAAAAATAAAAAATAAAAATTAATGGTGTAAGGAGTCAGGTTCACAAAAATGTAAACTGGAAAATTGGAGCTTAGCAAATTTTCCACTTGGAAGGAGGGAATCACCAAGCCGATTTTCACTTGAAGGACTTTACATTCAAAAGAGGGGATGAATCTACTAGATTGAAATCCTAAAAGTTACAAGGACTCAATACTAAGTAGATTGATTGTTTTTCGAATGTGTTTGACCCTCTTTTGTAAGTTGAATAAGTAAAGTGCTGAAAATGAAGACAAAATAGGTGAAAACAGTGAGCGACAGATTCGAGATTTAGTTGTGCACCTGGATCTAAGAAGTTTGAGATGATTTGGAGCTACTCTATGAAATCTACCAAACTTATAGGGACCATGTGTCCAGCTTGGGTCTCCCTCCTATCAATCCTCTGAACTTTTCGTGCATCGAAAAGGGTTTTTCCATCTCTGCAAATAAATCTTAAATCCAATAAATGAATGGAGAGAACACAAAAACATCCTCTGCGAAAACAGTTATACTCTAATGGAGTTTCTATGGATATTGGTAAGGATTTTGTGGGGATTGTTGTTTAGGAAGAAGATTTTGATATTGATCTTTCTAGTTAAATGGAGGAAGATCAAGCATTATGGGAGGAGCACGTGGTCATCTACAGAATCGTGGGACCAAAAAAATTGAGATCCTGCATTAAGGATTGGATTGCTCATCATTGGGGTATGGGTTTGGTGGTGAAGTTTTTACCCATAGGATTTTTTGTGACTGTGTTTGCAGAAGGCTTTGAAAGAAATAGAGTATTGCACCAAGAAAACTAGTTCGTGGAAGACTATTCATTATACATTCAACCTTGGTAGTCTAATTTTGATCCCCTTCCTTTGGAGGTGTATGATAGCCCGGTTTGGATTAGATTATATAATCTGCCAATTGAATATTCGAGAGATAATAGTCTGGAAAATATTGGGCAATTGTTGGGCACATTACTTGAAATAAATGAAAAGATTATAGAGGAGGACCTTTATTCTTACGCCAAATTGAGGATAGCAGTGGTAAAATGTATTCCATCCTTCATTTATCTTCTAACTTCAGAAGGCAAATAGAGACAACATATTGACATCGAGAAGGTAATCACTCCTTGTCATAGATGTGGGAGTAAGTTTCATTTTACTTCTGAATGTAAAATGTTTGTTAGAAGGGCAAGAAGTAAGTTGGCTAGGAGGCCCAAGCAAAACAAGGTGGTTAAAGATATTCCAACCACCCAGAATCCTCTTTGTCTAACATATATAGATCCTTTGAGGAGAGACATTCGGCCTTCAATTTCTACCCAAAATCATATTCTTCACAGTGCTAGAGATCCAACCCCTTTGGAATTACCCAAGTCAGTCATGGGTAAGGATTCTGAGATTGAGTCTAGGGAGGTGGAGGCGTTATCTCAGGAATCAAAGAATGAATTTAATTATTCTCGAAAGAAGGTGAATAATTAGAGGAGATGAACTAGATAATGTTTTGTAAGTTGGGGAAGACAAAGCCTCAGAAAAAGGTATTGTCAGTGTTTTGGATTTTCTAAAGATGTCCAAGGGAGGGAACCCCTCCCTTGGGAATAGATGAAGATTTTACTTGGAATGTCAGGTGTCTTGCTGCCCCTGACAAAAGATGCTTGTTCAAGAGAGTGATTGACAAGTTGGCAATTGATATAGTTTTGATTCAAGAGACCAATTTGTCAAAAGTTAAGGCCCAAGACTTCTCTAAATTTTGTTTTAAATGGAGAAGTTTGTTTCAAGCTTCCTCTGGAACAGCAGGGGGGCTTGGTATCCTTTGGAATCTGTTATCTATTTCTATTTCTTCAATTTCTTCCAATTCTAATTCAATGATTGTTCGGGTTTCTAGTATGGGTGGAATTATGGACTTCCCCTTGATTAATGTTTATGGTCCTATAAAAACATAAGAGAAGGCGAGAGTTTGGGGGGAGATTCTCGATCATGTTAACAAGTTTAACCTAGACAGATTTTTTGTGGCTGGAGATTTTAATGCTATTCTGGATTTGGATGATAAATTGTGTGGACTTAGGAAAAGCTCCAAAGTAATGGAGGATTTTAGAGATTTCATCAACTCTATCAAAGTGGTAGATGTGGTTCCAAAGAATGGTTTGTTTACATGGACTAATAGGAGGATTATTTTCTCTAAGATTTTAGAAAGATTGGATAGGTTCTTTGTTAGCAATTTTTGGATTAATGGGAAGTTTATGATCTCCACTACCATTATCCCACAAGTTGGTTCAGATCATCTTCTTGTTCTATTGAATTTAGATCAAGACACGACAACTCATTGGAGCTATTTTAGATTTTTAAGCATGTGGTGGAGAGATCCCAATTTTAAAAGCAATCTCAAAAGGTGGTGGGATGAAGGAAATAAATTTGTGGGTTCTCCTAGTTTTTCGTTTTGCAAAAAATTTAAAAATTTTGAAACAGAACATTCAAATTTGGAACAAAGAATCCTTCAAAAACATATTTGCAGAAAAATTAAGAGTAGAAAAAGCTTTGGAAAGCATCAATGAACATGTGATGTTATTCGGCATGACTAATGAGGAATATATACAAGAAAGTAAATTGAAAGAAGAATACTTGGAAATATTGAAGAGAGAAGAACTATATTGGAGAGACAAATCTAGAGAACTGTGGATCGCAGAAGGTGATTCTAATACCAAATTTTTCCATGCCTCTGCAAAGGCCATAAGAAATTTCAATAAAATCACTTCCATCAAAGATGAGAAAGGAAGTTAGTGTTCCTCTGTGAAGGATATAGAACAGGCTACCCTGGATCACTTCATGAAGGTTTTGGGAAATGATGGACCCCCAAGGACAAATTACATTCCATTTATCTCTAATAACATTGAGAAATGGCTCTCCCTTGAAGATAATAAGATTCTTATGGATCCTTTTTCCATGGATGAGGTGAAATTGGCTACATTTGCTTTACATCCATTCAAAGATCTTGGTCCTGACAGCAATATGGCCAAAGTATTTCAATCTTGTTGGGATTTCATGGGCAAAGATCTCTAGGAAGTAGTGGAAGATTTTAGAAAGAATAAGAGGTTTGTGAGGGAATTGAATCATACCATGATTGTACTTATTCCAAAGAAGCAGGACTATGAATTGATGAGGGAATTTTTACCCATCTCACTTTGTAACATGATATACAAGATCATCTCCAAAGCTTTGGCTTCGAGGCTCAAAAGGATTCTACCTAAACTTGTGGCAGATAATAAAAATGGTTTTACTCCAAGTAGGGAGATTGTGGATAGCATCATATTGGTCTTAGAAGTGTTGCACTTCATGGTCAAAGAAAAAATTAAAGGTATGGTAATCAATCTTGATGTAGCGAAAGCATATGATAAGGTTGTTTGGAATTTTCTATTACAAATCCTTGTGCATATGGGTTTTGATAGAAAGTGGATAGAGTGTATCAATTTTTGTATTTCTTCTGTAAGTTTCTCCATTTTAGTGAATGGATCTGTTTGTGGCTTTTTTGATGCTACTAACGGATTGAGACAAGGAGATCCTTTGTCACCATCCTTGTTTGTTTTGATGGTGGAAGTGTTAGGTAGCAAAATCTAAAGATTATGTAGAGGGATCTCTATACACCCCTTGGTGGAGCCCATCACTCATTCACAATTCACAGATGATATGTTGCTATTGGGGGAAGCCACTATCTAGGAGGCCTCTATTATCAAGACAACACTGGAGGAGTATTCAAAGGCATCGAGGTAGATCATGAATAAGGAGAAATCACAGGTGTTATTTTTGAACACTAGTAGACAATCCTAGATTAAAATAGCCCACCTATTAGAATATCAAGTTGGTTTGTTTCCTCTTAAATACTTGGGAATCAATATCAACTTTGGCAATAGATAAAGCCAAATTTGGGAGGATGTAATCAACAAGTGTAAAGGAAAATCAAAGCAATGGAAAAATAGATGGCTATCCCAAGCAGGGAGCCTTACCATGATTAGATCAGTCTTAATGGCTATTCCCATTTATAGCATGTCATGCTTTAGGATGCCTCGGGTGACTAGCAAGAAGCTAGATGGTTTGCTTAAGAAATTCATTTGGGAAGGGGCAAAGGAGACTAAGAAAATCCCACTAATTAATTGGGATAAAACATGTCTGACTAAAGAGGAAGGAGGGGTTGGTTTAAGGAAAATGGATCTTCATAATCTACCAGTAGGTGCAAAGCTAGCATAGAAGATGTACAAATACCTTTAGAAACTTTGGTGCAGAGTGTTGAGGAACAAATATTTAGATTCGGAGGACTCGAAGAGAATTTTTATTGTTGCAAATGCAGTCAAGGGATTAGTTGTGTGGTATTTCTTGTGGGAAAGTATATTCATTCTTACCAATAATCTATCTTGGCAAGTCAGGAATGGGAGGAAGGCAAAATTTTGAGATAATTCGTGGGATGGTGGGAAGCCTATCAGGGAAATGTTTGAGGATTAGAATTGGGTGAATGATTTGTTGAATGAAATAGGTGATAGAGTGGATCGGTATTTTTAAGGAGGAGGTGCTAGGGGTTATAAGGTTAAGTGGAAGATAATAGAGATTGGGAGTAAGGAATTATGCACCAAACTAGCTGAAATATAAAGGAGTAGGATGTTATTGGTTTCTGAGGAAGAAGATACTCTTTTTTGGTGTGCTTCCAAATCTAGGGACTATAGTGCTAAATTAGGGTATGAAATACAAAGACAAAGAGTGAGGGACTCCTTTTAGCCACATAAGTTATATTGGAGTAATAGAATTCATCCTAAAGTTGGAGCCTTTCTTTAGATTTCCCTTCATGATAGGGTACTCTTTGGGAGCATACTGAAGAGTATAAGAGTATAGGTATAGTTGGGCCTAGCAGATGTGTATTATGTAAAGATGAGGAGGATACTATGAATCATTTGTTGTGTAAATGTCCCTTTTCTTATAGGTGTTGGGAGTGGTTGTTTGGTATGTTGAATTTGAGCATTGTTAGAAATGAAGGGTTGAAATCCTTTTTATTATCATGGCCTCAGATGGACAAATTGAAATGGGGGGATATTTGGTTGAAAGGAGCAGCTTTAGTAGTATGGCATATTTGGAAGGAGAGGAATAGGAGAATATTTAAAGATGTGGAGATCTCTATCGAGTACCTTATTTCAAAAATTAAGATTGCCATAGAGGAAGTGGTTAATGGTAAAAGGGTAATGATAAAGAAGTTCAGATATAACAATTGGGATAGAAGTATTGAGTCTAAATGGTCTTTGAAAGAAAGAGGAGTAGTCACTCCCCCTAAGAAATAGGTAGATAGGAATCTGATCAAATGGATTGCACCACCAAAGGATTGGGTGAAGCTTAATTTTGATGGGGCC
Source organism: Cryptomeria japonica (assembly GCF_030272615.1). Lineage (NCBI taxonomy): Eukaryota > Viridiplantae > Streptophyta > Pinopsida > Cupressales > Cupressaceae > Cryptomeria > Cryptomeria japonica. The sequence continues at coordinate 682,076,098 of NC_081407.1, read as the reverse complement.
AGTAAAGGCAATCCAGGTAGGGGTGGTTTTGGGGTTGTTCTTAGAAATGAGGGTGGTGAATTGATTAGTGGAGTGTATGATAATCTAAGTGAGTGCTCTAACAATGAAGCAGAAATTAGAGCTTTAGAAGCAGGATTGAATATGTGTGTTGAAGGGGACATCTCTGAGGTTATCATTGAAGGATATTTCCAAGTCATTGTCAATGGTGTAACACATTCTATTTTTCACAATTGGAGGTTAAACAAATGGATGCCTTGTATAAATAATTTGTTGGATCAGATTGGGGTTTTCAAAATTATTCACACATATAGAGAAGGTAATAAAGTGGCCAACTTCTTGGCTAATTTGGGAGTAGTAGGGGAAAATCAATACTACTCGTTTCGGACAGTTCATGCATCTCAAGATGTAATGGAAGTCATCTGGAAGGACGCCTCGAATCTTCCTTGATAGGGCATAAAGTAAGGATAATATTTATATATATATGAGGTGTCCTCTCCTCACTTCCTTTCTTAAGGAATGGTTATCATTTTGGCTATTGAAATTCTCAGTTATGCACTACAGACAAGGTATCAGAGCTCTGTGAGTATCGTCGACGATATTTCCTAGTCATGGGAAAGTATAAGAGTAGTATTAGGAGATTTTGATGATTATTTCTAGATGGACATGACAACTCTAAGTAGGCAGTAGGAGCAGAATTAGAAGGCTCAGAAGATCTAAAAATAGATTTTCCTAGATTGTGATTTGTCGTAGTTGTTTCGTTATATTCTAGAAGCAACAGATTCCTATATGAAGAGAGAGGTTGTTTAGGGAAAACCATATCTATAGTTTTAAGGTGTATAGGATGGCTCTTTTTATAGTGATTGCATGCAGAAACTGTGTAGAGACTATTGAGCATCAGTGCATTACACTTTTTAACACAGAGGATGAAATATATGAGGCTATCCTGGAAATGGTAGATATATGCTTGAATTTGGAAAGGCACTAGTGCGATGGCTTCATCTATGAGGTTGTACTAGCATCGATTATGGATATTTTGGAATCTAAGGAGAGGTGCATCGAGATTGTGGGTGACTTTGTTAATGAAGCCTATGGGGATACGGTGGTGGCAGCTCTATGTGAGATGCAGAACAGAGTGACGGAAAGTATTCTCAAAATTTATTTCAATCCTGATAACTATTTGTCTTCTGACTTAGAAGAAGAGACATATTAGGATGAAGATGAGATAGATGAGGATGAAGATCAGACAGATGATGAGAAGGTCGATGATGCTCAGAATATGGCGAACAGTCAGGAGGAGAGAGAGGATAGGGAGCGGAGGGAGGAGAAGTGTTGAAAGAATGATTTTGTCATGACTACCTAGTTGACCTTTAGATATGGGGTTACGAATGGAGATCTGACTGCATTCAGATAGCTGAAGGAGGCCACTAGTAAATTTGAAGTAGTTTTCTAATGACCGTTCGTCAGAATTCAAACAACTAAACATCAGAATTCTAACATATTTGTCGTTGCTATTTTTTCGTCGATGATTCCGATGACGAGATTCACGTCAGAAATTTCTATGCACCTGCGGTATGTTTTTTTGACGAGGATACGTCAAAATTCTGACCTTGTTGCATCCTTTATCATTGTAACCTCTGTCGATGACCCTTTATATATCGTTGTAACCTTTTCTGATGCATTTCTACTTTGGCAATATCCATTGGGATAAGTCCTACTAATAGCCTCATCGGCTATCGGAAAGAGAAGATTTCTCCATTGTCGCTAAGTAGCATGTTTGTTTGATGAGGAGACGTCCAAATTTTGACATCGTTGCATCCTTTATCATTTTAACCTTTTTTGATGATCCTTTAACATCGTAACCTTTGTCAATGCATTTTACTTTTGCCAGTTTCCATCTGGATAAGTCTTACTAAGAGCCTCATCAGCTATCAGCAAGACATGATTTCTCCATTGTCACTAGTGTGTGCTCTGTTGATGGACCATCTTCAAGGAGATGTCAAAATTTTGACAATTAAGACGACGGAGGAGGCTACATCCTACGATTTTTTTGTCGTCGTAGGTATGACAACATCGTTCGGTTTTCTTGTGGTGTTCATCAAAATTCTGACCTTCCCCAATAATTTTTTTTAAAAAATCCTGACTTCTTTTGTCTACACCAATGACCCTTTATCGCCATAACCTTTGTCGATACATTTTACTTTTTTCTAGTGTCCATTAGGATAAGTTATACCGATAGCATCATTGGCTATCGGCAAGATGAGATTTCTGCATTACTGCTAGTGTGTGTTCTGTTGATGGACTTAAATGGTGTATGTTATCCCGATCACATGCTTCTACTTGTCGGTGTTACCATTGGGTTGACTTTTGCTGATTACAAAGGATTAATATGAGCAGCATTAAAATCAGTGAGCTTACAAAGGATTAAGCACAATAGGTACTTCTTTATCAGGAAGATAAAGATGAAATAGCTACAAGAATGCATGAGAAGACTTATAATAAGGAATCATAATAGTAAATTCCAAAAATGTCTTGCATCCAGTATATAAAGCATTCATAAATATTTATACAGATAGTCATATTATTGTTTAAAAATACTATCAAAGGAGGATATTATAAAGATAGAGACCTAGAAATCAGTATGCAGTCATGGATAATAGTGTAGGGTTAGGTATAGTCCTAGATCTTGTTTAAAGGGAAACATGTATTGATAGTGCATGTGCCTAAGGAAAACTCTATAAAATAGTGAGCAACAAGACTATCAAGATCAGTATTTCAGTCTTAGGCATACACAACTCAAGGAGATAATGATTAACAAAGAAAGCACTTACAAAGATATATCTAGTCATAAAAGATAATCATCTGAGTTGGAGACATGAGAATATTGTAGAACACAAAGTAGAAAGTGCCATTATAAGGCATACACTCCATTTCAAGGCCCCAAACTTAAGGGCAATACAAGGAGATTCCATCAATGCCAATTGTATTCCATAAAATCCTTGTTGCAAAGCAAATCAAAGACAAAGTAAATTCATAGAGAGATAAGAAGATCAAGTCTATCAAAGAAAAAAAAGAACTTAAAGGCATTCAAAGATGTAATATTCATAAGGCATGCATAGAGGCTCAATACAATGGTGATACAGTGTTGTAGACCAGTAATGAGGAGTGAAGAATAAGGATTGTGGTAGAAATCAGGTTATAAATACATAGGCACATGACAGTAAGTTTGAGATTAGACAATGCAACATGGAGATATGATCACCTTCTATGAGAAATGAAAGTGTAGTCATGATAGTATTTTTTAGTAGATTGGACTACCATAAACATGCACATAGAAATGAATAAAGGGTGGGAGTTTCAGTTAAGTGAACTTCAAGTTAGAATGCAAGTTCTTAGTATCATTCATCAGTTCAAGCATTATTTTTTAGAGAAAATGTGGATTTCTAAGTTCATCATTAGTTTGAGGCTTGAAAAGGTGGAGTTTTGAGGACAATTTCATCAGTTCTACATCAATTAGAATCCCCTCATAGGTCATACATGAGACAAGATGGCTTTTAGATAATTTAACAACTAAGTTACCGATTTGGATACGCATACGGATACGACATTGGGTACGAATTCACGGAATCGGTAAAAAAAATAATCCTTGGGTATGGGTATGGGTATGGGTACGTTCATACACACACACACACACACACACACACACACATATATGACATAAAATCTACTCCAATGATATAAAAGTAGTTGAGAGAAAATGTAATCTTGAATTTATTTAGTTTATGACAGAGTGAAATGAAATCAAAGTAAACACTCATACAGTGAATTGCATAGATGCAGAAACTGATTTGATTAATGATGCTCAATTGGTCTTGAAACCCTCATAAAATATTGACAATACCATATCTACTCATCAAGCTAGTAGGATGACAAAATCTAGTGATAAATAATGCCACTATATCTATTGGAAGATCTCAGAGCTGATTACTAATCAATATGATAACCAATTGACCAATAAGAAATTACTAATAGCAGTTTCACATCCTTATGACAATATGAAGAAATCAACAAAAATAGAAATAAAGATCAGATTGCACCAATGATGAAAGGTTGTGTATTTATGACAATTGAAATTTGAATAGCAATTTGGGTCATATCACACCCCTTACAAAAGGTTGTAGCATATATGAGATAGCAATTTAAATTGTACACTTTGCAGCCAACACTACTTTAAATTAATTTGCCCCAAAATTAGGCATAGTAGATGATGAATAATCATTGAGGACCCAACCACCTAAGAAGGACCTTGGAGAATCCAAGGGGAATCAGGCTTGGACCAGGACCCAGGCAGAATCAGAATCAGGATCTAGGGGTTTTAGTGAAGAGTCAGTAACTTAGTTTAACAGCCAGTTTCCAGAAGTTGCACCTCCTTTTATGCATGCTCTTTCTTCAAATTCGGCTTAAAATAAACTCAAAATTAACAATGAATGAACAAAATGAGGCAATGTGTCTATTTTAAAACAAAATGAACAAATGTTAAGGAATGAACAGAGAAAGTATGTCTATTCTAGAACAATATAAACTCACAAAACCAATGAGGCATGCATTCACTTGTAATGGGGAACTATCTCGTAGAAGCATGTTCACAACCTACAACACCGAATATGTAACCTGTAAACAAGATGCTTAGCATCAATAAGATTAACAATGGGGCATAATAAAATATTGAAAAGTGCATTACTTTATTGATCTTCTCTTTGTTTCAAGAATAGTTTAATATTCTCTACTTAATAGGGACAACCACGCAAAGGTGGAGCTCATTTGGCCCCTCCCCCCCCCCCCCCCTAATATCACTCTAAATTCCTCATTAATGTCTAACACTCTTTCATCCATGAATGAAACATAACATTCATTCATTATCACGTAACATTCATTAACACATAACATTCATTAACACGTAACATTCATTAACACATATCATTCATTAACATTCATTAACAAGTAACATTCATCAACATTCATTAACACCTATCATTCATTAACATTCATTAACACATAATTAAATTCATAATTAACACATAAAATCTAGTTGTTAACATATAATAAGATTACAATCATTCTTTCTTTCTTTCTTTTGGAAGCTTGGAGGTAAAGACTAATTGGACCATCGTTGTCATCATCATTTGTCCCCTCTTTAGTTCTTCTTCCCTATGCTCGTGATCAAGTTAATGTATGCCTAGTCCCGTACTCACGATGAGGACACGTATGCAAAGGAGGGTCTGCTTCAATAACAAAGAAATGGGTTTTATTTATGAGTTTTATTATTATTGTTACAAGTATTCCATTAATTAAAATTAAATTATAGGGGTTCTCTTTACCTAATCCTCAACATCCTGAACACCCTATAAATCCTCTGGAGTTAAAACACGAAAGGTTACATTAATCAATACACCAATTATAATTATATTTGTTTAAGGGAATAACAGTGGCGATCTTTACCTGGTGGGACCCCATCACATTCTTGATGTTGTCTACCTAGATCATGCTCAACTTGCTCACCACAGTCTACATGCTCTAAAATAAAATGAGGGCTAGCCGAAACTCTATCTGTCTCCATCTCCTATGGGCGGTATAGCTCTACTATTAGGACATCATGAATAAATTATGTAATGACATTAGAATTTAAAACACAATGAATTAATTATGTGACTGTTAGGATTCCCAAAGATACTGAGAGGGGGGGGGGTGAATCAGTATCTAACCGGTATAATAATTTTCTTAACTTATAACATGAAAAGCATATCAAAACTGTGTACCGGTAAACCAAAAACAATGCAGCAGAGAAGAATAACAACCACAACATAAGAAACACACCATAACACAATATTTTAATGAGGAAACCCAGTGTGGGAAAAACCTCGGTGGGATTTGTGACCCACAATATTCACTTACTGGCCAATAAGAGAATATTACTGCTTACAATAGGGGCCTGTACATACAGGAAGGCCAAGTGCCTAGAGCTCACTGCTCAATTACAAAGAAGTCACACTGACTTACAAAAATGGATTATACAAATCCAATGTCTTATACTGCTTCAGATTAGCATCTACTATGCCAGATTCAGTACCATTTAAGCTCTGCTACATACATAAACCCTTATCCAATAATGGAGCATCTACTATTGTAGTAATAACCTTGCTCAGTCTGTGTTTGCATTTCTATTAATGGAGCATCTACTATTGTCCGGTTAGCCTCACTGATTAATTGGTCTACTTCATCAGGTGAGTTAACTGGATGCACTGCAAGTAATTTTTCAATTTTTATTTTCTTATCCAACTCAACAATGGCTACCCTTTTGGCTTCTAGTCTTCTATACAACTCATTGGGTATCTCATCAACAATTTCCATCAAAAATTTCTTGTAAATGTCTAAGTGTAAAATTACACTATTTTCAATGCTTTCTTTGTCATCAGTAGAAAGTGTGTTATATAGTTTGCTAATGTTTTTCAACTTTCCATCCTCTGTTATTTCATTAAGGGGCTTATCTAGTGGAGCAATGTTTTGTTTTATCTTCTTCTTCTTTGGAGTCATTTTCTTAACAGGATGCCTAACTGCCTATTGCTTTTGTCTTGTTTTCTTGGGTGTGGTGAGGGTGTTGGTGAGGGTTTTCTTTTCCTTTCTACCCTTTTGAATATCATTAGTATATCACTCTCAGAAGAAGTTGCAACCAGTGAAAGATGAGCTTCCAATTGAAGTCCTTCTAGCTCACTTTCTTTGATACCAGTTTGCTTCAAAACATTTTCCTTAATTGCCTTTGCCTGATGGGTTCCTTTCCTTACTATTTCTTCAGCTTTCTTAACTGAATACCACTTTCAATTGTTTTTGTATTTCCAAATACTTTCTCAGTGGGTTCCTTCGGTGCTTCAAGGAGGGCTTTTGCATAAGTTTCTATGATGTTATCATCTGTTTCATAGCCCATTTTAGTTATGCAGATAGTCCTAGGGACAATTGCCTCCATCAAGATTTCATCCTTTTTAAATACAAAACATATTTCTTTCTAATATTTATCTACAATTGCTTGTGACAGTCTTATTCTTGTCTTCATTTGAGCTTTTAGTGCTTGAAAATGTTCATTTAAATTTTTCTCCCTATTATCTCCCACGTTGTTTAATAGATCCAATAGTTGCTTTCCTACCGGTATATCAAATCCAAAATCTTTCTTACCAATACCGAGTACTTGTTTAGTAATATACAATATTAAACATACAAGTAAATTTCCAAATCTAAAGGTTCCTTTCTTATCTCCCTTTATCTTCTTCAAGTTGTCTATTAATTCATCTTTGAGCCATTCACACACATCTATTCTAGCATTGTTGTTAACCATATCATATGCACTTTTAATACATAGGCTAGTTACTGAGTTCATCCTATTTGTATGTGTAGCTTTGTATCCTAAAATCATACTAACAAATCTGACATTGATTTCCTTCACATCATTTACCCTTAGAAACCTTTTGTCAAATGTTGCATTGGTTAGATCTATCATTGTTTCATTTGAGACTGTTTTAGTTCTGTTAGGTCTGCTACTGGTGGAAGGTAACCCTGTTACTACTTTTACTGCTTCTTTGGTGATCTTATGGATTGAATCCAACCAAAATAATTTGCCATGGACTCTTCTTAGCACAATTCTTATAATATCCTCAGGAAAATCAGGAATTCTAAGAATATCCACAAAACCTAGGGTTTCTACTACCTTGTGTTCCAGCTTGACATTTCCAGATTCATCACAAATCACAGTCCTATACATTTTTTTGAACTCATCATCACCTAATTCCTCTATATGACAATGTATGTATATTCTAGGGTCTTCAGCATAGACTACCCCCTTGGGTATTATACAGAATGCACCTAGGGTATCTTCTTTCTTCGCAATTTTGGGAACCAGTTTGAATATGGGTCTAGGGCACTTAATAACCTCAATCACAGTAGGGTTTGCAATAAATTCAGGAGTGGAGGAGGATGACATGAATATAAATTCCTCAATCTTCCTTAGGGATGAGTGCTTGGATGAACTGGTTCACTTCTTTGCTAAGGATGCCTTCGCTCAGGAATTTTTGCGCTCTCGAAGATTTGAATGCTCGGTGAATGAAAAAGGAGCCACAACACTTGTTTTATAATGTTATTTTCTCCAACTGCCATATTTAATGCTTGTCAGTTAAGTCACAACTTAACTCATCTGCTGGTATAGAAGTAATTTCAACTTCTCACCATCAATCAAGGGAATAATAGCATGTTTTTCATTTTGTTGCTAAACCCCCAAAGGATTTTCCTTCAGTTAGATGAAGGGTCTCCTGCCAGTGGAGTGATACTCTGTTCAGCCAGTGGAGGAGTATTCCCATCAACAATCTGATCTGTCTTTCTGATCTATTATTTTGAGAATTCTTGCTTTATCTCTTCAACCTTTTCTTTACCTTTCAAACTAGTACCTTTGTTATTTGTCGATGAAGTCTTGCTTCTACAAAATTTTGCAATATATCCAATTTTGTTACAAGCATAACAAGTCACGTTGTTTTTTATAAATAGCTTTCCCATATCCTATGTCGGTTTGTGTTCTGCATTGATTAGATAGGTGTCCAAATCTTCCACAAACATAACATCTTACATTCATTCTACAGTTTTCTGAATTATAATCAATTTTGTTGCATTTAGAACATTGATCGGTGGGTGTATTAGTGTTCTGATAATTTCTAGATCTACATTGATTTTCTCTATGACCATACTTGTTACAGTTAAAGCATTTGCCATTGAATTTGTAAGCATTAGGTTGTCTTAATGATTTACTATGATCATGATTGTTTGCAGTATTGAAGCTTTCACCAATTTCAAAGTCAAGGCCATTTGTATCACCATTAGGTTTCTGATTCTTTAGCATGTCAACAAGTTCTTCTGAACTTTTCTTGAATTTTTCCTTGTGTTGATTTGCAGTAGCCAATTCACTTTCCAAGATTCCTTTATGTATCATTTGTGTCATTTTGTGTATGCATCAAATCTGTTTTCAACATATCATTTTCATGACTGAGTCTTGTGTTTTCATTTCCAACATCATTCAGTCTTCTAGCCAAGTCTTCTTCATTCTTCTTTTGATTTTTAGTTTCTTTACAAAATCTCATAGTCATATCATGTATCTCATTATTCATTGTACAGTTATCTTGTCTCAGTTGGTTCACCAGATCATTAAGAGTTTCCTTTTCATCTTCATCTTTTTGCATCTTTTCACAAATTTCTCTTCTCTTGTTCCTTGCAATAGTCAAATTCTCTTGAAGTCCTTGAATGATATCCTAAGTAGCCTTTAGATCATCTTCAAGTTTGATATTTGTCACTTTTTCTGCATCATAGTTTCAAAGAGTTGTTTCCAATTGCTTTCTTAAATTTTCCATCTCTACCGGTGACAAGATCTTCCTCAAGTTGTTAGGCTTTTAAAAATAGAGGACCAGGCTCTGATACCAATTGTTAGGATTCCCAAAGATACTAAGAGGGAGGGTGAATCAGTATCTAACCGGTATAATAATTTTCTTAACTTATAACATGAAAAGCATATCAAAACTGTGTACCGGTAAACCAAAAACAATGCAGCAAAGAAGAATAACAACCACAACATAAGAAACATACCATAACAAAATATTTTAACAAGGAAACCCGGTGTGGGAAAAACCTTGGTGGGATTTGTGACCCACAATATTCACTTACTGGCCAATAAGAGAATATTACTGCTTACTGTAGCGTAGAAATTAGGAATCATCAAAAACAATAGATCAAAACACTAGACATGATAACTTAATCAAAAGAACACTCATTGCAAATGAACCTAATTCTAAGCACACTCAATAGAGGTATGAAAACAAAGCATTCAAAATGAAAGATTATGCAAACCAAATGCAAAATTGAATGCTCCTTCCATGCGGCTCCATTGTTGTTCTTTCCTCTTCAATGGGTTTGTGGATCTCACCTACAAGTGCACACACAATTGAAAGCAAGATTGATGAAAAGCTCAAGAGTACTAGAAGCATAAGTTCGATAGTTTGATTAGGAATTCGGATTCGAAGGGATTTGATTGAAAAAAACATCCAATTTATAGAAGAATTGGATAAATGACAAGATTAGCATGATGCAATTCAAATGGAAATTGCAAATCAATATGACAAATTATGACAAAGTATGCACTTTCCATGCACAATTTGATTGATTGATAATTGATGACAAATTATGACACATTCTATGTCAAAATTGATTGATTATCAATTATGACAATTTATGACAAATTGAAATGTCATTCCCATAGAATTAGGAGATGAAATAGGAGGGAAAAAAAATTAGAAATTTAGAAAATTAGAAAATTGAAATTGATGACAATTAGGAATTAGAAATTGATGGAAAAATAGGAAAGTAGGAACTAGAAGAAATTAGGTAAATTAATTAACAATTTGTCATTTATTAATTAATTTACAAGAGGAAGAATAATTAGCCAACTAAATAAAGATTTAATTGTAATGAGAAGACTTAGGATTAATAAATAATTTAGTAATCCTAGAGGAAGAAATGGCAAAATTAGGTTAAATGAATAAATCATAAAACCCTAGAAGACGAATTAGACATGTGAAAATGACAATTAGGTCTTGATTGAAGATAATTAATGTCATGATTTTGAATTGATAAATGACCAATGCAACAAACGATTTGATTGAGAAATGCGCCAATTGACGAGGAACAATGACAAATTGCTCCAAATTGACATAATTAAGACAGACAATGATCGATAGCAAAATGATCGCAAAATGATGAGATCGACAAGAGGACAAGAATCGATGACAAAATAGATTGCAAGACGACAAGATTGACAATGACCACAATCGATGACAAATCGATGGCATGATGACAAGATTGAAAAGAGGACAAAACCCTAATTAGGATTGACGATGTCCAAAATGATAAGATTGATGATAAAATTGATAAAAGAACAATGATTGATGACAAATCGATCGCAAGATTGACAGGAGGACAAAACCCTAATTAGGATTGATGATGTCCAAAATGATGACAAATAAGCATGCTCATTGATGCAATAAGATAAAATCGATCAAAATCATGACTGGATAATGTTGTCGACAAGACCAAATTCGAGGATGAGATGACTGAAGAATGTAGAAGAATGACTCGATGTTCGCAAATGATAAAGACCAAGTGCGTGACATAGGAGAAATGTTAATGTGATGCAAAAACCTAAAATGAGGCAATGCGCAAATGTTAAAGTATGACCTCGCAAGCATTGACCATTTTTGGGTGTCTACATTTTGCCCCTCTTTGAGACAATGTGATTTTAAGCGTTGTTTCAAAGAACAATAACAAAAATGCCCCAGACAATAATAGTGACATATGCATGCCCCCTCGAGGAATTGGTCGGAAACATGTGGAAAAGAGGCCAATTGATCGATAAGAATGATAGAAAATGATAGGATCAAACGGACTGCCAAGACTGATGGAAGAAATGTTAGTAAGAAGAAATTAGATAGAGGACAAGTAGAGATGAAGAAATACTTGCTTTCACCAATGCACAGAAGTAGGTGAGAACCTTTATTTGATATGGCAAAATGGATGCGGCGCTACATGGCAATGAAGGCTAGAGCTGAAATGCAACCCTTTTTGCAAAAGACAGACACATCACAGACAAACGACAATCACAATCAAAGAAGAAAGGGACCATGAACCATCCCGGTCACTCTAAATCACTCAGTGACATCATCGAGCGACATAGGAACATGATTGAAGCCAAAGATAAATCAATAAAAAGATAAGATGTACAAAGTCAAGCAAACCAAACAAACATCTTGATCTTCATTGTCAAAAGTTGAACGGACTGATAGGACGATCATGCTGTCTGGTTTCAGGAAATGCGGTACCCCGTCTAAGACAGGACACAGTCTGGTTTCGAGTATACTACACCCTGTATAAGACCCATGATAGTAGTGACAAGGACAAATGATTTTGATGTCGATATTCGATTGATATGACAATTTGGATCAGTTTGAATGTTTGGTTTGATTGAAAAGGTTCATCTATTTATGCATGATTTCTTTAAAGCACGATATTGGATTGCGAGTGTCGTTGGATGAATGCTCAGTGATCTGTCGATGCATAAAGGGAATACTTTATTGCAAAATGCATGTTTTTGTGAGTTTTATAAAAAAAAAATTTGTTCATTTTTTCAGGACTTTATATGACTTTTTTTAGAGATTTTTTTCAGGACAGTTATTCGATTTTTTTGGATTATTTCAGGACATTATTCAATTTTTATGATTTTTATTTCAGGACATTATTCAATTTTTTTAGGATTTTCTTCAGGACTTTTTTCAATTTTTATGACTTTCTTCAAGACTTTTTTCAATTTTTATGACTTTTTTCAGGACTTTTTTCAATTTTTATGACTTTTTTCAGGACTTTTTTCAATTTTTAAATGCTCCAGTGATTGATCATGATGAGGGAAAAGCACCCAATGCGCACTTGAAAGACACATAAACTAGGACCAAAACATATGTACAAGACACTGGAGTAAGCAAGACAGTGATGTTGACCAATAATAGGCCTGGAATAAAACATTGGGTTGAGACAAAGATAGGCATGATAACTGGCCGAGAGAAAGCATGGCTAGAAGTCATGATAGATGACGGAGCAATAATCTCATTACTCATGGCGCCTGATTGCCAGGTTTTCACCATGGTACTTGCCCAAAGCGCCTGTTTGCCAGGTTTTCACTAGAGGGCGAATCATTTTTTTGCTCTTTACTTTTTTCTCTTTTTTTGTATTTTTTTTGCTTTTTTCATTTTTTTGTATTTTTTTTATTTTTTCATTTTTTTGTATTTTTTTTCAGGATCATATTTGAAGAAAAATCTGACAGGAAAACTATGCCTAGTACTTGTGAAGATGCATGCTATTAATAGGATCGGACAGAGGTTCACCTTCTCGAGTCGCAAGCTGATATGCCCCTGAGCCATAGGCTGCAGTTACTATGAAAGGCCCAACCCAATTAGGTTCAAACTTGCCCTTGATGACGTCAGTAGACTGTGCATTCTTGGGATTTGCCTTTAAAACCAGGTCTCCCACTTCGAAGTGTCACCCTTTGACCTTCTTATTATAAGAGCGATGGAGACGGTTTTGGTATGCTTGCAAATGTGTCAGAGCTGTCTGACGCTTCTCATCTAACATCTCAAGCTGATGCAGCCGAGAGATTCTGTGTCTCATCATCAATCAGGTGTTGCAGAGAAACTCACAAGGAAGGAATCTCCACTTCCAAGGGTAAAATGGCTTCCGCACCATACACCAAAGAATAAGGTGTTGCGCCAGTAGGTGTGCGGACAGAAGTACGATAGGCCCATAGTGCTGGATTTAACTGTATGTGCCAATCTCGACCAGCGTCATTGACAACTTTCTTCAGGATCTTGATAATGTTTTTATTTGACGCTTCAGCTTGACCGTTACCCTGTGGATAGTATGGGCTAGAAAAATGGTGTTGAATATGAAATTTTTCACAAAGCTCTTTAACATCTTTATTCTTGAAGGGTCGACCATTATCTATGACTATGGCAAGGGGAACCCCATATTTGCATATAATATAATTTAGCAAGAATTTTGAAATTTGGACACCAGTGATATAGGTCATGGGGATGGCTTCAATCCATTTTGTAAAATATTCTGTAGCTGTAATAATGAACTTGTGGCCATTTGTAGATGTTGGCTGAATCTTGCTGATAAGATCCAAACCCCATTGAGAAAAGGGCCATGGAGATATAACAGAATGAAGCTCTTGAGCTGGTGCATGAATATAATCTCCATGAATCTGGCACTTGTAGCACTTTTTAACAAAATCATGAACATCTTTTTCCAAAGTGGGCCAATAATACCCAGCACGAATCAACTTTTTGGCTAAGCTAAGACCATTGAAATGGCCCCCACATATACCATCGTGAACCTCGTGTAAAGCCGTTTGTGCTTCGTCAGAATCCAAACACCTGAGGAGGGTATGGTCAAAAGAACGGCGGTAAAGGGTGTCGGCGATGATGACATATTTGGCTGTCTGTCGGATAAAGGCTCGGCGTTGGTTAGCGGAAAGGTTTGGTGGTAAGGTTTGGGATTTCAAATACTGATATATGTCATTGTACCACGGGGAGTTGGGACCAACAAGAATGCACATCACGTCAGCTGTCGGAATGTCAAAAGAAGGGACCAACAATTGTTCAACCAAGAATTCACACTTGTCCATATTATGAGGCATATTTATCATGGAAGCAATCGTAGCCATTGCATCTGCTGACTTGTTTTGCATTCTTGGCACTTGACTGAAATGGATAGCTGTGAATTTTGTCTTGAAGAAGTCTACCATGTGCTTATAAGGAATAAGCTTTTCATCTTTTGTCTCGTAGTCATCATTCACTTGTCGGATGACTAGTTGAGAATCTCCATAGACTTGCAAATGCTTGATATTCCAGTGGACTGCCACTCGAAGTCCTGTAACCAATGCTTCATACTCTGCAATGTTATTGGTACATTGGAAAGTTATTCTGTAGGACTTTGGAATAGCATCACCTTGAGGGGTGACAAACAAAATGCCTGTGCCGGATCCGAACTTGGTGTGGGACCCATCAAAGTATAACTTCCATTCATTAGATGGTGTGAGAGAAAAGACTGATTCATCTGGGAAATCAGTCAACATGGGATGATCGTCTGAAATAGGAGCATCTGCCAGTTGATCTGCTATGACTTGTCCTTTTATCGCCTTTCGCTCCATATACTCAATGTCAAATTCACTGAGAATCATGACCCATTTTGCTAGGTGACCTGTCAAAGCTGCTCGACTGAGCAAATATTTTAAAGGATCAATTTTGGCAATCAACAATGTTTGGTGGCTTAGCATATAATGTCGGAGCTTTTGTGTTGCAAATACCACTGCTAAGAATGCCCTCTCAATAGTTGAATAATTTAGCTCATAGCCTACCAGTGTCCGGCTGATATAGTAAATAGCTCGCTCTTTGCCATTCTCATCTTGTTGGGCCAAGAGAACACCTAATGCTGTTTTAGTTGCAGAGATATACAATAAAAATGGCTTGCCGTCGATAGGAGGCATTAGGATAGGCGGTGATAGCAAGTATTCTTTAAGAGCTTGAAAGGCTGATTGGCATTGCTCAGTCCATTTAAAAGTGACACCTTTGTGTAGTAGATGTTGGAATGGATGACATTTGTCGACCAACTGAGCTATGAAGCGACGAATTGACTGGAGCTTTCCTTGCAGACTTCTTAATTGTCGGAGGTTGGAAGGTGGAGGCATATCCATGATTGCTTTGACCTTGGCGGGATCGACCTCGATGCCTCGGTGAGAAACAATGTATCCGAGTAATTTGCCAGCTGTAACACCAAAGACACACTTTTTTGGATTGAGCCTGAGTTTGTAGGTCTCCATTCTGTCAAAGATTGGGCCCAAGATGGCTAGATGACTATCTCTGGTGACAGATTTGCACAACAAGTCATCAACATAATCCTCCATCAAAGTGTGCATGAAATCATGAAAGATTGTCGTCATTTCTATTTGATATGTTGCACCAGCATTTTTGAGACTGAAGGGCATCACATTCCAACAATAGGTGCCCCAAGCACAGGTGAATGCGGTCTTATGCTGATCTTCAGGTGCAATGCGGATTTGATTGTAGCCGGAGAAACCATCCATTAGTGAAAGCATCTCATATCCAGCCGTCATGTCCACTATGATGTCTATGTTTGGCAATGGAAAATCATCCTTAGGGCATGCTTTATTCAGGTCCCTGAAATCTGTGCAGATTCTGATGCCCCCAGTTACTTTGCTAACTGGTACTAAATTGGAAATCCAATCTGCATAATCAATAGGTCTGATGAAGCCCACATCTAACAATTTTTTTAGCTCCACTTTAACCAAAAGAGCCACCTGAGGATGCATCTTTCTAAGTTTTTGTTTGATGGGTTTAGCACCTGCTTTCAGTGGCAAATGATGAAGGACTAACTCTGGATCGAGGCCAAGCATATCTGCATAAGACCACGCAAAGCTGATCTTCTTCTCCATAAAGAAATTAATAAAATCAATCTTCTCTTGTTTTGACAAAGAGGCAGCAAAGTGAATGACCTTAGGGTTATCAGGTGTACCCAAATTGATTTCCTCGATCATCTCAACCAGCAATGTGGATTTGTCCTGAATTGATAGGGGTACGTCCACTCTTCCACCTTTGGGCGCCTCAGAAAGGTTTCCACCTGCAGGTACGTCTTTTATTTTTACTTTTGTACGATCAGAGAGCGCCTTACGGTTTTCACTCAAAGATCTATTCTTTTGATTTTTTTCTTTTTCTTTTTCTTTTTCTTGACTAGAAGAGGGAGTTGATTCCCCAAAATATGCCATTGAATCCAGGTCAATAGCAAATCCTGCCTTATGATCGCCCTGTGGTATGCCTTCCCGTAGTCCCAGGAACTCTGCAATTGCTTCGTCATTTTGAAAACAGTCCAACGTGAGCGGTTCTTGTTGGTCATATTGGATAAGTTGGGGATATATGAGGGGCATATCATCATCGATTGTAAGGATAGAGAGGGCTGATATGGTAAAAATGTGAATGTCTGTGGTGTCACTATCCGAACTGCTTGTGTCGGATTTGGAGCTTGGATCCCAAAATGACTCAATCCAAGCATGAGGACAGGTTTTAGGAAGAGGAGTTATTTCATGTTTATCCTCCATAGGCAAGTTATCAGGGTCAATGAAGATATTGTCAAGGGCATAGGAGCTAGATGAAAAGGAACTCCACTCCCATTCATTAGAATCAGTCTTAGGTCGGGTATCCTCAGGTGTTATTTCATCGTCAGAATCACGCCCTTTTCGACACGTGGGCCTTTTGGTAGATGTGGATCCAATTCGTAATGGTACAAAACCTAACCCTAAAGTTGGGGGTCGCCTCGTGGGTATGACAGGTTCTAGCCTTCCATCGTTGTTCAGGCCTAAGCCACTGTAGCCATCATATCCTTTCTTCTGCAGCATAGTAAATCCTTTGCCATATAATTCCACTGGAAACTTGACAGGTGGAGTTTCAGTTGGATCTTTATAGAGCCAATCTATGACACCATCATCTATAGTTTCTTTGTCAAGTTCTCCCCATCTTGCAAATGTAGTGGGAGGCTGATATTGAATAATGACCTTGGGTTCCTTTTGCAATAGATGCGGTTTTCCATATGATTTTGGGGACATCGGCAAATTCCCAATGAGGAATGTTTGGTCCATTGAATATTCTCCACACCCTTGATCTTGTATTTTTAGTTTTCCTTTGACAGCATCTAACAATGCATTGGGATCCACATAACTGTCTGATTTGGCCTCTCTATTGACTGGGACCTGCTGCTGAGGAGTATCCTTTAGGGTAGCATAGAACTGGAATGGATTAGGATCTCCTGGAATGGTTATCTCAGTTCCATTGTAAGGATATTTTAGACATTGATGATAAGTGGATGGAACTTCTTTCATGGCATGGATCCATGGACGGCCAAGGATCATATTATAAGGGAGGTCAAGGTCTAGGACTTGTAGGAAAGTGTTTTCCGTCACTGGACCAACTCTGATAGGCAATACAATTATCCCTTTGGATGGGCACTCAGCATCATCATAAGCTTTGATCGTTATCCTTTTGGAAGCATCAATGTCATTTTCTAAATATCCGAGGCCAATGACCACTCTTAAGATGCAGATATTAAGACCTGCTCCGCCATCTATCAAGACTCGCCGGATTTTGCAATTGTGGACAAAGACTTCTAGGTGCAAAGGGTCATTATGGGGAAGCTTGTCAGGTGAGATATCACTATCGGAAAATGCAACACTTTGGGAAATGGCTAAATGTCCAATCCGCGCTTGAAATTGGTCAACATCAATATCTGTCGGGATAGTGGACTCAGTCAAGGCTTTATCTAGGACTGCACGATGCATGGGAGACATTTTCAACAACTCTAGAATGGATATTTGTGCAGGTGTTTTTCCTAGATGATCCAAAAGATTATACTGACTTGCAGGAACTGGTTTGGGAGGAGCTGCAGGAGCTCCTTTCACGACTATTTTGGATCGACGAGTGGTGACCGCACAAGAAGGATCTTGTCCTTTTATTCTCAAGGTGGAAACATACTCATTTGACGCATGAAAACAATTAATGACATTGTGATAACCGGTATTTGCATAATTGGCCGTTTGAGCAGAATTGGAAGAAGACGCTTTACCCTTGTCATGATCAAGCAAAGGAGTTTTGAAAATAGTATGATCAGTGTTAGAGGTCGAATGAGGTGGATCTACCTCAATTACTCCTTGCTCCAGTAAATCTTGAATCATATGTTTTAGTTGAAAACATAAAGCAGTTTTATGTCCTTTGGACCGATGATACTCACAGTACGCATTATCATTCCACCAATGTGGTTTTACCGCCGGTTCTGCCTTAATATCTGGTAGCTTGATAAATTTCGCTTGTATTAATTGCTTCATTACTGATTTGATAGGCTCTCCCAATGGTGTAAACTGTTGAGGAGGCCCATTCCGTGATCGGAAGGGTTTGCGTTGTTGATTTTGTTGTTGGCCTTGTTGTTGATTATATTGTTGAGCATACTGTTGTTGAGCATGTTGTTGATATTGTAGCTGTTGAGGATGCGGTTGATATTGCAACTGTTGAGCATGTTGTTGATATTGCGACTATTGAGCATGCGGTTGATACTGCGACTGTTGAGTAACATTGTTCCTGGGTGCTTGATTTTGTTCCATAGTCGACATATTAGGAACACTCAACTTCTTGATTGTGAATGGGGGTTGATTTGCATTCACCGCTCTCGCATCAACAACACCATCATTAGTGACGTTCTTGTTCTTATACCAAAATCTATTTCTATCCCCTGAATAATTTGTGTTGTCATTGTCCTTATTGAGCTTGATAATTCCTTTAGCTACAAGAGCTGCTTCAATATTCATTCCTTTCTTAATGAGTTTTTCTATAGTACTAGGACTTTTCAATTTTAGCTCATACATCATTTCTGGGACCAGATTTTGGATAAACAGATTTACTTGCTGTTCTTCAGGTATATTGAGAGAAGAACGACTATACAAGCTTCGCCATCGTTGCAAAAAGATCACTAATGGTTCACCTTGCTTTTGTTTGGTATTGCATAAATCCGACATAGTCACATCACTGTCGATGTTGAACGCGAAATGAGATATAAACTTTTGTGCAATTTCTAACCAAGTCTTTATATTTCCTAGCAGATGTGAATACCAATCCATAGCTTGTCCAGTGAGACTTCATGCAAATAATCACATTAAATATGTCTCCTCATAGCTTACTTATGTGCATGCCGCGTAAAATGCTCGAATATGATCTTTTGGATTGCCATTCCCTCTATATTTCTCAAAGTTGGGTGCCTCAAAATGCTTAGGGAATGGAGGCATGTATACACTCTTGTCAAATGGATTAGGACATAAATCTTGATTTGTATACAACTTCTTTGTTCCTTTAGTTTCTAATGCGTCAACTTTTCATTGCAACTTCTCAAGTTGTTGCGCAATTGTATCAGATTTTAGAGGTCCATCATTAATCCCAGTTGGTATTCTTTGTTGATATATCGCATTTCCGATCGGTTGCTGATACTCTGCAATGGTCATTTTTGGCGTCGCCTGCATATAAAGTTCTTGGTACATCTCTTGTTGTTGCGGTTGTGCTATGCCTTGATATCGACCTTGTTGTTGTGCTTCTTGGAGTCTAGGTTGATATTGCAATTGAGTAGGCTGTTGATAACTTAATCAAAAGAAAACTCATTGCAAATGAACCTAATTCTAAGCACACTCAATAGAGGTATGAAAACAAAGCATTCAAAATGAAAGATTATGCAAACCAAATTCAGAATTGAATGCTCCTTCCATGCGGCTCCATTGTTGTTCTTTCCTCTTCAATGGGTTTGTGGATCTCACCTACAAGTGCACACACAATTGAAAGCAAGATTGATGAAAAGCTCAAGAGTACTAGAAGCATAAGTTCAATAGTTTGATTAGGAATTCGGATTCGAAGGGATTCGAAGGGATTTGATTGAAAAAAACATCCAATTTATAGAAGAATTGGATAAATGACAAGATTAGCATGATGCAATTCAAATGGAAATTGCAAATCAATATGACAAATTATGACAAATTATGCACTTTCCATGCACAATTTGATTGATTGATAATTGATGACAAATTATGACACATTCTATGTCAAAATTGATTGATTATCAATTATGACAATTTATGACAAATTGAAATGTCATTCCCATAGAATTAGGAGATGAAATAGGAGGGAAAAGAAATTAGAAATTTAGAAAATTAGAAAATTGAAATTGATGACAATTAGGAATTAGAAATTGATGGAAAAATAGGAAATTAGGAACTAGAAGAAATTAGGTAAATTAATTAACAATTTGTCATTTATTAATTAATTTACAAGAGGAAGAATAATTAGCCAACTAAATAAAGATTTAATTGTAATGAGAAGACTTAGGATTAATAAATAATTTAGTAATCCTAGAGGAAGAAATGGCAAAATTAGGTTAAATGAATAAATCATAAAACCCTAGAAGACGAATTAGACATGCGAAAATGACAATTAGGTCTTGATTGAAGATAATTAATGTCATGATTTTGAATTGATAAATGACCAATGCGACAAACGATTTGATTGAGAAATGCGCCAATTGACGAGGAACAATGACAAATTGCTCCAAATTGACATAATTAAGACAGACAATGATCGATAGCGAAATGATCGCAAAATGACGAGATCGACAAGAGGACAAGAATCGACGACAAAATAGATTGCAAGATGACAAGATTGACAATGACCACGATCGATGACAAATCGATCGCATGATGACAAGATTGAAAAGAGGACAAAACCCTAATTAGGATTGACAATGTCCAAAATGATAAGATTGATGATAAAATTGATAAAAGAACAATGATTGATGACAAATCGATCGCAAGATTGACAGGAGGACAAAACCCTAATTAGGATTGACGATGTCCAAAATGATGACAAATAAGCATGCTCATTGATGCAATAAGATAAAATCGATCAAAATCATGACTGGATAATGTTGTCGACAAGACCAAATTCGAGGACGAGATGATTGAAGAATGTAGAAGAATGACTCGATGTTCGCAAATGATAAAGACCAAGTGCGTGACATAGGAGAAATGTTAATGCGACGCAAAAACCTAAAATGAGGCAACGCGCAAATGTTAAAGTAGGACCTCGCAAGTGTTGACCATTTTTGGGTGTCTACACTTACAATAGGGGCCTGCACATGTAGGAAGGCCAAGTGCCTAGAGCTCATTGCTCAATTACAAAGAAGTCACACTGACTTACAAAAATGGATTATACAAATCCAATGTCTTGTACTGCTTCAGATTAGCATCTATTATGCAAGATTCAATACCGATTTAAGCTCTGCTACATGCATAAACCCTTATCCAATAATTCACATATTAGGTTTGCTATCATCTTTTCATCAATCACCTATTAAATGATCTATAATGATCTCATACATATATGAGTCATATTACAATCCACCAAGTTAGCTTTACAAAAGAGTTTATAATTAATTACAAAATATATATATATATACACAAAATTCTTGTCGGCCAGGGTGCCAATAATCTTCCTTTTCGGTGTCGGTGATTTGTATGTCAGTGTAGAGTCTGTCAAAGTTGGTTCTTATGTTTGACTGCCGATGTCACATGATTGTAAGGTTTCCATCAATGGCAATACCTTCAGTCACCTACAATTTCTCATAGGAGTGTGCATTTGCCAACAATGACCATATATATAAGTGAAATAAATTTCTATCAAGATATCAATATCAAATAGATAATATTCTAATTGCATACCAATACATTTCATTCATGTCAATGATCTTCTTCTTCATCCAACTCCTCAACATCATCATCATCATCATCATCATCATCATCATCATCATCATCATCATCATCATCATCATCATCATCATCATCATCATCATCATCATCATCATCATCATCATCATCATCATCATCATCATCGCCTTCATCATCATCATCATCATCATCATCATCACTATCATCTTGTTCTTCTTCATGAACATTTCCATCAAGAACATCATCAACTAACTATCGATCGTGATCATCATCTACATCATCTTCTACTTATTTGGTATCTTCTTCTTCCATCACATTATACTTTATTGGCCTTCTTTTTGGATCATGTCTAACAACAAATGACCAAATCGATTTATGAGTAACCTCTGAGTAAAATGCCTTCTCACATTGGCTTGGAGGAACATAGGGATCATTTCCATCTCGCTCAAACGACCTTGTATTAACCATTCTAAATCCATTATCATGTTTAATAATAGTCCTGTCAAGATCATTTTCATTCAATCGCAGCCTAAACCATTGGACGACAAAAATAACTAATTTGAAGGACCTAAAGTCACACTCAAGTATATCATCCAAAATCCCATAGTATCGATTTTTTGAGACTCAAGGATGTATGTCGCTTCTAGACGAAACATTAGTCACCTGAAATGTTGCACTTATTCTAGAATCACAAGTTTTCTTCGTGTCATCCAACTTTTTGATGTGAAATTTATGACCATTGCACCACATAGCCTTGTGGTGTTTCACTTGGAAAATGTCAAACATATGTAATATGTACATCATTACAATTGGAAGAAAATTAAATAATATGGGTGATTAATATACTTATACATACATGTTTATCTCTTAAACCATATGCTAAATCAATTTCTCTGTGTAACATTGGAATCTCCATTACGGTGAGCATCTTTAACCAATGAAGCCACACCTTCCCATGTTAATGTACAACTAGATTTTTGACATCGTTGAACCCATACCATCATCCAATCAAGATTTCTTGCAACATACATATGTAGTGCATCCCACTCTCGACCAATTCTACAAAAACTAACTAGAAATTTACAATTGATGTATATTGAAGATTACAAATAAATTAACTGCAATATCAAATAATTACCAAGCTCACTTTTTTCATTATACCTTTCCCCATCAAGTTCTCCCCTTCAAATTTGTTAATGGAGTTGGGATCCCAAATACGATCTACACGGATCTTTGTCATGAACTTAGGAAGGTATTTAGTAATTTACACCATAGTTTGGTATACCATATATCCCTCCACCATAGAACCCTCAGGATGTTCTCTTTTTCAAACCAAAGACTTCAAAAATTTCAAGTGCCTCTCAACCATCCACATTGACCTTGTGTGTACAGGTCCACACAATTCAATATCCTCAACTTGGTGTATGAGGTAGTGTTCTTGTGCATTGAAAAAAGTTGAAGGTAGACACTTTTGCATTTCACACATTAGATGAGGATTTTTTCTCTTCTAATATTTTATATCTTCTTTATGGATTTCTTTAGATGACAACCACCTACAAGAGATTCAAGACACAAATATATTAACGAGACTTTACAAAATAATATACAATATATTACATAACAAGTAATATCACTACAAATTGAACAAATATAACTACTTACCTCGTGTATTTTCCAAGATCATATATAACTTGCTTGACATTATTGTCGAAGTGGTCTGGGAGAGATAGAGGTAGAACGTACTGCAACAATTATAAAATGATCTTTTTCATTGTTTTCTAACATAATACAATGAAAAGTACATGCAATATACAAATATATAATAAATACACAAGAACATGAATTACCTTAAAGAAGGTATGCCAATCATGTGTTTTCATCCCTGGCCCAAATTCATTTTTCTTTGTTATGAGATTGTTTCTATTTGCAGTAAATCCTGTGGGAAATCAAGTTTTTCATATGACTTCTTTTATAGCATTGCTTTGCTGCTCCGTTAATAACCAAGGAAAGGCACTTATATTAATCTAGTCTCCATCGTTATTTGATTGAATGACATTTTGCATTGCATGATTGGATTTCTGAATGTCACTACCAATTTTGATAATTTTTTCTTTGTCATGCCTTCCATCCAATATTTTCCATAATATCTCTGTTATATTCTTTCCAATATGCATAGTATCAAACAAATGCACAGTTTGTAGCTGCTCGTAGTAGGGAAACCTACTAAATTGGCTGGGATAACTCTTTAGTCCCTTTGGAAGGTGGTCATTAATGTCGTGACAACCTTCACGAGGCATATAATATGTTAAAAAAGTTAACAACAATGATCATCATCAATTACATCATCAGTAAACAAAACACAATATAAAAATACAAATTCCAAACATAAAACATTAGATGGAATGACATTATCTTGACGATTAATTCTACTATATTCCAACTTCCATAGGAGAGGTGTCATTCTTTGTGGCTTTGATGTAGTCTCTTCTTTCCCATTGAAAAGATGTTTTTCATTATTTCGATACTTATGATTTTTGTGGAGGAAGTGCCTATACTCATCAAACACCTACTTTCCTAAACTTTTTGAATAACAAGATTTCATCTTTGGACCACAAACTGGACATGCAAATTTTCCCTTTGTTTGAAGGCCTACAAGATCATGTATAATTGGATTAAATATGATAATTTTTATATTTATAATCATGTGCAAGTTGATCACTATAACATACCAAAAAAATGTGTTAGCCCTTGAGCATCATAAATTGTCCATACAAGCATTGCATGGAATTGAAATTGTCTTTGTCCTATTGGTCTAGAGATGTCATACATAGTGACACCATTCCATAACTCCAGCAACTCATCGATAAGAGGCTCAATATATACATTCATATCTTTAACTTGGTACTTACCTAGTTGAATGAACAAAAACATTACATAATTATTATGACCATGTTGCTGCAATATTTATAATTTAATGTGGATGACTATTAAATGAAACAAATACCTGGAACAATCATTGCCAACATTATGTGCTCCCTCTTTGCTAACATCCATGGAGGAATGTTATTGTTGATAACAAAAATAGGTCACACCGAGTAAGTAGATCTCATCTATCCAAATAGATTGACACCATCCACTACCAATGAAAGCCTGAGATTACAAGGTTCTTCTTTAAAGTGTGGCCAATTTTCGTCTATGTCCATAAATGTAGAACCATCTGTGACCATTCAAATAATGTCATCTCGACTTCTATTGTGTGTGTTGGGACTCATAAATTTGAGTCAAGTTTTGAGGCCCACTATGAAATTTTGCTATTTCATTCTTTCAAATGACCACCTAGTCTCATCCGGAGTGGCCTAGTTAGAGAGAGGGTAAAATGAAGCCAGTTAATTATCGAAGGGTAAGGCTTGGGGATTTTCCTACACATTTCATTTAGCCTTTGAAATGTTTTGCAACTTTCAGAATTCAGTTTGGATTAGTTTATTAGGTACCCATTTCAAGGGGTGAGCTGAAAGTGCATGTTAGGTGCAAATGCAGATTTTATTAAGTAGCCTACTTCGAGCTCCTATATCTTTTGATCAGTTGATCATCATGCTAAAATTCAAAGTCAATTGAACTGTATGCATATAAGTGTGTCCACATGCCAATTTTCAGGTCTTTATGAATTCGTTTGATCAATTTTCCAAGATGATCTCTTGAGCCACTTTATTCAGTTTTCTGCATTTTCATTGCTACATCAGTTAAAGTGGCTATTTTCATGAGCGCACTATTTGCATCCTATCAACTTCCCAATTTAATTGAGAATTATAAGGTCTTCTTTGTACTTCAAGGTATCTATGCCTCAGATTTGGGGGTCTATGGAGATCGTTTGATATTTTTAAGAAAGGCATTTTGAGTTCCCTGCGCATTGGTTTTATCAGGTTCACAGTATTGACAAAGCCATTTGGTCATCTTTGACCATTAATATTTATTCACTCAGGATTCATCTTGATAAACGGCTTGGTAGATTTAATTTTTGTATATCAAAGTACACGCCTGTTAGTTTGCGAAGCCCAGAAAGGTGTTTTGACCAGTTTGAAAATTACATCTTTGGGATTAAATGCGAAAATGTGGCACAAGCGCCTGAAAGTTGCAAAACTCAATTTAATGATCAGAAAATGGTGTCGATCGATTCCAGAGGCATGTTCAAGGTTCCTGAGGTGTTTTCAAAGGTTAGTTGCATGAAAACGAAAAAAAAATTAGTCAGACCCACTTTGGGGCCCGACCTGGCTCATGTTCGTGCATTAATTTTATGGCGAAGTGGTCTTAATTCATAACAATATATATCAATACCAACTCGATTGTAATTGGAAATATGATTTGGTGAGAGATTATTTTATTTCATTCTTGTGACTGGATAAAGAAGAAAAATTTTCAAGCAATGCAATTGGCTGGCGTTAAACCAAATTCAATAGCCAATAAATGAAGTTTTAGAGCAAATGAAAGTGGCAAATGTGAGAAGACATTTAAGTTTCCAAACAAATGAAGAGAAGATCCTTCACAACTAATGGTGATACAGAATTGTCAAATATGGACACAATTTCAAATCCATTTTGTCTAGAGGTGATTAAAAATGTCACAAATGACTTCAACCCTAAGAATAAGATAGGAGGAGGATTCAGTGATGTTTTCAAGGGAATTCTTCCAGACCGAAAAATGATTGTAGTCAAGCAGATATATCCCAAGGCAAGACAAGGCATCATGGTTTACTTCGATTCCTACACTCCTGTTAGGATTTTGCATTCGTCCCGAAGCAGCCAAGGCCACGACTACAAAGGAGATATTGTCAATACTTGAATCCCACCAGATTCTACTGGAAAAAACCGTTTATAAACTTCAAGCAAAGGCATTTAAACTTAATGTAATGTCCCCCTACCATGAGGTAATTTGGGAAAGAGAGGCAATAAAATTTAAAATAAATGCAAGTGTCAAGCGTAAAAGCCAAGTTCCATGCCTTCTGCCAACATTTTTTGAGTATGTTGTGGTGGTTGGAAAAGGTATTAAATAAAAACTTTTAGGCAAATTGAAATGGTAGGTTTAATGCCCAATGTCATTGCCTTTGCCAGCATTCCTCCCTCTGTAAGTGTCCTAAGTCTGCATGGCGTTTGGGAGGCATGGAAGGTTTTAATAAATGTAGATTTGTAGCTCCAAAGCCAAAGCCCTCCCTGCAAACATGAAGGCAAATAGAAACATTTTCAAACAAATGCAATTTGGCAGGTAAAGCCAATATCTTCTCCTATCGTGCAGCAATGAAGACATGGAGTTTCAAGCAATTTCAATTGGCAGGAGTAAACATGATGGCTAGAAAAGACAAGGTGGGAAATAGTGGAGTTTGGCATGGGTTTAGAAACTTGCAGCAAATGTTGTTGGCAATGAAAAAGTTAGAAAACTATCAAACAAATGCAAATGGCATGTTAAATTCCAGATCCTGTCCTCTGCGTGGCAACAGGTATATACCACATTAAACTCAAAGCAAATTGCATTGCCAGGTTGAAAATCAATCTCTCGGTGTTGAAGGTATAATTCTAGTTTCCCCTGCGCAGAATGTTGTTGAAGGGCATAAAAAAAAATTCTACAAATGGATGGCAGGTTTGAATGCCAAATATCCTCTTCTGCGTAGTATTTGAAGAGGCAACATGAAACTTGTTAGCAAATGCCTTGGCAGGTTTAAAATGTGAAGTTCTCCCTGCTGTGCGTGGAAATGGAGAAGGAGTTTGGAAGGCAATCAAATTTAGGAAAATACAAATGGAAGGTGTAAACCAGTCCTCATCCTCTCTTGCGTGAATGCAAAGAGCATTAGAAATTTCAACAAGTGCAATGGCAAAGCACCCAACTCCTCCCTGCACGAAAAACTTTCAAAAAATGTATTCCCAAGTAAAAGGCTATTATCCCACATTGGTTGGGCAAAGAAATATTTTGGTGTTTAAAAGTAAGAACACACACAACTATAGTGTCAAAGCCTTGAAGGCTTTTGACGCAAGGTGTTGGCTAATGCCCAGTGGACCCTACGCATGCATGCATGAACCCCGAGGCGGTGAAGAGATAGCTGGAAACTAGGTGGACTCCACGTGTGCACGGTTCCCAAGGTAAGTGCCTTGTTTTTGTAGTAAAAAGGAGAATTAACGAGTTTGCAGGTTCGAGGATGATCAACGACTAGCGTTGCTTCGCAAAGCAAAGATGCATGAAAGTTACCCTTCATGAAACAACGAAAAAGTTAAAGATCAAGCAAGTTCGATGGTGATCAATGACTGATGTTGTTTCATAAAGTGAAGATGCACAAAGGTTACCCTTCATGAAATGGCGAAAGATTAGCTGGTAGGTCTAGGTGGCAGGTGAGCTTGTGGGTCTGAGTGAGGTGGCATTGAGATGGAGGTGAACTAGCAGGTCTGGTGGCAAGTGCCTTGTTTTTGTAGTAAAAAGGAGAATTAACGAGTTTGCAGGTTCGAGGATGATCAACGACTAGCGTTGCTTCGCAAAGCAAAGATGCATGAAAGTTACCCTTTGCGAAACAATGAAAAAGTTAAAGATTGAGCAAGTTCGATGGTGATCAATGACTGATGTTGTTTCACAAAGTGAAGATGCACAAAGGTTACCCTTCATGAAATGGCGAAAGATTAGTTGGTAGGTCTGGGTGGCAGGTGAGCTTGTGGGTCCGAGTGAGGTGGCATTGAGATGGAGGTGAACTGGCAAGTCTGGTGGCAATCCAGTGGTGGACAGATGGTGGTCTACAAGCTGGTGAGATGGAGCTGAGGTGGCAGGTCCAAGCGTCATCCTAGGTGGTGCCACGGGAAAATCATAAGCTGCCACATGGAAAGGCGCAGAGGATAAATTGGTAAAAAATCAAAGTTAAATTGCATGGTCTTGACTATTGAGGAAAAAATGAAAATTTAAATGATGGCCTACACAGTCAAGATTAATTTGCTCAAGAGGTATTTTTTACTCAAATGGAAAGTATTATATATCATCAGAAATCTCTCAAGACAAGGAAATCAGTCATGTGGTTTGTTTCAACAAACATGAGATATTTTGAGAGCAGTTTCCATGGGAAGGAAAAAGGAATATTTTTCAATTGGGGAAAGAAGGCACTTGGCAGTTTCTGATGCAGACCTAATCTTTTTCCCTCCTCTTTTTATCCTCCATTATTCTCATTTGTAAGGGATCACAAGAATTTTGTAAGAAAACTCTGGCAAAATATATTTAGGATTTTTTCTGGTTTTTGGAAGATCATTATGAGTTATGTAAATATTTTTGATGAAGGATATCAATACATAGATCATATCATTTTGAGCCTAGATTCATGTTGCCTTCTTGTATGTATGATTGATTTACTAGTTCGGTTAGATAATCTAGGATTGTTTGATTGAATGAGTTGCAAGGCAATTTTATAGAGATGTTTTAGGTTTTT
This sequence comes from Cryptomeria japonica, assembly GCF_030272615.1. Lineage (NCBI taxonomy): Eukaryota > Viridiplantae > Streptophyta > Pinopsida > Cupressales > Cupressaceae > Cryptomeria > Cryptomeria japonica. Next base: position 682,046,654 of record NC_081407.1, on the reverse strand, counting down.
CTCTCAAGGAGGGGGATTAAATATACTTAAAAAATTTCTATTAGTAATTAGTAATACTGCTTGAATTTGATAACTGGGTTTAGCACAAAGGTAAAATTTATATATGTCAGGCATATATAAATTTGGTGAAGTCAAAATGATGAAATGTATGTGGATCTCTTATTTAGAATTCTTATCTAGTCTTAGGTGACTCTGAAGCTTGGGATAAGGCACTGGTATATTTTAATAAGTTTTATAACCTTCTTGGAGATCAAAACTAAAAAATGAATATGAATCTTTCCTTTATGTTCAGTTATGTTTAAGGTGTTAAGAGTTTGCAGAAGTTGACACTGGTCTTTTGTGAATCTTCTGTCATAATTGTGAAAAGTGTTCACAAAATGGTATACCCAACTAAGCTTAGTGCAAGCTTGAAGTGTAGAAGGTTTTTATATAAACCTTGTTAAATGTTGTCTTGGACTTCCATTTTCTTGTTCTCTCCATATGCGACAGAGGCTTAAATTTATTATAGAGGAAATAAGGAGATCAGAAATCGAGAACAATAGCGTGCATGGTTATCCATAAATTGTGCCAAGCTTTCGAACCTAAATAATTGTTGCAAATGTGGAATAAGGAGAATATAACAAACAACCTTGCGAGACACCTTTTTTGTTAGTTGATCTGTTTGATATCTACTGATATGACATTCAGGGTATTCTATTGCAAATTCATGTTGTTTATGATATATAATATGATCATTGGGACATGCATCTATTGCTTGATACTCCATTCCAATATCTTTCATAAAGGAAAATAATTTTTGGTATGAGAAAGGTAGAATATTTGATGGTGGTAACAAAAACTCACCTATCAATCTACAACCAAAAAATATAATTTGTTACTATAAACAATCTTAATGGTGCATGTTTCACCCTTTATTAACTATAATGAAATAACAACAAAAATAGATGAAAAAAGATGACATATATGACATACCTTAACATACGTGAGACTCTTATGTTGGATGAATTGTTCATAACCTTCAAGTTCACCAACAACAATACAATAGAGAGAAGAGTGGTTTGGGAGCCTTCATAAAGGGGCTCGTATGCCTTCTCAAGTAGAGGTACATCATGAACAACATAAAAGTCATCTTGATCATCATGATTAGTTTCACTATCACTAAATGTGTCATGGATCAATATATTTGTACCATCATCTTCAATTATGTTTTCTGGTGCATGATCATCTTCTTTCATAGGATCATTATCTTCAGCTTCGATATTCACACCTCCATTTTCCTCCACTTGGAAAACCACATTCTCTGGGTTGTGGTAGTCCAAATCATGTGCCCTAGGGCACTCCACCTATATAAAAATTATCAACATTTAATTAAACCATGATCATGATCTCATCATCAAGTGATTTTGTATGTATATAAATCGTTAAAACAATGTACAACCTAAGTTGTCCTAGTGGTAGAGAACTTGTGTTCTTAAAAGAGAGGTCACAAGTTCAAATCCCAAAGGGGGTAAGGTATGTACACCTCATCGGATTTGGCCCATTACCTATCAAAAAAAAAAAAAAATTGTTAAAACAATATATAATGAACAACTTACCAATGGACAATAATCATGCCCCCCTTCAATGTGACCATGTTGCCTACAATGTTTCTTAGTTGTTGTGATTAGAAGTCTTCTAGTCTTTAAGCCCTTACAATTTTTGCAGGGAGAATAACATTTTCCATCACCTTTTCTTTTCAATATAGACCATAATATAGCAATTTACTCCTTATTTTGTTCTTTTTTGATATTATCTGATATGATCTTTCTTCATAGGCAAAAAAAATCGGGCTATGGAAACTTTAGTCTATAACCTTCACAAACTAAGCAAAATGATGTTGCAAGTATGTAAGTCTTCTTAGAACTAGTTATAAAGAACTTGAAATGTTAGTTATGAAATAATGTTTCAGTATAATATACCAAATTGACATACTTACAAAACTAACCAAAACCATTGAACATTCAACACAGTAACATCATGAACAACAGTCATTGACAGATCACAAGAGCAACAGCTATATTACAACAATGTCAAATCACTCTGATAAGATCAAAGTAGTGATAAGGTCAGGAAGGCTCACAAAGATTTGAGGGATCCTATAGCCTCTCTGCATCACTAGGATTCTCTAGAGTTTGCAAACTAGGCCAAGTAGTAAATCAAGAGTATCTACATTTAAAGGAGCTTGAAGGTGACCCGCTCCCATCCATCTGTGATTTGGCTCTTGTAAACCAACCATTAGTTGGGAAATTTGAAGGTGGCACTAAGATGAGAGAAGGCACACAGAGATCCTCTCAAGGTGCAGATTGGAGGATAGAAAGCTTATTAGACATTTCTTGGAGTGATGAAAATGCAAATGTGATTATGGCTACTTATCAAATAGTTTTCAAGATTCCTTTTAGGCGAAAATATGTGTTGTTATCAGATGGTAGATATGGATGAGCTTTCACTTTAACAAATTTTGCCAGAATGTATGCTTCAAAAGTATCTTAAAGAATAACTATGAATAGTGGAGTCCATTTTTGTGTTAGAGGTTTTGTTCAGTTTATATTGAACCCATTAAGAAAATTATAAACATTTGTATTCATAAGGAAAAGAAAAAGTTATAGAAATTTGTTATCATCACTATCAACAAAATTCAACCTGATGGTAACACTTAATACAAGTAGAAGCATGTGATCAGGATAGAATACACTGATGAAGTCCATCGGCAGAATACACACAAGTGGAAATGGAGAAATCTTATCTTGCCGATAGCTGATGAGGCTATCGGTAAGACTATTCCCGATGATAATGTTGGCAAAACTTTTGCTGAGGAGACATAACATATCGAGAGGAGCTATGTAGAGGGAAAAGACATTGAGGAAATTATGCCCATTTCCTGAACACATTTTAAGCTATCCTGATGTCATATGAGACAAGTGAGATAACTCGCCCTGATCAATAGGAAGAGAGGTCATCGACTTATGTTATCCCGATGAGTAAGAAGAAATTAGGAGGTTGTGAAAATCATCAGATCAACATATGTTGATCAATAGGTAATCTCAATGTATTGAAGAAAGGGAGAGAGTTATGCTGATGGAACCAAAATAAAATTACATCAGGGAGACCTGTGCCTATGAGCCGTTGTCAAATCAAATTTTAAAACTGAATCAGAGTACTCTTATTAAATTCTTGCATCGGGTTCACAATCAGCCAATTTATGGGATGCTAATCATTGCGAGTTTGGCATTGAATACATTTTTTATGTAATTGAAGTTGCATGACATAAATCTCACACAGTGAAGGAAATTGGCAAAATAGAGACTTCAAATTCATAAAGGATAGAGTGAGAAATTGCAGTTTTAGAAATGGAGGCGTCTAGTTCTACAGGGAAAAAGAGATGAGCTAAGAGTTCGGAGCTATGAGCCAAGAAATCAAAAATAGGAGAAGATGCCTTAGTTAGAAAATTGAACCAGGATATGATTGATCAAATGCAAGCGCTTGGCCCTAAGTCTAGAAGATCAAAACAACATCTACCTGGTCATGATCAATTAGAAGATAGATACAAGGATGTTGAGGATGTTTGGAATAGGGTAAGCTAATTGTCCTTGATGTTTTTGTAAATTTGAAAGTTATAGAGATTCTAGTGAGAAATTATAATTCTACGGGCAGATACATTCAGACTCCAAATGGAGAAGCCTTCATAAGGTTTTCAGTAAACACTATACATGAAGTGTTCAACCTAGATTCTAGTTTTGATAAACCTTTGTCTTTTGGGGAATTGGAAGAGGAATATCAAAGAATGTGCACTACATACCTTGGGTTGAAACTAGTTGTCTATAAAGAAGAAGTGGAAGAACTTACAAAATAGGATGGACCACCATTTAACATTGATTTGTTCAGACATTACCTTTAGTACACCTATATGTCTTGTGGGCAGTTAGGAGGCGTTGAGGTTCTAGACCTCATGAGTGTTGGGCCATTAGTTTTAGCTTCAAACATTCAAATGTATGAACCCAGGTCATTTGATTATGCATCATATTTGGTGAAGAGATTGCATGAGGGTTTTTTGAACCTCGGGGATAATAATTGCCCTAATTTTAAGTTTTACTCATTATTGATGCATTTAATCTTAATCTATGGATGTTTTAGGGGTATGTGGCCCAAGGAATTGAGGCTTAACATTAGAAATAGGCAAGGTGAGGAGCAACCTATTCAATTATGGACTTATGTTTGGGATTCTCATTACACAACATCAAATTATATTAAATTTGAGGAATGTATAGTAAAGACAATTTATCGGATGTATGGATTTCCTTGTGATGGATCAATCTTAGATGATATTAAAAGATTTTTAAGACTTAAATATTTTGATGACAGAAAGATAGTGGATCATAACTAGGGAGATTGGTATGTCCATAAGGGCTTCACATGTTTCAGAATATATGGGTTTTAAGGAACTCCCTATATGTTGCAAAATGTGTTCCCAATCGAATAGCATACTTGGAGATTGTCAGACAATTGAGTGTCTCAAATGCTAAAAACTTTGGGATCTACGTAAGCAGGCTTTCTTGTCAGATACTCTCAGCTTTAGAGATTTCACAATTGTTTCAACAAAAGCCTATGATGTAATTGACAAGAAATTAATGGAACAATTTAATTTATTCAAACATTTTGCAAGAAAGAATTATGATCCGGAAGGATATATCCACTACTACAAGAAAAGGCAAAATCTAGGTGATTATTTGCATGTGAGTCTGGAAGTGGAAGATATATTTAGGAACATGGAAGATGCAGAGGCTCAAGAAGTGATTGATAACCTAAACAAAAAATTGGAGGAGAAAAGATAGAGGTTAATGGAGATGGAGTTAGAAGAAGAAATGTCATTAAATGAACCAAAAGACACTGAAGTCATTTCTAGGTCACGGGCAAAAGATGTGGAAGAAGAGTTCAATAAAGATGATCAAATTGTAACTAAAATGGAAATTTATAAAGATGCAAGATTGGATGGACATGTTTTTTTTGTGGCAGATGATATATTTGTTAAATCCAAAGAATTTAAGTCTTTTCTTTATAATTTCAAAGGCAAAAGGCTGAGGGAGCCTATCCCAAATGTGACACCAGAAAATGAGGCAGAATTATTGAAGAAACTAAAAGATGATATAGATGTAGAATTGGTGACAATGACTTCATAAAGAGGGAGACAATTACTGACAGAGGCCAGAGTAATTTTTTTCTAGGATGGGACCTGGGTGCCTCTTTTATTTTTGATAGTTTATTGCACTTTGATAATAAGGAATTCAAATTGGATATTCAAGGAGTTAATGACATTTTTATTGGGTCAAGGTTTGATCTAGATGAGGAAGAACTAATGCTATGGGAACTGTATCCACCAAACAAGAGACCAACAATCATTGATGTGGATAGGGCTTTTGGATGCATGATGAAATTAAAGGTGGGAGAAATTGATCCTATTATCTCAATAGATATAGTAGTAGATATTTCCAAATTTAACAGGGCACAAATGGTTAGAGTGGTAAGGGAAATGAATCAGTACAAAGCTATGTATGAGGAGGCCATCAAAAGGAGTGGATGGTTTGAACCGATGTTGCTTTCTCCTGAAAATTCAAAATAGAAGAAGAAATGTGAGGAATTGCAGCAAGAAAATCAAAGAATTGTCAAATATATTCAAAGTGTAAGAATTTATACTGCTTCTTTCTTATTCAATAAAAGATTTGAAAAGTTGCAAGGTCGCTTGGAATACTTTTGGGTTGTGTTTCAGAAAAATGTGGACAATGTAGTATCACATAACAAGATCAAAAAAAGATTGGGGGTCAAGCTGCATGAGAATAATTTGGAGGAAGTAGATGCCAAAGAGATTGAGAAAATTGAAAGGTTACTTGCAAAGCATGATAAATTCGATGCAGAATTAGAAAAAGAATATGATGAGTGTAAAGATGGAATCCAACATGGTATTCCTATGTTAGTTGACCATAAAGGTGAAATTAAGGATAAGGGTAAATGGATTGCTGAATGCCGGAGTCTCCTCGGTGTTTCCCTTGATGCTACCCGGACAGATGAAATAGAATTAAAGGAAACCACTGCACAGATGGAGCGATTTGTCACATTGGAGATTGTGGTCAGGGACGTGATTTATGATGCAGATACCTATAAGTCGGAAACGTATTTGGAGCATATTAATAATTGTGGTGAAGTTCTTGGCAATTATCTCTTGTTCCGAATGTTTCAAATTGTTGTCTTTTAAAGTCTTATGTAATATGTTTGTTATGTTGGTAGTTGTGTTAGGGTTAGTTAGTTGGTTTTTTTTAGTTAAGATATTAGTTAGTGTAATTCTAAATGAAGGGGTATGCCCTTTCATTTTGAAATTGAATCCTCATCTATACATATAGAGGATCTTTTGATGAAATGAGAGATAGAGTTAGAGATGCAATTACATGCAGTACTCTCAGGGTTTATTTCCTGGAAATGCCAAACTGGTGAAAAGACATTGTGCTATATGTAATCAGTTGATTATCTTATATTTATTTTAATACAAAGATCAAGTTTTTTTCATCTCTAATGGTATTTATATTATTTATTATTTGATTAGTTCTCTGTGATAAATCTATTCATTTAGATTGTTTCAATGTGCTATCCTATGTTATTATAGTTTGGGTTAGGTTTCAGTTTGACTATCAGTTTGAAGGATTGGATGTCAAGCTTCATTTTGTCTTTTTGGTCTTTCAAAGAAAAGTTAAATTCAGTAAGACTAACTGCAACATTATGTCAGGGGTGAATGCATTGGTCTACTATTGTTTGAAGATAATTTAATCAGGTGTTTTCAGAGTAATCTCAATTAACAATTTTGTAATGTCCCTACTTTAAAATAGGATTCAATAATATATAATAATAATAAAATTAAAATACAAAAGATTAAAAGATCCAACAATTCAAATGAAAAGTTATGATAATTCTTCCAAAACTACTATAGGATACAAGAAAGACAATATTAAGATAAACTATACAAGATACACATTATGAAGAAAACTAGTCAAAATTCTTGATAACATCAAATGAAATATAGTGTTTAATAAGATTCTACTTTTTTTAAAGTTCTATACAATACCCAGATTTCTATTAACCCATAACAAAACACGCAACTAACAAATAAAATATGCAATTTGTAGCTAGCCTTGGACCTAGAAAATTTGCTTCCGTACAAAGGGCTATTTTGAGGGTTGGAAGGGTTTACAGTCGCATAGAATTGTTGACCCCTCTAGAAGATATGAAGTGATTTGTCTTTATAAATGTTGTTGGTTTTTTAAGGGTTAGAGAGACCGAGCAAGAAGCTTTTGGGAATGATGTTATGGATCCATTGGATGATACTATAATTCATCCAGAGTCATATGAACTAGCCAAGAAAATGGCTGAGGATGTATACTATGAAGATACAAGATAGGATATAGATGATATGGATGAGGAAACACAAGAAATGGCAGTTGAACATGTCAAAAAATATCCCCATGTGTTAAAGGCCCTTGATATTGAAGAATATGCTAGAAGTGTGGAACAACGAATATCCAATAAAAAGCGGGAAACTCTTACTGACATAAAGATTGAATTGGTACATGGATTTAAGGACTGGTGAGCACCATATAAAGAGCCATCCCAGGATGAGGAATTTTATCTGCTAACTGGAGAAAATGAAGAGACCCTTTTAGTGGGGAAAGTTGTACAAGCAACTGCCCTTAGAGTCCTAAATAATTGTAGAAAAGTTGATTCCATACAAAGGGCTATTTTGAGGGCTGGAAGGGTTTACAGTCATAGAGAATTGTTGACCCCTCTAGAAGCTATGAAGAGACATGTCTTCATAACTGGCATCCATAGAATGGAGAGGTTAAGGAGGTTAAGGATCCATATTTTTTCAAAGTGGATATCATTAAACAAATCGAACAAGTTGCTAATGCCCTACTATTCGGCAAAGGAATTTGAGCTAATTCGAGCTAATAATTTGGTCACAATTTGATTACTAGTTGCTAACGCCCTACTATGCGGCAAAGAAATTAGAGCTAATAATTTGGTCACAATTTGATTACTAGTTGCTAACGCCCTACTATGCGGCAAGGAAATTAGAGCTAATAATTTGGTCACAATTTTCTTAATGGAATAACTTAGTATTCATGTAGAGGGGAACTAAGGTCCCAGTAGGGGCAGCTCCAAATCACCTGACTTTTTTGTCCCTACACAGGGAGGGGACAGTTGTGGAAGAAGCTACGGAGGATACCCACCTATATGCCCTAGCTCCCCACTTCTCTACCCTCTGCTCGGTCTCCCCCCCTTCTTATTGTGCATGTTCTTGCTATAAGAATATAGATGATCTAGATAGATTGCCATCTGGGCAAGGGACATGCCCATCGGTTCTTGCTATAGGTATACAGACAGAATATAATCTCATGCAATCTGTTCTTGCTATAGGAATATAGACATAATACAATCTCATGCCCCTACTATTATAAAGGGAGGCATTAGGAACCTCTTTTTATGGAAATTTTTTGGACAAATGCAAAAACCAAAAGTAAAATTAAAAGATTTAGCCAACCCGAAAAGAAAAGGCCATAGAATTGGAGGGCCATGTCATTCAAATTAAATTCCAATTCATTCAAACTGAAAGAAAAGGCCCTACTATTCTATGGGGCCACTTACCAGGAATTAAAGTTGGTTACAACTGGAAATAAAGTGAACAATAGAATGCAAGGAAAGCAAAGGAACTTGCAAAAAAATCTTGATAACAAGAACAAAAGGACCAACCTCTTGTACATTTTTTGTCGATCATCTATCTGCAACACTTGTGCCTACTTCCTCCCAATTTTGCACCCTGAGCCCATGTATAATGATGGCACATAATTACTTTTTTTTAAATACCTCGTGTTCATCGAATTTCCGACGTCAAATATGAAATCTAAACTATCGGCAAAATTCAACCCGATGGTAACACACAAGTACAAGTATGTGATCAAGATAGAATACATCGATGAAGTCCATTGACAGAACGTACACTAGTGACAATGGAGAAATCTTGTAATGTCGATAGTCGATTATGCTATCAGTAAGACTTATTCCACTAGACACTGGCAAAAGTAAAACGCATCGGAAAAGGTTACAGAGATAAAGGGTCAAAGCTTATTTTGAGGAGACATAACGTATCAGGAGGAGCTACATCGAGGGAAAAGGCATCAGGGAAATTATACCCATCGCCTGAACACATTTTAAGCTATCTTGATGCCCGATAAGACTAGTGGGATAACTCTCACCAATCAACATGAAGAGAGGTCATCGGCTTATGTTATCCCAATGAGTAAGAAAAAATCAAGAGATTGTGAAAATCATCAAACCAGCATATGCCAATCAATAGGTAAAATCTATGTTCGTCAGGATGCTGATGTGAAATTTCAACATGTCTGAATTGTTAGGTCTCGGAGACAACTGAGAGGGGGGGGTGAATCAATTGTCAAATAAATTCAAAACAAAAATAACTTAACCAACTTTCTGATTAATATCAGTGAACTAGTCTTTTATACCAGTGGACAGTTTTATCAGATAATTGCAATACCGGTAAAGATTAATGCATGAAACAAAAGGACAAAGTCATCCATAACGCTTAACACCAATATTTGTACGTGGAAACCCTGTAAGGGGAAAAACCATGGTGGGAAACCTTACCCACAATTAGATGATACTACTGCATATAGTAAGTGTATACAAATGGGGTCTGCAAATGCAGAAAGGCCAAGCGCCTAGAGCTCACTGCTCAAACACAAAATAGGAGTCACACTGACTACAATTGGATGGTTAAATCCAATAAGGATGTATTGCTCAAAATAGCATCTTCATATGTTGGATTCAGTACCGGTGTAGTTCTGATATGCTTTCACAAAAACCTTGCTTCACCTTCAAATGATGTCTGTGTGTATAGCTCTACTTAATCTCACATATACCTTCACACAATCCTTCTTTGCATTCCACATCTGATCTTACAAATAAGATCTTACATTTATATCATAACCTAGGACCAATTTTAGTAGGTCAGCTCTAAGAGATATTACAATAAAATCAATTTACAAATAAATTAATGCCTGATGCAATAACTGATTCAACATGTTGGCTTAATGCATTTACAACAATAATAAGTCATCTCCATAGCATGCCATGTTGATCTAGAAAAGATAAACCTGCCGGTGTATAACCTAGACCTATTTGCCGGTAACAACAAATATGAAAATACGAATATGCTAATAAATGATTTTCCAAGAAAGTATCCAAATTATGTCTTCAACATAACCAAGTGTTTTCCATGCCATTCCAAGTGCTGGTGATCATTATATCCTGTCGGTGTACTAGATACCAATGACTGTGCATAAGTCATTTGCTTGCCAGTGAATGTTGTTGATTCTCCAAAGTGCCAAAGTTGATAAGGTTTAGTAGGTGTTGACATCAATGACAAAACCATACCAAAATGCCAACAATCTCCCCCTTTGGCATTGATGGCAACACAAGATGGAAAAACCATCAAAGTGCCAAAACAGAAATGCCAAATACCAAAATACCAATAATTACCAAAATATAAGTAATCTTTCTCAAAGTAACAATCTCTCCCCCTAAGAGTGACATTGTTAGGCCCAATATGGAAAGCTAATGTACTGAGAGGGGAGGGGTGAATCAGTACTTCAAAACCTTTTAACAACAATATCTTTACTGTTATGCATAAACCAAAAATTGCTGCAACATAACATAAAGCTAAAACAAATAAATAACAATCATACATGATTCACTCCATAACTCATATATTTTGGTTACGCAGAAACTCTTGGTTAGAGAGAAAAACTGTGGTGGGGATGGCACCCACAACTTCACTACTGCAATAATAAAGAGTGCTCGGTTAGAGCTACATGTTCAGCTATTTCTGATAGCTTACCTTGTTAGGAGTATTAAGATCTTTAGATCTACCTTGCTAAAGGATTTTACAACACTTATTCTAAATGTTGCACCTAGTTAAAGGCTTTACAATTTATAGACTTTGTTAGAGTCTTTTACCCTGTTAAAGGTTTCTCTTACAACTTCTAAATATTACAATAAATCATTACAAATATCTGCAACTTTACATCTGAAATGTTATAGCGGATTCTATGTGCTCAAAATGAGATTACCTTGCTTATAGCATACCTCGGTAACCCATAAAGTAACTCAGTAAACCCTTCTATTTACTCTATTCTTTGACTGTTCTCTGAAATCCTTCTCAGTGACCTCTGTGTCTTTGTAACAATCATAACACTTAGTGCTTTCACATGTCTTGCTTCATACACCTCTATATCTCTCTCTCTATCACTATATGTATATATATGTTCTCAATCCATGCTATATAAATAGATCTCTTATGTCGGTGATTTGATTCATTGCTTCGATCTTACAAACATGATTTATCGAATGAATAACCATACAAAATATTTCATTGGTTAGATGACCTCAAAATCATACACAATCCTTAAGTGCAATTTCTAATGTGATAACGGTTCTATGTTCCTCGATCTTGTAACACGTTTCCACATGTGTGTCTAGGTTCAATGAATCTAGTAAAACATTTCACTCGGTGTATCATTGTTGCTGCTTGGTGGACATGGAATGATACTTGATAGATAGCTCATTGCATACTGGGCTCTGTGAATACTTTCTTCTTTAACCGACTATTCTGTGCATACCGACTGAATGTTTCGGTAGAGGTAATCGACTAGAGTATATAGAATGACTTTGGATATAAAACTAATGATAACTTAATAAGTAGTAACAATCTCCCCTTTTGACATTAGTTGAGATGTTTGACAAAACTACTTTCAAAGTCATAACTCAAAAATCTATATACTTGCAAAATTTGACTAAACAAACAGTAGATATATTAGTCAATGAAATAGTATATTCAGATATACTCCCCTTATCACTATATTGTACAAAACTCTGATTTTGCATACTCGGTGATCAATGGTCTGTGATAACTGCTCGGTTCACTGCTCTGTTCTCTGTTCTCTGTCAAAATTGACTCTGCATTTGAATACTCTATTCTGCTCTCGTCGGTATATACTCCCCCTATATACTACATTCCCTTGTATACTTTGATATGATACTCACTCCCCCTTTTTGACAAACATCTAAACTTAGTTACCATTTGGTGGTGGCAACTAGTCAAAAATGGATTTGTACTTTGTCTTTGCATCAGTAAGGGCGGTAGAGAGGGCATCCTTAACACTGTCCATAAGTGGATTTTGTGTTGTAATGTTAGATAATAGTGAAATGAGTCCATCTAAGGTGTTTCCCTCTTGCTGAGTGGATAGGGAGGTAGCTTTGTTGATATGTTCTTGGACAGAGGAAAGATGAGGAAGGAATAATGTTTGAAGTGTCATTATGTCCATCCTTATCTTGTGCTCTTCATTCCTTAGTTCCAATTGTTGAGCCATGAGCTATTAAAGCTTGGTATAAAAATTCTGAATGGAATGTGGCTCAGTGGTCAACTTATTAGAGAGATCAATGATCTCTTTCTCAATCACTTCAGTTTTATTTTTAATGTCCTTAATGAATAGAGAAAATGTATAGAGTTTCTAAAATAAATAAAGAATGTTCTTGAGTTGAGGGGACAACTCAGCAATAAATTTGACAAGTTTAACTTTGCCAATGGCAATAGCTTTCTGTACCTCTTCAATCATTTTAGCAATGAGCTCCTTGTCTTTTAACTTGCTCAAATATTCAGATGCATCTACTCCAGATGTCTCTATCTTGGTTAGGAGTTCATCCAGTTGAATGTGGATGGCTACATCTTTGGTTATTGTAGCTTCAAGTATCATATTGGTTAGGAGTGCTTTGACTTTCTAAAGTACTTTATTTTTCTTTTGAATAGCCATTTGCTTCTCCTGTTCAGCTTTGGCTTTTCATAGTTCATTGAATTCAATGAGTGCTTGCCCTTTTAATTTGGAAATATCAACATTGGGCAACACTATCGGTTTAGAGAAATCTAATTTGAAACTATGCTTTTTCATCTTCTTTTCTTTACCTTTCATCAGTTGGACTAAAACAATAGCTTGTGAGGCTTGTGGACCCTCGGTAGGTTGCTCGGTAGAGGCAACACTTTGATCAGTTTCTTTAGTCTCTGATGTAGCCTTTGTTGTGTCCTTCGGTGCTTCAGTGCTTGGGATCTCAGATGTAACATTTTGAGTGTTAGAAGGAGCTTGTGAAGATTGTTCCCTAGTGGCCTGAGAAGCAGTTTCTCCTTCTGTAGATTTGTGACCTTTGGTCCCTTGTTCAGTATCCTTAGGGGCCTCGGTTGAAATAGGCTGATTGACCGGAGGATAGGACTGAACTTGCTCGAAAACCGATTCACTGGATACAAGTTTGGCATATGCATTTCCTTCGATCATTTCTTATTTAGGTGCCTCTGTATCCATGATATCCTCATCTACTTGTATAGTGTCAGTAGGGTCCTGCATAGTGATATCAGGAACTTGCTCAATGACATCAACTATTTCAACTTCAGCTTGTTCAGCTGCATTTTTTATTTTAAAGATTTCCTGCCATTTTTCCTTGGTCTCATTCTCTACATCCAAGTAAAGGCCATTCATCAATTTCAAAGCTCTTTGCTTGACTAGGAATTTTGTGTGGCATTTTTTCAGATGTTCGGTGATCTCATCTACCGACATGTCTAGGAAAAGATGTACCAGACTTCTTTCTCTCATATGTTTCTCTAAGCCTATTGCATACTTTCACCTATTTTCAATATGTAAATATAATTCATTTGGAAGAGATTTACATACTTCCAATGGGACCAAGCGGAATTTCCATAGTGTGCAAATGACCGCTTCTTCTATTTGTCTCTTTTCATCATCAGATCTGGATTCATATTTTACATATCTAAATGATCCAAATCCACCATATTTCTTCAGATTAGTATAGAAATTTTCAACACTATGTACATTTACCTTCTTGCTCTTGACAATCTAAAATTTACTTGCATCTTCAGATTCGGTGTCACTAGACTCTTTTGCCAAAATGAGTCTCTGAGTAGATTTCTTGTAAGTTTTTGTTACCTTGGGTGTGATAACACTCTTTGTTTTCTTACTTGGTGAAGCTGCAGATGCTCTTGTGTTAGGTCACTTTGCTGGAGGAGTCAGTCATACTTTTGATGTATCTTGTTTCTTTCTTTTCAACACTTTTCCCTTAGGCAATTCGGTGCTCAATGTTATAGCTGCCTCTTGGACTTCAGATTCCTCTTCGGTAATTACTATAGTGCCTTTGACAGGTGTGGAGGAAGAATCTTCTCCAAATTTCTTCGTTAATGCCTTTATCATCTTTGTTGCCTTCCTTGTAGCTTTGGGTACTACAATGCTCATTTTTACTTTTTCCTTCACTTCTTCATATGTTCCATACCTCAGCTTGGTAGCATGCCTTGGTAATGTAAGAAATGCATCTATTTGTTGTTGTGTGATGTCAAAATCAATCTCGTAACCCATAGGTGGCAAAGATTGAGTTCTTGGTTCCACATCATTCACATAACAGTAATCAGTGTCCACTTCAAAACATATGTCATCTTTGTATTTCTCCACTACCTTGGGTGGAATCCGGTACCTATTATGCATCCTTTCCTGAAACTTGCTGAAATAATCACCCATGATATCATTAAAATTATCATCTAGCTTCTTGATGAAGTCATTGATTTGATGGGTGATTGGTCGGTGTAGTTACCAAACAACTTTACCGACTGATGGAAAGAATTTTTCAAAATATAAAAACATGCATATTAATAATGATCCAAAATTTAGTGTATTGGCTGAATTGTTCTTCTTTGGCTTCCTTATGGTGTTCAGATTCTCAAACAAGTTTTTCAGCAACACCTCACATAAATCAATTTGCATGCCTATCTTCACAATTTTATATGCTAAGTCTACTGCTGCACAGGGTACACTATTTTCCCTTGCCGATTGGAAGAAACAATAACCTATTACTCTAATGGCAAAATTTAGCTCTGCATCAGTGACATTGTTGAATTTCAGTCCTCTGCAATCAGATTCTACTCCAGTTAAATTGATCAATTCCTTTTGTGATATCATTTTCTGGGCTCGGGCATGATCATAAATAGGGTAACCGGTGATCAAATGAATGATTTCCTTGGTGATCTTAAACAGTTTCTCTTCTAGCCACATGAAGTCATCATGAACTCTACTCAGAACAAACTTGACCCATTGGGGTTTGAATACACGGGGATACGTTAGGGCTTCAATGAATCCCTTGATCTTATTGTGCTCATACTTGATATCCATTTTACCATCGGTGCACAATTCATCATATGTGTCTCTTATTTCAACATGACCTAGTTCTTCTACTCTAAATTTGGTAAAGAATCTCACATCCTTGACTAATAAAACTCTATTCGGAATGAGTGAAAATGCAGTTTTGTCATCTGGTTCAGATGCAATTTTGGGAGTTAAAGAGTATTTCAATGAGGGTTTTTTGATGTTTTCAACAACAATAGGATTATGGATCTTAGGTACCATTGCAGATTTCGAATAAGAATTAACAAAAGATCCTTAGGGTTTGAAGATTTTCAAATGGTAGATGATTCACACTTAGCAGATAATAACAACTTGATATGATTGGTAAACCAGCATAACAATGTGTTGTGATTGATGTAAATACCTTGAATTTTGCTTAGGAGGTGGTTTGATCGCCTTTGATTTGCTTTGCTCTGCTCTCTTGAAAACTTGGTGAGTGAAAAATGACCGCGTAAATTCTTTAAGTACACAATATAACTTATTGGGCTACATGCGGGTTAGGTCAAAAACATTAAATGCACTCGATTCCACTAAACCTTCTTTCCTTTTTGCGCTTTAACCGAGTAACCAGACTTTCTTCATTTACTAACTTGACAAGCTTCCTGTATTCATCGACTTGACAGTCTTCCTATATAGTGCTCCAAAAGACTTTGATAGAATTTCAAACTTTCTAATACATCTTTAACTATGCAGATTTTGAATTAAGTGCATGATAAAATAGGAACTGTTAAGATTTGACCTTGAGAGAATGTAGTCCCTTCATACCTTTATCAATTAATTTGGAATAGGTGCACCTAACTCAGTAGGTAAGGTGCTTTTTTCATTTGACACAATTTCCTTCTTTTTCCAAATCATCTGTAATTTGCCTTTTATTTCTTTAGTGTCTCCTCTAGGTTGATCTCTGCAATCTCTAGCCAAGTGTCCAACTTTGTGACAATGAAAACATGTCATACCAGGATTTCTCCATGATCTTTGGTTGTTCATTCCAAACCTTATAAAGCAATTGGCACTTATATGTCCATATCTTCCACAACATTCACACCATATCCTTGTATTGTAATCCCATGGTACTACAGAATATTATTGGTAAGGATCTGTGTGAGTTCAGTAACCTCTAGTATTTGCTCAGTGTGCAGACCACATATAGTTTTTCTGCTTAAGCCAACACTTCTCAGTACTATGTCCATATCTATTGCAGTTTTTACAAAACCCTTTGAATTTTGCCTTCTGATAATTGTTAACAGACATTGTCCTACATTGATTAGATGTCTGACCATATTTATTGCAATTGTAACAATAACCATTAGACTTAGTGACATTCAGTTGCTTACCTTTTCTGATTTGGCACAAGTTAGCAGTATGACCTTGATTTCCACAATAGTTGCAAATAGGCTTTTTTCCTTTGATATTCTTCTTATTTCCAGCTTGCTTTGATGATTCTTCTCTCTCGATTGTATGAATTCCCTTCTCGGTAGAGTCTTTTCCTTTGTAACTGAGTCATGCATCTTTGTTGGGTCTTCTTGTATTCAGTTGCTCATCCAACATCTTTGATGCTTCATAACTCCTTTTTAGTGTTTCCTTGGATTTATTTTCTGTTTCAAGTTCATCGGTCAACCTTGATACTTCAAGTTTCAATGCTTGATTCTCAACATCCTTCAGATTTGTTTCATGATGTGCATAACCTAATTGATCTGACAGATTTTATTGAATCCCAATCAACCTTGTGATTTCATCATTCTTTTCAGATACTAATGCTTCAATCTATTGTTTTTCTCTTTCTAGATCTCTTACTTTATCCTTGGCTATCCTTAATGCATCAAGATTTTCAGTCATCTGTGTGCTGAAATGTTCATGTCCTCTTTTCATTGCTTTTAGATGATCAATCAGTGCTTTGTTCTTTTCTTTTAGTTGCCCAATCATCTCTTCAATTTCTTCAGATATACTATTCTTAGATGATGTTTCAATTTTTTCCACTAACTCTTGAAAGTCTTGTAAATCATCAGATAATCTTCTTCTCACTTTCAATGATTTTTGCATTTGTCTTTGCATGTCTGCAATCACTTGATTAGCATGATCCAACTCTTCTTGCAGATACACAATTCTCCGAGATTGTTTATAGCCTTCCATTGATAAGATCTTTCTCTTTAGGTTGTTAAACCCTTTTCCAAGATTCAAGCTCTAATACCAATTGTTAGGCCCAACATGGAAAGCTAATGTACTAAGAGGGGAGAGGTGAATCAGTACTTCAAAACCTTTTAGCAACAATATCTTTACTATTATGCATAAACCAAAAACTGTTGCAACATAACATAAAGCTAAAACAAATAAATAACAATCATACATGATTCATTCTATAACTCATATATTTTGGTTATGCAGAAACTCTTGGTTAGAGAGAAAAACTGTGGTGGGGATGGCACCCACAACTTCACTACTGCAATAATAAAGAGTGCTTAGTTAGAGCTACATGTTCAGCTATTTCTGATAGCTTACCCTGTTAGGAGTATTAAGATCTTTAGATCTACCTTTCTAAAGGATTTTACAACACTTATTCTAAATGTTGCACCTGGTTAAAGGCTTTAAAATTTATAGACTTTGTTAGAGTCTTTTACCCTGTTAAAGGTTTCTCTTACAACTTCAAAATATTACAATAAATCATTACAAATATTTACAACTTTACATCTGAAATGTTATAGCAGATTCTATGTGCTCAAAATGAGATTACCTTGCTTATAGCATATCTCGGTAACCCATAAAGTAACTCGGTAAACCCTTTTGTTTACTTTGTTCTTTGATTGTTCTCTGAAATCCTTCTCAGTGACCTCTGTGTCTCTGTAACAATCATAACACTTAGTGCTTTCACATGTCTTGCTTCATACACCTCTATATCTCTCTCTCTGTCACTATATGTATATATCTGATCTCAATCCATGCTATATAAATAGATCTCTTATGTCGGTGATCTAATTCATTGCTTTGATCTTACAAACATGATTTATCGAATGAATAACCATACAAAATATTTCATTGGTTAGATGACCTCAAAATCATACACAATCCTTAAGTGCAATTTCCAATGTGATAACGGTTCTATGTTCCTCGATCTTGTAACATGTTTCCACATGTGTGTCTAGGTTCAATGAATCTGGTAAAACGTTTCACTCGGTGTATATCAACTTGGTGTATCATTGTTGCTGCTCGGTAGACATGGAATGATACTCAGTAGACAGCTCGGTGCATACTGGGTTGTGTGAATACTTTCTTCTTTAACCGACTGTTCTGTGCATACCGAGTGAATGTTTTGGTAGAGGTAATCGACTAGAGTATATAGAATGACTTTGGATATAAAACTAATGGCAACTTAATAAGTAGTAACAGACATGTGTTTCCTTGTGTTTTTCCATACCAATCTTTCCCCCTTTGACATCAAATTCCAAAGTTACTACAAAACCAAGTTCATTACAAAATACCAACCAATTTAGTATACCAACTACTCCCCCTAAGAAGTAGCTTCCTCATCAAAGCCTGAGTAAAATATTTCTCTGTTAATTTTGTCAGTTGATGACAACCATCAACTCTCTAAGTATCTACCGGTGGGGGTATGACCCCAAGCTGATCTCTAATATATTCCAAAGTCTCCTTAGGTAGAGGTTTAGTGAAAATATCTGCAATCTGCTCTTTAGTATTCACATAAAGCAATTTTATTTATTTTGCTTCAACATTTTCCCTTAGAAAATTCAGTTTGATGGAAAAATGTTTGGTTTTAGAATGTAGTGCCAGATTCTTAGATATATCAATTGTTGCAGTGTTATCACAATAGATAGTTATAGGTTCCTTGCATTTTACCTTTATGTCTTTCAACATTTGCTTAAGCCATAGTACCTATGTACAGTTAGTTGCTGGTGCAACATATTTTGATTCTGTTGTTGATAAGTATGTACAACTTTGTTTCTTACTCAACCAAGAAACTAGTCTGCTTCCAAGAAAAAATGCTCCGCCGGTGGTGCTTTTTCTATCATCCACATCTCCTGCCCAATTTGCATCTATGTATGCACATAATTGAAAGTTTTCATCTCTAGGATACCATAATCCAAGATTTGTAGTGCCTTGTAAGTACCGAAAAATCCTTTTTACTACTGATTCATGATTTTCTCTAGGATTACTCTAAAATCTTGAAACAATACATACTGCATTCATGATATCAAGTCTAATCTGTGTCAAATACTATAAACCTCCTATCATAGATTTGTACCTAGTTGGATTAACAGGTGTAGATTCATCCCTTAGTGATAGTTTGTCATTTGTAGTCATAGGTGTGCTTACCGGTTTAGAGTTCTCCATCCCAAATTTCTTTAGTAATTCGTTTAAGTACTTGGATTGACTCAAGAATATACCTTTATTAGTTTGTGAAATCTATAATCCTAAAAAGAATCTTATTTCACCAATCATAGACATTTCAAACTCTTGCTACATTTTAATAGAAAAGTCTTTACATGATCCATCTTCTCCTCCAAAGATTATATCATCAACAAATACTTTTATAGCCAAGATATCATCATTAGTCACTTTATAATATAAGTTGTTGTCAGCATTACCTTTAGAAAAACCAATCTTCAAAAGATACTTATCCAATCTTGCATACCAAGCTCTTGGAGCTTGTTTCAATCCATACAAAGCTTTCTTTAACCTGCAAACCATATCTTTGTTATCTGTCAAAGAAAATCCATCAGGTTGTTCAATGTAAACTTCTTCTTCAAGATCTCCATTCAGAAATGCACATTTAATAACCATTTGATATACTTTGTAGTTCTTATGTGCTGCAAAAGCCAAGAATAATCTGACTGCCTCAATTCTAGCTACCGGTGCAAAGGTCTCATTATAATCAATTCCTTCTTTTTGAGAATATCCCTTACACACTAGTCTTGCTTTATTTCTGATAACCTTACCATCTTCATTAAGTTTGTTTCTGAATACCCATTTGGTTCCAATTATATTTTTATCTTTAGGCCAGGGAACTAATGTCCAAGTGTTATTCTTCTCAATTTGTTCTAATTCTTCTTCCATAGCTTTAATCCAATATTTATCTTCACATGCCTCATTAATTGATGATGGTTCAATTTGAGAAATAAGACATACCTCTTCATTTTACAATCTTCCTCTTGTCATAACTCCTTTATACTTGTTTCCAATTATCTGATCTTCAGAATGATTCAATCTTACATATTGGGGTGTCTTTGTTTGTTGTTATTCCCTAGTCACAGTGGAATTTTCAGATGATACCGGTGTAATTGGATCTTCATTCTGCACTGGTGGGTTTAGTGTAGGTTCATTTGTTAGAATTTTTGTTGCCAGTTCAGAATCTATATACCTTGAAGTTCCTCTAAATTGTTCATCAATCTTCACATTTGTACTCTCAACAATTTTCTACAATCTTTTGTTTAAACATCTATATGCTTTACTCTTAGATTAATAACCAAGAAATATTCCTTCATCACTTCTAGTATCAAATTTCCCAATATACTCATCTCTTCTAATATAGCATTTGCTTCCAAATATTCTGAAATATTTAAGAGTAGGAGTAATACCAAACCATAGTTCATGAGGGGTCTTATCAGTTTCACCTTTGATGTGAACTTTGTTGAATGTATAGACCGTTGTACTTACTGCTTCTCTCCAATACACATGTGGTAGGTTTGCTTCTGATAACATACTTCTAGCTACATCCAAGATAGTTCTATTTTTTCTTTCAACAACTCCATTTTGTTGTGGTGTCCGAGGTACTGATAGTTGTCTTCTAATTCCATTCACTTCACAGAATGCATTAAATTCCTTAGATGTAAATTCTCCTCCTTGATCTGATCTTAGACATTTGATTTTATTACCAATTTCATTTTCTACCATAGCTTTGAACAGTTTGAACTTCCCAAGTGCTTCTGATTTTTCTCTGAGAAAAGTAACCCAACACATTCTAGAATAGTCATCAATGATTAGCATGAAATATCTATCACCTTGCAAGCTTTTAGTTCTAGTTGGACCACATAAATCAGTATACATTAAGTCAAGAGCATTATTGGATTTTTGTGGAATACTTTTAAAGGTAGTTCTAACTTGTTTTCCAAATTGACATTCCTTACATACTGTATTGTGAGGTTTGACAATTTTAGGTAAATCTCTAATTGCCTTAGTAGTATTGATTTTAACCATGCAATCAAAGTTTACATGACAGAGTCTCTTATGCCATAGCCAACTTTCATCAATATGTGCAATCAAGCATGTCTTTTCACCGTTATTCAAATGAAAGATATTACCTCTAGTTTGATTACCAGTTGTAAATTCTAAACTAGTTCTATTCATGATTTTGCATTTTCCATTTTTGAATTGTAACTGAAATCCTTTCCCAACTAATTGACCAACACTCAAAAGATTATGCTTTAAACCTTCAACATAGTAAACATTGTCAGTATTATGCTTACCATCAAGAGATATTGTACCTTTACCTTTGATCAGACAAGCTTTATCATCTCCAAATCTCACTAGACCTCCATTATATTCTTGAAAGTTCAAGAATTTGCCTTTATCACCTATCATATGATATGAGCATCCTGAATCAATGATCCATTCATCCTTTACTTCAATTTTAGCTATCAAGGCCTACTCTACTGGTTGGACTATAGGTGTCGGTTGACCTTCTGTTATAGCAACAAAAACCCATCCATTGTCTGTCATATCCTCATCAAAATCATCATTCACTCCTTCATCAACAAGATAACAAGATTTGTCTTTATCTTCTTAAATTTGTATCTCTGATATTCAAGGTTAGGCTTGTATGTTCTTCTAGCTTCTTCTCTTAGTCTAGCATGTCTATTAGGGCATCTTGAAGCCATATGACCAATCTTATTACAGTTAAAACATTTAAAGGGTGCTTTACCTTCATACTTACTTCCAACTGGACCTTTAGGCATTTTCGTTGCAAATAGTGCTTCGAGTTCTTCAAGTTCTTCATTTTCTTTCCTACTTTCTTCAAGTTCTCTTGTATAAAAGGCTTTCCAATCAGATTTGTCAAATGATGATGCAGATGATGTTGATGCTTTAAAGGCTAAATCTATCTTTATAGTAGCAATAGGACCAAATTCCTCAATTTCAAAGGCTGAAAGTTTTCCAATCAATGTATCTCTAGTTACTGAAGTATTAGGCATTGTTCTTAACTCATTTATAGTAGTGACCTTCATTTCATATGCTAGTGGCAATCCTCTTAACACTTTTGAAACAATTTCATCTTCACTTAAGGTTCCTCCACAACATTTAATACCCAAAATAATTTCATTAACTCTTTCCATAAAAGAAGAAATCCTTTCATCTTCTTCCATTTTCAGATTTTCATACTTGACCCAGAAGCTTTCAAGCTTTGTAATTTTGACTATGAAATCTCCTTCATTCAATGTTTCCAAATGATCCCAAATAGCTTTAGCAGTTGATCTATCAGATAATCCCATGATTTGTTAATCAGTTAATGCACTCAAAAGTGCTTCTCTTGCTTTGCAATCATTTTCTTCATCTTTAGTCAAGTTAGGTGGATTAGGCTGGCTTTGAGTAGGAGCAGTATAGCCATTCTTTGTAACATCTCAGATGTCCTTTCCAATGCAATTTAAATGTGTCTCCATTCTGATCTTCCTTATGCCATAGGTGGTTCCATCAAGTTTAGGACTGTCCTTCCTGAAATAGTTAGTAGACATTGGATCTCCTCAAGCTGTTAAACTTCTGCAAAAGAGGACTAGGCTCTGATACCAATTGTTAGGTCCCAGAGACAACTGAGAGGGGGGGCGGGTGAATCAGTTGTCAAATAAATTCAAAACAAAAACAACTTAACCAACTTTTTGCTTAATACCGGTGAACCATTCTTTTATACCAGTGGACAGTTTTATCAGATAATTGTAATACCGGTAAAGATTAATGCATGAAACAAAAGGACATAGTCATCCACAACACTTAACACCAATATTTGTACATGGAAACCCTGCAAGGGGAAAAACCATAGTGGGAAACCTTACCCACAATTAGATGATACTACTGCAGATAGTAAGTGTATACAAATGGGGTCTGCACATGCATAAAGGCCAAGCACCTAGAGCTCACTGCTCAAACACAAAATAGGAGTCACACTGACTACAATTGGATGGTTAAATCCAATAAGGATTTACTGCTCAAAATAGCATCTTCATATGTTGGATTCAGTACTGGTGTAGTTCTGATATGCTTTCACAAAAACCTTGCTTCACCTTCAAATGATGTTTGTGTGTATAGCTCTGCTTAATCTCGCATATACCTTCCAATACATTGCTTTTCTATTTGGAAAAAATAAATACATCATGGCCTATCTTTTCTTTTACAAGCAATCATGGAGTACAAAATCCTCTTTCCTTATGAATAACAAAATCTAGCTCCTTTCCTTTCTTTTTATTTACAACTCCCAAAAGAGAATAAAATGTCTTCTTAACTAATTTCTGCAACATAAACAGCAACTTGGTCTTTCAACACTTCTTTTCCCATTCCCATGCAACCTGCAAAAAAAACAACACACCTTGACCATGGGAAGCTCACCTCCCAGCCTAGGCTTACTAGAAGCCACCCCCGAGCTTGGAGAACCAAGCACTAGACGGGTTACAAACATGCAAACCCCACAACAAGCATAAAATAAACACATTTACATTCAAATATCCCTTCCCAAGCTACACATTCACCACTTTCATGGTGACTCTTCCATGGGTGGAAGTGGACCAAGTACCTATGGGGAGAATGCATGCCAAACAACAATACTACACTAGCCACCTCATGGCAACACAATTGCAACCCAAACATTTCACAAACCTTATGCCCCCCAAAAAGGCTCAAGGCCATATATGCTCCCCTTATGACCCCCAAATGCATATACAAGGCTATGCATCAAGGGTCACCAAGGACTCCCTTGAGAACACTCTCCATAAGGAGAGCCTCTCACCCATGGCTGTCAAACTCCTTCCACCCCAAGATCTTCCTACCCTCCCAAGGATAGGAGATCTTGGACACTCCCAAAAACAACAAGAAACACACAAACACATAGAAAGGAAAACTATACATTTTACTTCCACACAAAAACTTCTTAAAACACAATCTTTCAAGCAACTCTTTTCTTGTTACAAAACAACATAAACTATCATTTTCAACATAATAAGAGAAGAAGAGAGTAACCAACCTAATTCTGCCAAAAGGTTGGCTAACTTTAGTTGGGGATGAGCTGCCCAATTTCCACTATCTTTTCTCCCAAAATTCCACTAAAAGTGCCAACTCCTACTAACTTTTTCAAAACAAGCAAAATCTCCAAGAAAGGAGAGTGGGTGATTACTCACTAAGTTTGAAAAATCTTGCCTAAGAAGGCCTCTCACACACTTCCCAACTCCTTGGGTGAGGTGTGAGTTCCCATTGGTTGCCCTTCCCAAACTCTTACACACTACCAAAATTGGAAAGGGAAAAGGTGGAAGAAGATGGGGAAGAGAGTTTGACTCCTAAAGGGAAGGTTCTCTATCCTAGGGAGAACTTTCTAAGTTCAATTTTCGTGCATCTTGGAATTACCACTTTTTGAAGTGACTTCATAGTCACATGGGAGAAGCCACATGTTGCAAAACACCCCTAACCCATAGGTATACCCTTAGGACCTTTGGAAAAGCCTAAAAACTTACCCTAGGAGTCCATTAAACCCTTTGGAAACTCCCCTGAAGTTTACCTACGGGTCAAGCATGAGTTGTCCACTCCCATGACTCCCTACCCAAGACAAATTTGGGACCACACTCATGTTTTTGAATGGCTTTGGTAGAAACAAAACTCCCTCCAAGAGACAAGTCAACTCAATGACACTTAATCAGCACATGTGTCAAGTGACACAACAAAAATAAAATATAAAAATCACACATGGAAAATTTGTCTCTTGAAGGATTACACAATTACATATAAATTAAATTTTACATTCAAGCATTATACACATCACAAATAAAATACATTACAAGGGGCGGGGTGTTGTCTCTCCAAATAGACAACTCCCGGCTTAACAAACGCACATTGGTCTAGGCTTGGTTCTCCATTAAATTCCATGGTCACATGGATAATTTTCCTGCGCATCTCAATTAACACATTAGTAACTCCAAATAATCACAATTATTCATAATCAAATACATGGATTCTATTGCAAATCAAACACTCATACATTAGGCAACAATAATTCAATATCTCATTTGTTTTCAAGTTCAATTTCACATAAACAACTAACATAATTTCCCAAAATTGAACCATTCATAAATAAGCATCATTTTCTTTCATCAAAATAAAATCCTGCAAATTTCCAATAATGACATTCACCATCGTAATGTAATTCTATTCTAGAAATCATATCTAAAGTTTCATAATCATCATGCATGAAATAAAACATCAACAAATGTCAGTGTAATCCAAATCATGGGATCATATAAGTTCTAAGTCCATAATGCATAAAGTAAAGCAACCATAATAGTCTCAATATGCAAATAACTGAAAATGTCAAACTGAATCGGGGTAGGGCCTCACACCCTCCCCCTCTAGGCATGAACTTCCTCCTGGAGTTCATCAAAAAGGTGGGGGTACTGTGATCTCATAAGTGCTGCATCCTCCCATGAGGCTGTGACCTCATCATAGCAATCCCACTGGACCCTAACCTGGTCCAGCTCTCGTCCTCGAAGGCTCAGCGTCCGGCGTGCCAAAATGCGAATGGGCTCCAAAGCTAGCTGCCCGTCCGACTCCACCTGCAAGGCATCCCAATCTAGAATATGAGACTCATCATAGATATATTTCCTCAAAACTGAAACATGAAACACATCGTGGATGCGTGACAGGCTAGGTGGCAATGCTAGACGGTAGGCAACTGGCCCTATCCTCTCAAGGATCTCAAATGGTCCTACAAATCGAGGTGCGAGCTTAGAACCCTTTCCATATCGGATTGGACTCTTATGCGGTCGCACTCTCAAGAAGACTCTATCTCCAACTGAGTAGCTACGATCAACCCTCTTTGCATCTGCATATTTCTTCTGTCTATCCTGTGCCTCTCTAAGACGCTGCCTAATCAAATCCACCTGCTGCTCCATATCCCAAACTATCTCTGGACCAATAGCAACCCTGTCCTCTAAGCGATCCCAACTCAACGGTGTCCTACAAGGCCTGCCATATAATGCCTGATAGGGTGGCATTCCCAAGGACGTGTGATGCCCATTGTTATAGGCAAACTCCACTAAGGGAAGATACTCCTCCCATCTGGACTGGTGATCCATGACGTACATGCGAAGCATATCTTCTAACACCTGGTTAACTCTCTCTGTCTGGCCATCCGTTTCTGGATGATAGGCTGTACTGAAATTGAGCTTGGTACCCATAGCTGCCTGTAATGCCTTCCAAAAAGAAGAAGTGAAGAGGGAATCCCTGTCGGAAATGATCTTACGTGGAACACCATGAAGTCTGACAATGTCTCGCAAAAACACCTGTGCTACTGCTGGTGCTGTGAAGGTGGTACGAACTGGTGAAAAGTGAGCCACTTTGGTCAACTTGTCAACCGTCACCAGGATGGCATCATGGCGGCGAGATGACATAGGGAGACCAATGATAAAATCCATGGATATAGTGTCCCACTTCCACTCTGGTATAGCATGGGGTTGGAGCAACCCACCTGGATGGCTGTGCTCCGCCTTGACTCTCTGACACTCAAGGCATCGGGCTACCAACTCGGCGATAAGCTGTCGCATTCCTGGCCAATGATATAGTTCTCTCAAGTCTGCATGCAACTTCTTGACACCGGGATGCGCCGCATAAGGAGCTCTATGTGCCTCTGTGATAATGAACTCTCGCAATTCCCCGGTAGAAGGTACATAGATGCGCCCTCTATGGCGTAATAAACCATCGGGCTCTAAGGAATAATCCACATATTTCCCTTCCAAAGTTTCCTGAGATCGAATAGCCTCGCAAACCTCTAAATACCATCTGTCCTCTGGCAGTCGCTGCATGATCCGATCTCTCAAATCCATGCTCATAGACATGGTGAATACCTCGTGACGTCTCCTACTCAAAGCATCTGCAACTACATTTTCTTTCCCTTTGATGTAGTGAACGTCAAAATCATACTCACACAAAAATTCCATCCATCTCCTCTGACGTGCATTAAGATTCGGCTGAGTGAATATGTACTGAAGGCTCTGATGATCTGAGTGCAACTCAAAATGATGACCCAAAAGGAAATGTCTCCATCTCACAAGTGCATGCACTACGGCTGCAAGCTCCAGATCATGAGTGGGGTAATTAAGCTCGTGAGTCTTGAGTTTCCTAGACTCAAAAGCTATAGCTCTGCCATTCTGCATAAGTACTGCTCCTAACCCATCTAGGGAAGCATCCGTGCAAACCATGAAATCTGCTGAAGGATCTGGTACTACAAGAATAGGTGCGGTAGTAAGTGCCTTTTTAAGCTCCTGAAAGGCCTTCTCGCACTTCTCCGTCCACTCAAACTTCTTCCCTTTGCGCTGAAGAGAAGTGATAGGATGAGCAATTCTAGAGAATCCCTCAACAAAACGTCGGTAATAACCTGCTAAGCCCATGAAGCTCCTGACCTCTGTCACACTGGTCGGTGCTGGCCAATCCATAATGGCTCTGATCTTGGATGGGTCCACTGAG
Source organism: Cryptomeria japonica (assembly GCF_030272615.1). NCBI lineage: Eukaryota > Viridiplantae > Streptophyta > Pinopsida > Cupressales > Cupressaceae > Cryptomeria > Cryptomeria japonica. The sequence goes on along the minus strand of NC_081407.1, from coordinate 682,018,557 downwards.
ATCCCATCACCGGATATAACATGACCAAGGTACTTGATCTCAGTTTTAAAGAAAGCACACTTCGACAAACTGCCATACAACTGATTTTCCCTCAAACACTGCAAAACCTGTCTCAAGTGCTCCTCATGTTCCTCCTCATTCCGTGAATATATCAAAATGTCGTCGAGAAACACAATCACAAAGCGGTCGAGGAATGTACGGAATACTCCATTCATGAGACTCATAAAAACTGCTGGGGCATTCGTAAGACCGAATGGGACCACGGTGAACTCATAGTGGCCATATCTAGTGCGAAATGCGGTCTTGTGGATATCACTTTCCACTATTCTCAACTGATGGTACCCTGATTTTAGATCAATCTTGGAAAATACCTTAGCACCTTGAAGTTGGTCAAACAAATCATCGATCCTGGGCAATGGATATCGGTTCTTGATGGTCACTTTGTTCAACTGACGGTAGTCCATGCATAGTCGGAGAGATCCATCTTTCTTCTTCACGAAGATGACTGGTGCACCCCAAGGGGATACACTAGGGCGAATGTGGCCCTTCTCTAGGAGTTCCTCAAGCTGAATCTTGAGCTCATTAAGCTCATTTGTAGTCATTCTATATGGTGCTCTAGAAATTGGTTCGGCTCCTGGAACAAGGTCTATATGAAAATCAATCTCTCTACGAGGCGGCATACCAGGTAACTCTGAAGGAAAAACGTCGGCAAATTCTCTAAGGATAGGATAGTCGTCAATAGATGGTTCCTTTTCCTCTTCTTCTTCTCTATCACTAATGGTGATGGCAAATAATTGACATCCCTTTCGCATGCTCCGCTTAAGCTGCATGGCGGAGATCATACGAAGAGACACGGGTCTCTGAATTCCAGTGATCACTATAGGAGAGCCTTGATCATCCTCGCACTCGATCCTTTTCAGGCGACAATCCATCTTGGCTCTGTGGGCATAAAGCCAATCCATGCCAAGTACTATGCCATATGATCCAAGTGGTGTAACTCTAAGGTCTACTAAGGTGGTGATGTTGCCAATCTGAAGCTGACATCCCTTAACCTCTGATTCCACTGACACTCTAGCCCCTGAAGCTAATTCCACTTCCCAACTGACCTCTTGCCTAGTTGCCACTAGCCCGCAACGCTCCACAACCAATGGAGATATAAAAGAATCAGTAGCTCCTGAATCAAATAATATAGATACACTGCTACCTCTGATCATACCTGCTACCTCAATAACCGTGGCCTGATGCTCTGCCTGGCGGTTGTCAACCGCTGCGAAGACTCTGTGGGACTTGCCCATGTCCCCAACTGTCGGCTCTGATGTTGCCATCCTCTGATTTCCTGTCATCTGGCCCTGAGGACACTCTCTCGCTATGTGTCCCATGGCTCCACATGTGAAGCAAGGGCCTCGTGCCTGAAACTGTACTCCCTGTGGTCTGGAGAAGGACTGTCCCCCTGTCCTACTAGAACCGCTGTACCCACCTCTAGAAGACTGCTGAGTCCTAGCCGGAGGTGTGTAAGGAGCCTGAGATTTCTGATCTCGCCTCTGACCCTGTGACTGCCACTGCTTGGGCTTTGTGCCCTGCTGATTCTGCGGAGGCTTTTGCCTCTGGTTTTGCTGTGACTGCTGCGGAGGAGGGGGTTTGGAGAACCCCGATGAGTGCCTGTTGTTACCTTTCCAATGGGGTTTCTGAAACCCATAAGTCTGTGGTGAAGGGTTACGGTTCTGATACCGATCCTTCGAGTCATGTGGTCTGGCCTGAATCTCCTCGGCTATCAAAGCCTTCTCCACGGCAACCCGAAGGCTCCCTGGAGCGGCCATTCTCACTGGTCCTGCTATGCCGGAATTCAATCCTCTGATAAATCGGTTGACGAGAAGCTTTTCATCTTTCAGGTAGTCTACATAAGGTAATAGTTCAAAGAACTTGTTCTCGTACTGTGTCACTGACATACCCTTCTGCTGGAGGTCATGAAACTCATCCACCCTACGCTGTCTGAAGTGCTCTGATAGATACCTCTCCCTGAATCTCTCAGTGAAAATCTCCCAAGTGAGGGTCTCTATCTCTAACCCACACTTATATTCTTCCTGTCTCCACCATGTGGAGGTTGTTCCTCGCAATAGGTGAACCGCTGCACGTGCTTTTAGATTGCTCTCATAAGAGCGTAATGCAAAACACCTATCAAGGCTTAAAAGCCATGCCTCTGCCTCTACCCCATCGGTAGCTCCTCCAAATGATGGTGGCTGAAGTCACATAACCTCTCTGATTAGATCCCCTGGATCCCTACGTGCCCTCTCAATATACACTGGTGCTACGGCTGGAGGTGGTGCTGGTAGGTGAATGGGTTCGGGCTCATGCACAGCCTGACTCTCTACGGGATTAGGAGGTGGACTCCTACTCCGTTCCCATTCCACTGTCCTAAGACTTCCTGAGTTCTGGTTTTCAACATTATGATCTACTGCTGGAAGCCTATCCTGTACTAGTCCAATCAGGTTCTGAAGGGCTACCAAGATGTCTCGGTTTGGGTCAACTGGTTGCTCGGGAGGAGCTGCTGGGTCCACTTCCTGAACCGATTCCTCCCTAATGACCTCTTCGCGTGCCATGCATGCACGCCTAGGGCCTCTACCACGTTTGCGAGCTTGTCGCGTAGCTGGAGGCATCCTTTTTAAGAGAATAAAATAAAATGAAATAAATAACTATTTTTAGGAGAAAATATTTAGCTAGTTTAAAAATAAAATTAAATACAATTTAATTAATTAAATAATTGTAGCGAAATGTAATGGAGTAAGGTTCCCTAGTGTTGGCAACCTTGCTCTGATACCAAAATGTCATGCCCAACTTTTGGGCACGAACGGAAATATTTTTTTTTTAAAATACTTAACCAATTATCGACTAACTAAATTAAAATAATGCAATTTAGTGCGATTAACTTAACTAAATAATGCATCTTTGGTTCGGCCTCAACTACGTTAATATCATTCTGGTAGTTAAGTCCAATTTAGTAATAAGGATGACTAGGTTATTCCATGCGCTATATTCTCTCCAAAAAGGAAATTCACTAAGCTTCATTGATAAATAATTTAAAGTTTAAGTGTGACGATTAATTTCAGATTTAAGCTTCTCAAATTTTATCTTACTTTCTTATCCTCTAGAATTTTTATTTTTTTATTTTATTTAATATTCATCGTGTCTTAAAAACACCTTATTTACATTCGGACCTCCATGAGTTATAATTACATTGCATTCATGTACTAAATTTGGCCTTATTTGGCCCTACTAAATCTTAGTAATTACACCCCTAATATATTTTTTCTTTTTTTTTTTACACTAACTCACCTAGGTACTTAAATCATTTTATAACGTTCCTTCTTCTTATTATCACAAGTGTTCAAAATTTATCTTCACATCTTATCAACTTTAATACCAATTAATTTCCAATTTTAATCCTACTAATTTCATATATACCTAAATATATAAATATATATATATATATATATTTGAATATATATATATATATATACATATATATATATCTACGTAATTACCCATACATGCACTTATTTCTTTATACTAATACTTATCCCTTTAAAACGCCATTTTCCCCCCCCCCTCTCATATTTTTAAACTTTATGAGTGTTGCCCTAACCCGAAATTAGGGTTAGGGCGAAACACGTCATACCCACATATGTTTGTTTTACTTAAAATTTAACTCTAAATTTCTTTTCGCACTTCCTACTTCCCTAACCCTAACTTGCTGAGCATTGTTATTTCCTTCTTTTTTTTTTTACTGGTGTGCGTTTTGCGGGCTTGTGCAGGGGGGAGACGGTGCGAAGGGAACCGGGAGAGGAGGAGGCGATCCGAGGCACGCAGCGGCCGAAGTAAGGAAGCGGGAGGGGTTTCTGGGCGGCGCCACCAGTGGGTCTCTCCACTGCGTGGGCTGCGGCCCGCACAGTGGGCACAACCCGCTGTGCAGGTCGCGGCCCGCACAGTGGTGCGGCCCACTGTGTGGGTCGCGGCCTGCGCAGCGCCGCTACCCCCGTGAGGGCCACGGCCGGCACACTTGGTGCTGCCGTGGTGACCTCCGCGATGAAGTTGTTTTCCCCTATTTTTTTTTTTTAAAAAAAAACAAGAACGGTTTAATCATTGTTTAGTTTTAACTTTGATATTTAAAACGATATATATATATATATATATATATATATATATATATATATATATATATATATATATGTTCTGTTTAAATTTGTGGAACAGTGGTTTTATATGGCCTGGCAGTTACAATGTATATACCTGATTTTATTTGGATATATATATATATATATATATATATATATCATGAGTATATCATTAAATCTCTATCTGTAACAGGTTTATGAGCAATGAGTTTTCTCTTTTTTTTTATCAGACATGGATTCAGTTTTCATCTTATATATATATATATATATATATATATAGATATATAGATATATATATATATATATATATGTTTATATCTACATATATATATATATATATATATATATATATATATATATATATATATATATATATATATATATATATATATATATCTTTATATATATTTAAAATGTGGAAATGGGTTTAATAAAACCCCCTTTTTTTTTGTTTCTTTGCTGGAATATAACTGAATATCAGACTGTAATCATGAGGGTAAAATGTATTCAAATGTACATATATAGATATATTATCTTTCTCTCTTTTTTTTTTGCTATTCCTTTAAAAATAAGAAAATATAACTAACTTTATTTTCTAACCACATTTACAAAATGAAAAGGCAAGCAGATTTTAGTGTTATTACAGTTGCAACCAATGTTGCCTAATATGCATTTAAACAATAACAATTGATGATGTATTACCAAAAAAAAAACACTACATTTTTCATTTCTTTTCAAAAACTTATTAGTACACAAAGATAACTTTCTGTCATAATACAGTCCAGCAAGTAAACATTAACTTAAACTTGATACCTATAAGAAAATATTTATATTCCTTCATTACTAGGTAACACTAACTAGAGTGTGGACATTATACTTTTTTTTTTGAAACTTATTATTAGTAAAGATGAACACAAAGATTTGGAAAAAATACACATTTACTTTTTTTTTCCTTTCCAATACATTGCTTTTCTATTTGGAAAAAATAAATACATCATGGCCTATCTTTTCTTTTACAAGCAATCATGGAGTACAAAATCCTCTTTCCTTATGAATAACAAAATCTAGCTCCTTTCCTTTCTTTTTATTTACAACTCCCAAAAGAGAATAAAATGTCTTCTTAACTAATTTCTGCAACATAAACAGCAACTTGGTCTTTCAACACTTCTTTTCCCATTCCCATGCAACCTGCAAAAAAAACAACACACCTTGACCATGGGAAGCTCACCTCCCAGCCTAGGCTTACTAGAAGCCACCCCCGAGCTTGGAGAACCAAGCACTAGACGGGTTACAAACATGCAAACCCCACAACAAGCATAAAATAAACACATTTACATTCAAATATCCCTTCCCAAGCTACACATTCACCACTTTCATGGTGACTCTTCCATGGGTGGAAGTGGACCAAGTACCTATGGGGAGAATGCATGCCAAACAACAATACTACACTAGCCACCTCATGGCAACACAATTGCAACCCAAACATTTCACAAACCTTATGCCCCCCAAAAAGGCTCAAGGCCATATATGCTCCCCTTATGACCCCCAAATGCATATACAAGGCTATGCATCAAGGGTCACCAAGGACTCCCTTGAGAACACTCTCCATAAGGAGAGCCTCTCACCCATGGCTGTCAAACTCCTTCCACCCCAAGATCTTCCTACCCTCCCAAGGATAGGAGATCTTGGACACTCCCAAAAACAACAAGAAACACACAAACACATAGAAAGGAAAACTATACATTTTACTTCCACACAAAAACTTCTTAAAACACAATCTTTCAAGCAACTCTTTTCTTGTTACAAAACAACATAAACTATCATTTTCAACATAATAAGAGAAGAAGAGAGTAACCAACCTAATTCTGCCAAAAGGTTGGCTAACTTTAGTTGGGGATGAGCTGCCCAATTTCCACTATCTTTTCTCCCAAAATTCCACTAAAAGTGCCAACTCCTACTAACTTTTTCAAAACAAGCAAAATCTCCAAGAAAGGAGAGTGGGTGATTACTCACTAAGTTTGAAAAATCTTGCCTAAGAAGGCCTCTCACACACTTCCCAACTCCTTGGGTGAGGTGTGAGTTCCCATTGGTTGCCCTTCCCAAACTCTTACACACTACCAAAATTGGAAAGGGAAAAGGTGGAAGAAGATGGGGAAGAGAGTTTGACTCCTAAAGGGAAGGTTCTCTATCCTAGGGAGAACTTTCTAAGTTCAATTTTCGTGCATCTTGGAATTACCACTTTTTGAAGTGACTTCATAGTCACATGGGAGAAGCCACATGTTGCAAAACACCCCTAACCCATAGGTATACCCTTAGGACCTTTGGAAAAGCCTAAAAACTTACCCTAGGAGTCCATTAAACCCTTTGGAAACTCCCCTGAAGTTTACCTACGGGTCAAGCATGAGTTGTCCACTCCCATGACTCCCTACCCAAGACAAATTTGGGACCACACTCATGTTTTTGAATGGCTTTGGTAGAAACAAAACTCCCTCCAAGAGACAAGTCAACTCAATGACACTTAATCAGCACATGTGTCAAGTGACACAACAAAAATAAAATATAAAAATCACACATGGAAAATTTGTCTCTTGAAGGATTACACAATTACATATAAATTAAATTTTACATTCAAGCATTATACACATCACAAATAAAATACATTACAAGGGGCGGGGTGTTGTCTCTCCAAATAGACAACTCCCGGCTTAACAAACGCACATTGGTCTAGGCTTGGTTCTCCATTAAATTCCATGGTCACATGGATAATTTTCCTGCGCATCTCAATTAACACATTAGTAACTCCAAATAATCACAATTATTCATAATCAAATACATGGATTCTATTGCAAATCAAACACTCATACATTAGGCAACAATAATTCAATATCTCATTTGTTTTCAAGTTCAATTTCACATAAACAACTAACATAATTTCCCAAAATTGAACCATTCATAAATAAGCATCATTTTCTTTCATCAAAATAAAATCCTGCAAATTTCCAATAATGACATTCACCATCGTAATGTAATTCTATTCTAGAAATCATATCTAAAGTTTCATAATCATCATGCATGAAATAAAACATCAACAAATGTCAGTGTAATCCAAATCATGGGATCATATAAGTTCTAAGTCCATAATGCATAAAGTAAAGCAACCATAATAGTCTCAATATGCAAATAACTGAAAATGTCAAACTGAATCGGGGTAGGGCCTCACACAGTGGCTGTGCATAAGTCATTTGCTTGCCAGTGAATGTTGCTGAATCTCCAAAGTGCCAGAGTTGATAAGGTTTAGTAGGTGTTGACATCAATTACAAAACCATACCAAAATACCAACACAAATTCTGACAAACACGAGGTATACTTTTTAAAAAAAAATTAGTCCAACAAAGCAAAAAAAATCCCATAGCCAGTCAGAAATGTTCATCGGTTTTTCGTCCAAATTCCAACGTGAAATTTTAACACATTGGAATTCTGACAAACACGGGGTAATTTTTGAAAAAAAAAAATTTAATCCGACAAAACAAAAGAAATCCCATAGCTCATCGGAAAACAGCTCCAAATGTACTAGTGGGCTGATGACTGGTGGGTGATAAAGGCATCTTTGGACACCCTTTTCAACCTAGGTGAACTGATTTCGTAGGTGTTGCACTTTCTGAGGAATGTGTAAGGGGTATTGTATAGATACGGATTTGTATGTGTCAGGTCTAAATAGGTATTAGGCAGTTATTTCAATTGGTCATAGTGTTTTAAGTAGATGTTCTTGTCGACTTGTATTGGAATCAGTTTGGATATTTTATGTACAACTTTTTGGAGCAATAGAGGGAGCTATCCCCATAAACATAACACTTACCGAAAAAAATAAATAAATAAAGCTTAAATCTAGAAGTACAGCTGTGCACCTACTTCTTGCACATAGAAAGAAGAAGAAAGGGGTCGAGAATAGGGGTTTGGCCTAAGTCAAACACTAGTTTGAAATCAACCTTGAATGAAATAATGCAAATGCTTGAAATAAATGATGGAATGGAATACCTTCAGATCTCCAATGGATGATGATGATGATGATGATGATGCTTTTCTTCTTAGATGTAATCACATACGTTGTATGAAATGGTGTGAACATGACAAAATCCTAACACACTCACATTCTTGCAAATTAATGATGTAAAGTTTCTCCACAATGGATATATGAAAAATATACATCCTAATAGAATGCTTGGTGATGAATTCTTGAATGATTGATTTAGTATCCTTGCCTTATGATTGTTATCATATTCTTGCGTTATCATGTTATTGTAAAATGAGTGGGGAAGATGTCCTTATATACTTTCCTATAATCAATTGTTTAATTTTCCAACATAGGCTGACATGGGGAAGTAATTTCCCACTCAAATTTGAGATAGGGCCTAGGAGCCAAAATAAGGCTCAATTAGGGAGGACCAGGGCATGATGCCATGTTCATACCCCAAATTGGGACAAGGACAAGGGGCTATGCAAGTTGTGAGATGCAATTATAAAGTTTGGTTGCATAGAAGAGGCGTAAACAGGTCCTGATCAAGAATGGAGATAAGTCTAGTAAGGTGAGGGCCTAAAATGCAGTCAAAATTGCAAGGCGTGTAATTTTATGATGCTACATGATAAAATACATATAAAATATGGAAAAAGAATAATTAAATCAATAATAAAATGGGTCTACAATCTAACTCAATAGAGAAAGTATAATTTTTTTATTCTTCTCAGTGAAGAATTTTGTTCATATAAGGTATGATCTCCCAAATTTGTTTCCCTCGTGATAGGCTATTAACTATGTTATTTTCCCTAGTAATTCATTTCCAACATAATGTTGATCATCTTTTTACTAAATTGGCTCATGCTATGTATATGGCTAGATTTAAAAACAAAGTAAACTATAGAAAATTCAAGATCTGGTTTCCATGCCATGGTTCCATTGCATTATTTGATATTACATACTTTCCACTATGAAATCAACCACCACCCACAAGTATGGGTGTGATGATAAGTAACACCATCAACTCAAGAGTAAGATCAGCACTTAATATGCATAACATGGAGATTTTGACTTAAAATTCATTTCCACTATATCTTCAAAGTGTGATCCCACCGCTTATCGTGACCCTTATAGCCTAGTTCCAAGTTATATTTATGCATTCTTGTTGTAATATGTTGTATTGGAGTGCTTCTATTCTAAAGTGTGCTTATATATTTTAAGAATATAGTGGGTGGCATTTATATTATTTGATTATGTGATGTTTTTATTATATGAGATTGGGAAGGTGTGATTCGTGATTGTAGATCACTTTTCTTCATTCGTAGCCTATGTATTATGGTGTTTAGTGTCTCAAACCATGCTTGATATTTGTGTGGCCATTCGTGTTGTATATCTTGGGTGAATTACAATTTACTGATGAGATGTTACAATCAATTTCTATATACTCTATTGGGAAGTTTAGTTATGGTGATTTTATTATAATGACAATTCAACATGTGAGGTTATGTGGATGCTATTATTTAGTTGATTATGGTGGTGATTCTAGTGTCTTACAATGATTCTTTATATTGTATATTCATATAGTTAAAGTTGTTTTGATGGGTAATGATGAGATATGTTTATTGTTCCTTAGATGTAATACTTTTGATGAAGTACATAATATTATTTTATGCTATGACTATATGATGCTTGGATGCATTACTTATTCTTTTTGTGAGTGTGGAGGTACATGCCAATGGGAAATTAGGGTTGAGCTCTTACTTATTGTCATTCCCTAGTACTATCAATCCTCTCTCATGTTGAGGAGATTGGATCATTTGTTATTGTTGTAGTTGTGTTTTATTTCGTATGTGTGATTTTGAGCATGGTTATTATATGACATTATTAGGTCATGATATTATATTATTTTGGAACCATTAGTTTGTAAAGTTGTATCGATGTTAACTTGTGGTAATTTATCTTAATTATAAATTATGTTTTTTAGGTCTTTATTTGATCCATTGAGGACCTTGGAGAAAGAAACCAAAGTCCCTAAGGATATAGTATAGGTTTGGTGGTATTTTTAAGGTGTTGTAATGTAAAAATTATGATTTTACCCATATTCTAAACTTAGTATAAAAGTCTTGCATGAAATTAGAGAGGTGGTTAGAGATGATAAGATTCATCTCTTAGCCTCTTTCCTCCCAAGAGGTGGGAGACTTCTCCCAAGAGGTGGGAGGTCTCTCCAAACAGATGGGAGAGAATTAGTTGATAGATGAGGTGTAAGAGGGAGCATAAGTAGATGTTTGAGGAGGTAGAAATGTAGCATCATTTTAGGGAGTGGATGGATGGAATGAAGAGTAGCCACTTGGCCTCATCTCATCCATCCTCTCACTCACACCCTTTGGCTATAAAATAAGGTGTGTATAGTGTTGTGGGGACCTTTTGGCCATTTTTCTTTTCAAGTTTTGGGATGGAAAATTATAGAGAGAGCAAGTAGGGAGAAGGTGAGAAAGAAGATGGAATTGGGAAAATTGTAGGAGACCTATTGATTAAGGTGAGTAAATTATCCCACTTATCGTTGTATATTTTCTTCAATCTATTGTGTATCTTTGATATTGAGTATATTGTTCGTACTTGATTATTGTGAGGAAATTGTATTAAAGTTTGTGGGAAAATTTTGGGAGTTTTGTATTTGATATTTTTTCATTAGTAGTTTGTTAATTTGATAAATTTGATTATATTGCTTTGTATTGTGTTGTGTTGTTTAGGAGTAGGGTGTGGCACTCTCGACAAGGGGTATGAGTACCCAAAATATTTCTATGTGCTATGAATACCACCATTCTATGATGTGAATGTTATTTGAAGGGTATAGGTACCCATGGCCATCATTCTATTATGTGAATCTTTGTGAAAGGGTAAGATTACCCATGATAACATTTTATGTGGTATGACTACCACTTGCTAATATGTGTAATTCCACTTGTTATATGCTTATACTTGAGATGAGATTTGTGAATAATAATGGATACTTCATGAGTATTCATTTAATATGGTACTCCAAGAGATGTCCCCTACACCCTTTCGAGGGTGTGAAATATATTCTCCTTGTGTGGTGCAATGTGCTAAACCTATGATGTGGCTCTTGTGTGATTTTAAGTTTAAATGTTTTTATTATGTGAATGTTCATGGCTCCAAATGTGTTTCTTATGTGAATTTTTAACATTGTAAGTTAAAATTTAGAACTATGATTGGGAGGTAAGCTCCCCATTGACACCTTAGCCCTTGATTTATGTTGCAGGTTGAAGCTATTAGAGAGAAGAACTATGTTGTTTATGGGACTAGTTAAAGAGTTGCTTCTTTGCATGATTTATGTCCATGATGTAAAATGTATGATGTACCCAAATAATTTTGAATTCATTAAAGCTTGAATAGATAATGTTTTCTGAAATAAAGCTATGTATTGTGTAAAAGAAATGTAACCTTCTTGCTAAAAGTGATTAGAGCAAATAAAGGGATCTGAATTTATGACATAATGTTGAAAATGCATGGGAAAGGTGATCTTAAAGGAATAGAGGAGTTTGAATTAAAATTATTAATCTATTATTTATTTTAGAGGTTTAAATATGAATATGGTTGAAATGGTGGCTAGTTGTAAACAAAAATTTCTACTATTACAAAGGGATTCTGAATTGAATTTTCTTGGTTAATGAAAATTTATTGTGAGTATTATGTCATGTGAATTTGACATTCTTTGTATTCGAAACTAATAAGATGCATCAGTTGTGCACATTTCTCCCTTTATGGAGATTACAATTTTTATGGTGTCTAGATCTATATGTACTTAGTTTTTAGACTTGTATACACTAGAGAGTAAAACCCTACTCTCCTAGAATATCCATGTAAAAAAAATTAAATATAAAATAAAAATTTATATATAAATTTATAAAAAGAACTAAATTTTAAACAAATGAAGAATATGTGTGTGTGTGTGTGTGTGTGTGTGTGTGTGTGTGTGTGTCTATAAAAATATGCTTATGTCTTGCCCTAGATAGTGTTTCTTTTCCCAAAAAATACAATAGGAATTACAAGGATACTTTTGATTAGTTTTTCAACTAGGAGAAGGAATTTCAAAGATCCAAAGAGGCTACAATAAGGTTGATCTCCTTGAAATTTGGAAGATGTCACTTTGTTGATCATGAAGTATGTCACCTTGGATGATTCCACACATAGATTTTTCCCATGCTAAATCATCTATGATATGGGATAAGAATGAATTTTCCCTTATATATTATATCTTCTTTATTTCAGTCTATTTGCAAAGCCATTGATAAGGGTAAACCCCCTCTCCATCAAGGTCTTATCTAGAGAATGTATAACTTCCACCTAAATTTATCCCCCTATGGCAGGGTCCTTTTGATTGTCGTTGGGTCTACCTATGATCCCAATTTGATTGTTTACCTTATTGTTACCCCCTTAAATTCTTGAGAATAAATTATGCCTCACTCTGGCTCTAATTCCCACTAGAAAAAAACTTGCTAGAATGGCCAAATTTAGGGCCATTGCTGCTACCAAAAAGGATTAGGATGTGGGAGTCCACTCTGCGATACAACATGATGTGGTTAATATGATTGTTAATTATAGCTCTAAGTCTATCTGTGGAAGATTCAAACTTCTCGGATACCTCAAGGTCGGATTGGACTCCTACAAAAACTAAAAGAAACCCTAGCCATACATCCTTAAATCCCTCCTTCCTTGGTATTTCCAACCCTGAGAACACCACTTCAGCTCCGAGCAAAATTCTGAAGGACTTGCATGAAGATACTCAAAGAGAGGATGAGTTTATTAAAAGGCTCTTTTCATAGATGAATGTAGCCATAAAAAATATCAATCGGCTAGAAGCAATAGTTGAGGTTGAAGCAAAATCTAATACTTGGGTTGATGAGCTAGATGAGGACAAAGATAGAAAAATAACAAATGATTTGAGCAATATGGGAAAATGGGAAATTGTGGATAGGAAGATAGATAACATGGACTCCAAGATCAAGAATGCGATTAGCAAGCATGAGCTAGAAGAGGTCAAGAAAACCAAGGAGGTCGTTATAGAAAAAAATGAGGAGGTAAACTATGTATGAACTAATGTAGCTAGCAAGCACAATGCCTCCCTACAAGCTATCCATAATGAAATGGAAAGGAGAAAGAAAAGAAAAGAAAAAAAAAAGATGCATAGAGTCCTTTGTTGGCATATATTATGTTGTATAACCATTTGATATGCATGGTTGATGTAGTTATTACATCTGCTCTAGTTATCACAACTTCATCAAATCCTTTGTATAAATTCTCTTTACATAATCAAATGTTACACCAAACATTCACCATTTTGTATCTTCATTTAGTATCAAAGCAATATGTAAGGCATGTGATTCGTAGGGTGTAAGTATAAATAAATTGACTTGGTTTTGTGCTCTTTGGATTAATTTTAGCGAACCAAAATAGATCCTTCATAAACTTTCATGCTCTATTTCCCTCTACATGCAGTCTACACAAGAAATAGATAGCAATAGATGGAAAATATGTGCATAATGGAATTGTTGAAATGTGTTTGAATCTTTCAAGTGAATGTACTTGTTTGACTAGAGTAGTTGCTGAAGAGGATTGCAAATGTTACACACTTACTTGTGAAGTGTGGTAGAGCCAAACCAACCATGAAACAAGAAAAATTGGTGCCACAAGATTCACAATAGGTATTATTCTACAAACTAATATTTGATTGATTCATGTGGGCCTATGATATGCTTACAAGTGCCAATGGTGTAATAATATTTCAGTAATTAATCATATGTAATTTGAGGGGCATTCTAACTTGAATTACTCTATATTAGTCCTAAACAAAAAAAGGTGGTGTGGCATTGTTGAAAACACGATCTATGTTATTTATGGTGTTTGAGGTTAAAGTGGGAAATTACACTTATATGCCACTTGATTAAAGCCTTTGCATGCCTAGATATTCATGCTACAAGAATTTCAAAAGCTCTATTGCAAGAAGAAAAAAAATCTGTGTAGTATGTTGCCCATATGTTGCTCAAAAATGTTCCTCACCACCTAAGTCCCATGTCACAAAACTTATATTTTACCCTAAGAAATCTATATTAGATATTTTTGAAGTATTTTATTGAAAAGGCCAAGTTCATCTAGAATCTTGATAGTAGATAGAATAAAACCAAGCTTTCATGAGTAGAGCTTGTGGATATTCTAGGCCTAGATGCATGATACCTTTAGTTGGTTCTGATGTTCAACATCAACAAGATATACAATCTTTTCAACATCAAAATATCCAATGTATAGGAGTAATACAGTGTTATCATATGGAGAACATATTCATAAGCTCTTCAAGTATGCTATGAGAGATATCAACAAGTGAGGTACATTTATAAAGTCATACCTTCGAGAGTTATCATTGATAGTTTGGTAATATACTTTGTGCACACCTAATCATTTGCATGGACAAGTTTGGTATAAGAAAAATTCACATAAGATATTAGAAGTGTTTGTTGGAGGTATAAGAAAGTTAAAGTAAATACATCATCATGGGTGTATTATTGATCAATAATGACACCTTTGTTTATGCATACAAAAATATTGTATAGGTGAGTTATGTTTGGTTAATGATTACACAGATGATTATATAATCAATGAAGCAAATGAACTTGTAAGGATCAGGAAGATGTTAGTGAACAAAGTGCAACAATTTGAAAAGAATAACAAGGAAAGTGCTTGCCAAAACATAGCAATTGTTGAGTATCATGTAGATGAATTTATTAGTATCTCCAATAGAACTTCATATAGTTCTACTCCAAATTTTAGGGTTGTCTTTTTGTACATCTATCAAGGCCTCCAAAGACTCATTTAAGATATCAAATGAATAATTTGTATCATATTCATCTTGGAGGATGGTGGCACTAGAGAATGGAGGATTTTCATCATCTCAAGTTACCTTCTCACTTTTAGATGATGCTTTTTTTCATGAGAAGCATTTTTAGCTTTAGTCTTTCTTGTTTCCTTTTGTCTTCTTTGTTGGTGTTGATAGATTTGAAGAATACATGTGTTGTGAAGGTTATATTTTGGAGAGAGGTTTAAGATTTGGTGTTGAGATCAATATGGGTTGTTATTGAGTGAGCTTCAAAGTATATGATAAAGAATTTTACCCTTCACGATGATTAGACAATGATAGAGATTAGTCATATCTCTTAGGGTTTGTTGTTGAATAATTCAAGACTCTTTGATTTGAGAATTTGGGATTGAGAACTTAAGAACATAGCTTGAAGCTACACCTTTTCGAGAATCAAGAGACAACTTGATGGTGTTGCAAATGTGATGTTGATGGTGTTGATATGATTGTCATGGTTGTCATTTATGTCAACATGTGGTTTTTTGAGTTGATGATTTGGAATATATTTCTTGAACTGGTTGGTGCTCTAGAAGTTTTGCTTCAGATGGTGTTCAGTGTTGATTGTTAATTAATAGTGTTGTTTGTGATCCAAATTTCTTCATTTTATAGATATAGTGTTGATTGCTTGAATTCATGTTTATCTTGGTTCCATTCTTGTTTTGCTAAATTGAGAAGTGTTATTTTGGGTCTAGTTTGATCCAGAAGTGGAGACTGTGTAACAACATTTGTGTAGTGTATGAGTCTTATTTTGGCTCCAGTATTTTTGATGGGTGTAATGTGTTGATTTAACAGATGAAATATATTGTGGTGTGGTCCACTTCTCATTCCTTTGCACCATGGGAATTTTTAGTGCAGACCTATTTCAAATTATGTTTGGCTGACTTGGAAGATTATGTAGTTAGGAGGACAATAAAAGTAAAGGCTGATCAGAATTAAAGATGTATGGAAGATATGTGAGATTGAGAAGATAAATCTAATCAATTATTGATGTGAGAATTTGTGTGAAGTTGTGTATTGTCTTATTAGGAACCATAGGCTATTCTAACATTGTTATTTGTGGTAATTGTATGATATTGGTGGATTTTCTTTTTTTTCTTTCTCTTCCAACAATGAGCCTTTTTGGGTAGTGATCCCTCTTGCATTGAGCATTCTGATAGTGAACCACCTTATAAGTAAAACTCACATTAACTGGTCTCAACTTAATAGGTGTTATATATATTGAGAACTCTTTGTGGTTTTTCCCTTCCTGGGTTTTCCACATTATATTTGGTGTTCATTGTGTATGTGTGAGCTTTCATGTTTAAATCTATTGATGTTAAATAATTTATAAGTTCGTTATTCTAGATCTAAGAAAGAATTAAAACATTAATTGACAACTAATTCACCCCCCTCTCATTTTTCTTGACATTCAACAATTGGTATCAAAGATTTGGTTCCTTGAGAAGAGTTTAACCACTTGAGGTAGATCTGATGGCACATAAACTAACTATTACTATCTTTGAAGGATCTGACTATGGCTTCTGGAAAGTAAATATAAGAGGTTACCTAATCTCCTTGGGTTACAACACTTGGAAAGTGGTGGAGACTAAGTATGCATTTCCAACAAATGGTCTTACTACTTTGGATGATATTTAGGCTTATGAAGAGAATGAAAAAGCAAGGTATGTCATCTTTAGTTCTTTATCAAAAATTAAATTAAAAAAGGTTATTCATTAAATTTATAGCTCATGATGTTTGGGAAGATTTATTGTAAATTTATGAAAAAATGATGGAGTTAAATTAGCAAAGAAGTTGACTGTTACTTGCGCAGATATGAGAACTTGAGAATGGAAGGAGAGGATATTACAAGTTATTTTCAAAGGGTTGATAGTGTAACAAATGAAATTAGAGAACTTGGCAGAACCTTAAATGATGAAGACACAATGGAGAAGATATAATGACCCTATTGAAAAGCTATACTGATAAGATCTATGCTATTGAAGAAGTTTATGGTCCAAAAAAGTTCACTAGGGAACAACTATATGGCAATCTTAATGCATTTGAGATGAGGAATTTTGGAAAAGATAGAGATAACTATGAGACATGCTTTAAATCTATTGAGGAAGACCTGGATGATGGAAGCAAATTTTGTGAGGAAGTTGGAGAAAGGCACCGACAAATATAAAGGTTGTTACCTCTTAAATGCTTTAGATGTGGAAATACTGGTCACTTGGCTACTAGATGTCCAAAGAAAGGAACAATATAAAAGTTTGGAGAAGGTAGAGGAAAGTTTAATAACAAATCCTATTATGTTAAAGATGATGTTGGTATTTCAGATGATGAATCGGACTATCAAGAAGGTGGTTGTTTGTTTTTAGTAGAAAAGGATGTACCTAACACTGATGTTTCTAACATATCATCTTCTAAAACTATTAAAATTATTGCTACTGATTTACATGCTAGAAGAGGTCAAAATGAATGGTTGATTAATATTAGATGTTCAAATCATATGACCGGTGATAAGAGGAAGTTTGTAAAACTTCAACAATATGATGGGGGTTTTGTTAGGTTCAGAGATGATTAGATAGCACAAATTGTGTGAATTGGCTCTATTATCTTTGATGAAAAACATAATATTGACAATGTTTACTATGTGAAGGGTTTGCATCATAATCTTCTTAGTGTTGGAAATATGTGTGAAAATGCCTACAATGTTATGTTTCAGGATGGTAGTTATGAGATCCGTAAGAGGTTCAAAATGGTTATTGTTGTAGGGAAAAAGACTAATTAAAATATGTATATGCTAGAAGGAGCTACAAGACATTGTTTGTTATCTTAGTTCAATGATAGTTGGCTTTGGCATAGAAGGATGTGCCATGTCAAATTTGACAATTTGGTGAAGATTAGTTCAACTAGTCCAGTAAGAGATTTACCAAGGCTAACCAAACTAGATGAAAATATTTGCAAAGAATGTCAAAAGGAAAAGTAGATGTAAAAGGAACATTTAAAGGAACAACCTTATGTCGTATTGTTGGACTTGGTGCACATAGATTTATGTGGTCCTACCAAAACAAAGAGTATACAAGGTGAGAGGTATTTTATGCTCTTAATTGAAGATCATTCTAGAATGATATGGGTTTCTTTTTTAAAAGAGAATTTTAAAGCATTAGAAAAATTCAATATATTCAAGGCAAGAGTTGAGAATAAAGTTGATAGAATAATTAAGTGTTTGGGATTTGACAAAGGAGGAGAATTTATTTTTGATGAGTTTAATAATTTTTGTGAGAAACATGGAATTAGAAGATAGAGTTATTCACCCCTAGGACAACATAGTAGAATGGTGTAGTAGAAAGAATGAATAGAACTATACAATAAGCATCCAAAATGATGATCAATGGAGTAGGACTACTAAAGGTTTACTAGAGAGAATCTATACACAGAGCCATATACACCTTTAATAGATTTATATTTTGAAAGAGATATGGGAAGACATCATATAAACTATGGCATGGAAGGATTTTGTCAATAAAGTATTTCAAGGTATTTGGAAGAAGATGTTATATCTAGAGAGATGAGGATACTCTTGGAAAATTTGACAATGGAGCAGATGAAGGCATATTCCTAGGATACTCTACAAGGAGAAAGGTATATCTATGTTACAACAAAAGAATAAACAAAATTTTTGAAAGTGCAAATGTGAAGGTTGATGAAGACATTTATAAAGAGTCAGATAAATTAGCAGGATATGAATCAGATGAGTCCCTTGGTAGAAGAAGGGAAGAGGAAAATAAAGATTAGATTATCCTAGATCAATAACCTCAATGTATGTATAGAGGAATCACTCTAAGGATTAGATTATTGGAAACAAGAACAAATGAATTATCACAAGAAGTAGGGTAGCTCAAGAACAAGTTTCGTTATGTTTACTTTATGAGACTAAACCAAAATCAATAGAAGAATCTTGTAATGATCAAAATTGGATGAAGGCAATGAGAGAAGAACTAGACCAGATTAAGAAAAATCAGACATGGGAACTTGTACATAGACTAACAGATAAAAATGTAATTGGAATAAAGTGGGTATTCCAGAACAAGCTAGATGAAGATGGAAAAGTTACATAAGAAATAAAGTAAGGTTGGTTTGCAAAGGTTACACGTAGGTTGAAGGGATTGAATTTGAGGAAAGATTTTTTCTTGTTGCTCGGATGGAAGCTATCAAGATGTTCTTAGTCCTTGTAGATTTTAAGGGTTTCAAAGTTTATCAGATGGATGTAAAACGAACTTTTTTGAATGGATAATTGAAAGAAGAAGTTTATATTGAATGAATGGAAGAATTTAAGTTTAGAGATGATTTGGATATTGTTTGTAGGTTGAAGAAGGCTTTGTATGGATTAAAACAATCTCCTAGAGCTTGGTATGGAAGGGTAGGCAAGTATTTGACTGGTCAAGGTTTTCAAAAGGAATCTGTTGTCAGTAATCTCTATTTCAAAGTTCATTCAGGTAAAATCTTAATTTTTGTAGTGTATGTTGATGACATAATATTTGGAGGAAATGATGGTATGTGTAGAAGGTTTACTAGTGAAATGTATAATGAATTTGAGATGTCCATGATTGGTGAGTTGAATTTTTGTCTTGAACTAAAATTTTATCAAATTAGCAAAGGAATTTTTGTTTCTTAGTCATATGTCAAAGAATTGTTAAAGAAGTTTGGGTTGGAGAATTCCAAATTTGTGTATACGCCTATGACCATCAGATGTAGGTTACCAAAAATGATAAATCTCCTAAGGTTGATGCAAGTAAGTGTAGATTAATTTTTGGAGGACTATTATATCTTGTTGGCAACAACAAGGAGAGAAAACTAGGGGTTGAATCAGTTTTCACTGGATCAATAAAGTCAACCATAAATACCAATCTGATAAACTATAGCAACAATAAAGATAAGTAGATAAATAGCACAACACACAACACCAAGATTTTGACATGGAAAACCAGGTTAAGGGGAAAACCACTATGAGAACCTACCCACAATAAAATGATACTCTACAATAGTATGTGAAAATGATTACAATGGGGAATGCACATCCATTTAGGCACACTCCCTAGAGCTCACAACTCAAGATATAATAACCCAGAAGGCTACAAACCTCAAGGAAGGATAACTACCTTACAAGGAAGTCTCACTGACTTACAAAATGTTGGGACAATAATCAAGAATCAAATGAACTACAATAACAACATCTGCAAATGCCTAATGACAGTTCTGGTTAAGCATATTTGTCTGCTCTGCAACACCAATCTCTTCTCAATACACCATACCAAAAGATGAATCTTTTGTTCACACATACACCACTCTCTGATAATGCAGATGCAACCTTGATACCTAAATTACATTAATATATCACCTATTTATACAAATCATCAATGTTGACAACAAGGTCGACTAAACCCTCATCTCACAATTACAAAATTACATTGTGCATGATACAAAGATCAACCACTAGACCAATATAATTCTATACATGACTTAATATGGTCCTAAACCAAATCTCTAAATGCACAACACCACTAGAAATCATGCCAACATCAACCGCAACATGCTACACCACCAGGAAAACTACATAATATGAAGAACATCATCGATTCAAAAAATCATCAAGAACTTGCACAATTATCAGTGTGGATCAACAAGACAAATAGGACACAATTAGGAAACACCATAAAGCACATTAGAATCATTAGTAACAGTTGCATGAACACCACTTATCAAATCTTTATCGATCAACATTTGAACCTTAAGACTACTCAAACAGTAGCAACTATCATGAAGAAAGATAACTTGCGGAGCATGTAATCACAAACCATCTAAAATGAAGATACACAAGACCATCCCAAACAATCTCCCAAAACTTTAGCTCAAGATCTAATCACACCGAAATATACCAGAGGAAATATTGAATGTTGCAAAGCACTTATCGAATAAACAAACTACAAACTGGATCATATGATATGATCAATTAAGATTTCTGGATCACCAAAACTAATATAGAAGAATATAATGATACTAAAAATACTCTATATACCAAACCATGATCCCAATAAACCAATCTTGTAATCACCGAAGCAAGAATATGCTGACATCAATGACAACAACATATCCTAGTAGCAGCAATGTCCAACAATCTCCCCCTTTGACATTGATGGTAACATATGAATGTGAAAAATAATCAATGCAAAGAAAGAAAACATCTCCAATAGACTCCCCCTAAGATCAAGCAGATAAGATAGTTTTTCACATGCTTCTCCCCCTTGAGAGCAATGTTAGGTCCCGGAGACAACTGAGAGGGGGGGTGAATCAGTTGTTCAATAAATTCAACCAAAATTAACTTAACCAAAACTTAATGCTTAATGTCGGTAAACCAAACTTTATGTTGGTAGATAGTTTGATCAGTTAATTACAGTACCGATAAAGATTAATGCATGAAATAGAAAGACAATAACATCCACAACACATAACACAAATATTTGTACGTGGAAACCCTATAAGGGGAAAAACCAAGGTGGGAAGCCTTACCCACAATCAAATGATACTACGGCAGATAGTATGTGTGTATAATATGGAGTCTGCACATGTAGAAAGGCCAGCTTCCTAGAGCTCACTGCTCAATCACAAAATGGGAGTCACATTGACTACAATTAAATGGTTAAATCTAATGATAATGTGTTGCTCAAAATAGCATCTTCATATGTTGGATTCAGTAACAGTTAAGCTCTGATTATCTTCTCAAAACCTTCCTTCAATCTTCAAATGATGTCTGCGTGTATAGCTCTTATTTTTGCATATACCTTATTACAATCCTTTTTCCAATCACAAATCAATCTCACAAATGAGATCTTACATATATACCGAAAGCTAAGACAGAATGTGTAGGTCGGCTTACAAAGAATATTACAATAAAATCAATTACAAATAAATCATTATGCGATGCATTATGTCGGCTCAATGCATTTACAATAATAATAATTCATCTCCATAACATGTCATGTTGATCTGGAATAGATATGCTTGCCGGTGCATAACATGGACCTATTTGCCAGTAATAGCAAATATGCAAACCTAAATAGATCAATAACCAAATCGCCAAAACCAAGTGATCAAATATTGTCTTTGACATAACCAGGTAGTCTCCAAGTGCTAATAAGTGTTGACAAGTGTTAACAATTGTTGACATCAATGACAAAACCATATCAACATATCCAAAATACCAACAAGCAATGCCAAAGATCTCAAAATAGAAAACCAAACTCTCCCCCTTAGATAGGAAAAATGTGATTCTCTTCCAACAGACTACTCCACCATAGGAGCAACACCAAATCATCAATCTGGACAAAGATATAAGATTATGAAGTCCACCGAATTGAAGTACCTCAATGCATTTAGTTCTCATCAGGATGGGTAGATACCCTTAATTTGTCTCTCAAGTAGACAAATATATCTAGAGGCAAATGCTTAGTAAAAATATCAGCAATCTTTTCTTTTGTAGATACATATTCTAGATTCACTTCCTCTTCACTAACTTTTTCCCTTAAGAAATGATATTTGATTGACATGTGTTTAGTCTTTGAATGTTGCACTAAATTCTTTGACATGCTAATAGCACTGGAATTATCACAATATATGACAATAGGCTCATCATAGATAACTCTAATATTCTTCAATATTTGCTTCATCCAAACCACCTAAGTGCAGTTACTAGCAGTAGCAATGTACTCAGCTTCAGCAGTAGATAGGGAAGTTGAATCTTATTTCTTACTCACCCATGAAACCAATTTCTTACCTAAAATAATGCACCACTAGAGGTACTCTTCCAGTCATCAACATCACTAGCCCAATTAGTATTAGTGTAAGAACTATGAGATTTTGCCAAGATCAAGGGCACAATGAAAAGCACAAAAAGAGAGACAATAGTATGACAAGAACAAAACTATATTTTCATCAATATGCAAATGATCAACTGGATTAACCAATACAATAAATATGGGCTTTCTTAAATAGACAAGGCCATATGGATATGTGAGCACAAAATCATGACATGTGGCTCAATGAGAAATAAGGGTAGGTAAGAAAAAGTAGGGGTAGGTAGGAGAAATAATATAATATTCCACAAGAGGTGGATGACCCACCGAATGTGGAGTGTAACAGCAAGATAAGACCACAAAAGGTGGAGTTTCTCCTACAATCTACATCCCTATGTGCACACTTCCCTAAGTGTCTCATATCCAAACTATGATGAGATGCATTATCCTAACTTAACTTAAGTAAAGTTTAATAATATCCATGGTGAATAATTATTTACACCAACACCCCCCCTTAAGTGCAACTTAGGGGAATGAAGACTCAATTCAACAATGCAAGATTGGTCCCAGCTACTAGGCCATGATAGGTACCCATGTACAATATGCAAATGAAAGAAAACCTATGCAATGAAATGTCTCACAAACAGAGAAAGGGAGAAAACCCAGTGGGAAAAAACTCCCCCCCAAAAGAGAGATGAATGTACAAAAGACTTTCAAAGAAGAAGGACAAAACCTCAAAGAGGAAAAATTCCCCCCGATAAGAGAGGAAGGAGAAGTCAGTTGACACCCCCAAATGAGACATCTTGCACCACCAAGAGAGATCGCAACTACTAGAACTTACTCTCGGTGAAAGGTTTGGTGAATATGTCTGCAACCTGCTCTGCTATAGGACAATATTGTAAATCAATGACTTGCTCCTAAATCACTTCTCAGATGTAGTGCATATGGATCTCGATGTGTTTGGTCCACTGATGTTGGACCGGGTTCTTCGAGATTGCAATAGCAATCTGATTGTCACAATGTAGAACTATCGGTCATGGAGTGGTGAACCCAAACTATGTGAGAATATGTTGAATCCAAATGGTCTTATTCGTTGCGTTAACAGCTCCTCGATACTCAGCTTTAGTCAAAGAGAGAGAAATAGCATGTTGCTTCTTGCTCTGCCAACAAATGGGGCCCAAACCAAGGTGGAAGCTGTAACCTGAAGTACACTTACGATCATCAAGATTGCCAACCCAATCAGAGTCTATGTAACCAACCAAGTGAAGTCTTGTGCCTACTACATAGTGAATCCCATAGTGATGTGTACCCTGGATATAGTGAAGGATGCATTTGGCAGCTTTCCAATGAAGCTCATGTGGTTCTTGCATGAAGCGGGAAACCATGCCAACTACAAATGAAATATCAAGGTGTGTCTGAGTCAAGTAGATGAGACTACCCACAAGTTGATGATACAATGTAGCATCAACTGGTGGAGAAGAGCACTGAGCCTCAAGCTTGACTCCTAAAAGAAAGGGAGTTGGTGCAGGCTTACAATCAACCATATGAAAGTGTGCAAGTAGATCAAGAGCATACTTGGGCTGTGATAGTATAATCTCGGAAGGTGACTGTGAAATCTCTATCCCGAGAAAGTAGTGCAAAAGACCTAAGTCATTCATAGAAAATCTATTATGCAAAGAAGATTTGACCCTACTAATGATGGATGTGGCGCTCCCTGTAATGATCAAATCATCAACATAAAGAACAAGTATCAAGTGAGATTCATCATGTTATAAAATGTAGACATTCGGATCAGAATTACACCTGGTGAACCCTGTTGAGAGAAGAAAGGAATCTATCTTCAGGTACCAAGCCCTGGGGGCCTGCTTAAGGCCATAGAGAGATTTCCTTATTTTGCAAACCAAGGAAGAATCCTAGATGAAACCCTATGGCTACTCCATATAAATCTCCTCATCAAGATCCCCATGAAGAAAAGCACTCTTCACATCCATCTAATGTACATCCCAACCATGAGTTGTGGCAATAGCAATTGTCAAGCGAATGGAGTTCATCTTAGCTATGAGCGTAAAGGTCTCAGTATAGTCAACACCTGGAACCTGAGAGAAACCTTTCGCAACAAGTCAAACCTTATACTTATCTACACTACTAGCTACTACAAACATGGTCCGATAGATCCACTTACATTGAACCATCTTTCTCCCCTTAGGGAGAGGGACTAACTCCCATATGTTGTTCCTCGTCAAGGAACTATACTCTTCCTCCATAGCTTGGTCCCAGTCAGGAACCCTTGAAGCTTCCTAAAATGTATGTGGACCGAAAGCGGTAGCAATGTATGCATGTGGAAGGTTCTGATGTTGTGATCGAGTCCTTTGTGTATCTGAAGGATCCTAAACAAGAGAACCCACTGACTCAAGTGTCTATTGAGCCCAACGAGGTCTAGGTGGAGGTGGAGAAAAAGGCTCCTCAATGGCAAGTGGACCCTACGAAGGTGTAACCCTGCAAGTCAGAGTTGAAGGAGTCTCATCATCTGAATCACTGACATCACTATCTACAAAGGAGGAAGGTGGAGGAGGTAGAGAGGCTAAGCTAGGAGAGATTTCCTCAAAATGAACACTCCTCTCAATGAACACCTCATGTGTCTCAGGATCCATCAATCGATATACCTTAACACCCTCAGGATATTCAACAAAAAGACAAGGCCTACTCTGAGGTTCTAATGCCTTGTGTTTCTGTGGAGGAATGCAAGCCCATGCTAGACACCCAAAGACTCTAAAATATCTCATAATTGCTTTCCTATAGGCCCAAGCCTCAAAAGGAGTAATACCTATCAAAGCTTTGTGAGGAACCCAATTTTGGATGTGTGTGGCACAACTGATAGCCTCTGCCCAAAAAGCGGGATCAAGAGAACGTGCATGTACCATACAGCTAGCCATTTCTTCGAGAGTTCTATTTTTGCACTCTGCAACTCCATTTTGCTGTGGAGTGTAAGCAATAGAATGTTGAAGATCAATCCCCTCAAATGTACAAAAATCCTCAAGTCTTTTGTTCACATATTCCCTTCCATTATTTGTGCGAAGAATCTTGACCACTTTCCCTGATTGCTTCTCCACATGAGCCTTGAAGTCTAGAAATATGTCAAACACTTCACTCTTATGAATAAGAAAGTAGACCCAAGTGAAGTGGGAGTAGTCATCAATGAAGGTGAGGACATAGTAGACCTTAATAAAGGAAGGTGATGGAAATGGACTTGCTACATCACTGTGAACAAGCTGAAGAACTTCCAAAGCTCTCTAAGCTTTCCCCTTATCAAACTTCTCCTCGGTATGCTTTCCCATCAAACATCCCGAACATACACCCTCTGAAAAACTGATTCAAGGTAGACCTGTGACCATGTCTTTAGTGCTAAGTTGTTGAAGATTGCGGTAGTTGAGGTGACCAAACCGCTCATGCCATAGCTTACTTTTTGAATTTGAATGAGTAAGCAAGGCCGTAGAAGGAGAACTTGGCACAAAGTGGGAGAATGAATAAAGCCTTGAGTTGTCATTGACTTGTCCCACTACTACCAAGGCATCATTATCAAGTTCCTTTACCATGACTGAATCAGGTGTAAACTCAACCTTTCTCCCATTCCCATAGTGAGTGATTTGGTAGATAGAGAGAAGATTGGTAGACAAGTTAGGAACAAAGACAACATTCTCAACTGTTCCATCATCCATGTCAACTAAACCTTTGTCTTCAACCTCAACTTGTGTATCATCACCTATGTAAATGTGAGGTACCTTTGATGGCTCCAATGAAGAAAACTGCTCCTTTGTAGAACCCATGTGATAAGATGCACCCGAGTCAAGTATCCACTATTGTGAAGAACTTGTTGTAGCCACAAATGCTTTCCCTTTTCCCTTAGACTGTGAGAAAGAGGAAGGAGATGAATTCTTTTGTTGTAGGCAGATGGCAAGTTGATGTTGTTCTTCTTAAGAAGATTTTTCAACTCATCAACTTGCTTGGTGTGGCATCGATGCTCATCATGACCATACTGCTTGCAATAAGCACAAGTTGGTTTATCCTTCTTAGGTGGTTTTCACTTCTTGGAAGAGGATGAAAAATTGCCTTGTGATGGAGAGGATGATTGTCCTTTTTTCCTGCTATGGCTTTGACTTAGATGGCTTCTTCTTCTTCTTGGAATCTTTGTCTTGACTCCCTTGACTCCCTTGATTACCCACCAAAGCCTTGGACTTTGAAGAATTGAGAAGCCCCATGTTCAATAACTCAGATTGTTCCAATATCAACATTTATGTCAAAACATCAAATGAAGGCATAGTGTAGGAACTCCCCACTATCAAATGATGAGTTTGGAAGCTGGAAACAAATGCTGCATATTCAAGTGCAAGCTTTTCCAACAAGTTGAATATCAACTGAGCATCTTTTTTGTCAATTCCACAATCCTTAACCTTAGCTCTTAGCTCATTTGCTTTGGTGACATAATCTTGGATTGTATCAAAACTCTTGGGATCCAAGTTGGTGAGCTCATTGTCAATCTTGTAACCTTTGATTTCATCAGCTTGACCATAAAATGAAACATTTCCCAAGCCTCTTTGATTGTAGAACACTTCTCAATGTAAAAGATGAGGCCATCTTATACATACTTATGCAAAGTTCCAAGATCCATGCAATTCTTAGTGAGTCATTCTAACTGAGCATTAGGATCAAGTGGTGTTGCTATTGTTCCATCTATGTAATGTGTGAGTCCTTTTTCCATTAATTTGCTCCATTTTTTAATTTTCCAAGATGCATAATTATGTGGAGTTAAAGATGGAAATTTATGAGGACTCATAGATAAAAAAGTAAAAGAGCACAAGGAAAGAGAGGCACAATCACACAAGACACCCCCCCAAATTCACTCAATCAAAGAACCCCCCAAAATGATGATTTGGCAGTGCGTGTACAATGGGCCACTTGCAAAAAATGGCAAAATGAACTTCTGATTTCAATTTTACAACTGCTTTAATGAGGCCAAAGGAGACTCAAATTGATAATGCAAGAGATCTAAACTAAGATCCAAGCAAATCACAAGTACCAAGTAAGCCAAAGAAGACCAATATCTGAAAGTACAATATCCCCTCAAAATCTCTAAAAATTGATCATAGATTATGAAAGTAGATGAAAAAATATGCACTTTCAAAAAAAATGGCACCTGAAAAGGAGGTTGTATGAGCTCAAATGAATCCTTTGAAGTTGCAAAATCAAAGATTGGACAAGTACAGCTGAGAGAATCTAAAAACTTTGTGCACCAAATCATAAAATAGCCACACCACTATGGAGAGAATGAAAAATTATCCCAAATCAAAAAAAATTGCACCCAAAAAGGAGCAAAATTGAGCAAGTTATGAGCCTCCAAAGTTGACCCAAAAAACCAAGTTGCTCAATAGAGAGGGGTCTAAAATTTTCAAAAAGATGCTGACATCAGCAGAGTACTGTGTTAAATTTGACGGTCGTATGACCATCAAAATGGTCATCGCACCCCCTAGCTGATCGTACGGAAAAGTTGACAAGGCATTGTTGACGTGTTACAGGGTTTCCATAGGCTAGTGGCCTCTTGCCACGTGGCAGGCGTGGATTCACCAGTTTAAGCTGACAAGGCTCGAAGGGCGAGTTGTCGGTGGCCGATGGCCGGAGGCAGTGCTCGATAGCCGACAAGGAGGTGGTTGTTGCCACTATTGGGGCTGTTGGACGGGGTGAGCAGGGCCGCCGGGCACTAGAGCAGTCATGGCTGCCGAGAGCTGTGCGATGGTCATGGGAGGTCGAGCTACGTGGTGGCTAGGGTTTACACGATGGTTAGATCTGCTACATGGTGGGTATAGTGCCTGCAGACAATAGTCTGCACAATACGGCAAGGTTCAGGGTGGGGCTAAATGACCCCCTCGAAACCCAACAAATTCTTTCTTTTTTTCTTTTTTTTTATTTTCTTTTTTTTCAAAAAAAAAATTCACCTTTTCAGAAATTTTTTTTTAAAGTTCTTATTGTACCACCCGAATTGGGCAAAAATTTTCTCCACACCCAAAATCTAACTTTCACCAAAATAAGTCAAGTTTATACTCGATTTTTATGGAAATGACCTCCCGGATGCAATGGTGAGGTTGAAAACGCTGCAGGATGCCTCCAAAATGCACAATACCTCATATCCAAAAATAGAAGCCTTCCAAAAATGTCTCCCAAAACCAATCAATGAAGCCCCAATGGCTCTGATACCATGTGAGATTTTGCCAAGATCAAGGGCATAATGAAAAGCACAAAAAGAGAGACAATAGTACGACAAGAACAAAATTGTATTCTCATCAATATGAAAATGATCAACTGGATTAACCAATACAATGAATATGGGCTTGCTATTATATAGGCAAGGCCATATGGATATGTGAGCACACAATCATGACATGTGGCTCAATTAGAAATAAGGGTAGGTAAGAAAAAGTAGGGGTAGGTAGGAGAAATAATATAATATTCCACAAGAGATGGATGACCCACTGAATGTGGAGTGTAACAACAAGATAAGACCACAAAAGGTGGAATTTCTCCTACAAGCTACATCCCTAAGTGTCTCATATCCAAACTACGATGAGATGCATTATCCTAAGTTAACTTAAGTAAAGTGCAATAATATCCATGATGAATAATTATTTACATCAACAAGCACACATCATGAAATCATCATTCCTCAGATACCACAAACCATAATCCATAGTTCCTTTCAAGTATATGAATATCCTCTTTATAGCAGTGACATGACTCTCTTTCGGATCAGCTTGATATCTAGCAGGGCCATGCACACAACATGCATAATGTACGGTCTAGTTTGAGTAAAATATAGTAGTCCAACAACCATAGATCTATATAAAGACTAATTAGCTTTCAAGATTTATCATTTTTAGAAAATTTGTAGCCGCTCACCATAAAAGTTCAAATTGGTTTTGAGTGATCTAACCCAAACTTATTCAACAATTCCTTCACATATTTAGTTTGAGATATATAAAATACCTTTTCCAGTCTATGAAATCTACAAACCTAAGAAAAATTTGATTTCTCCTATCATAGACATCTCAAATTCTTTATGCATATCACCAACAAACTTAGTACGCAAGTCATCATCTCCTCCAAAGATAATATCACCAACAAAGACTTCAACAATTAAGATGTTATCATTCTCAATCTTAAAGTACATATTACTATCAACCGTACCTTTATTAAATCCCAAATTCAGCAAATACTTATCCAATCTAGCATACTAGGCTCTAGGGGCTTGTTTCAATGCATAAAGAGATTTCTTCAATTTGCATACCATGTCTCCATCATCAAATAATGAAAATCCATCAGGTTTCTCAATGTAGACTTCTTCCTCAACATCACCATTCCAAAAAGATGACTTGACTATTGGTATTTTGGTATGGTTTTGTCATTGATGTCAACACCTACTGAATACACCTACTTTAGAGATCCAGCAACATTCACCGGCAAGCAGTAATCTGTGCAATAGTTACTAGTATATGGTTCACCGATAGGATATAATGTTCACCAGTACCTAGAATGATATGGAAGACACTTGGTAATGTTGAAGACATCGTGTGGACACTTTATTTTGAAGAAATAATCGTTGGTATACTCATATTTGCATATTTGCTTTTACCGGCAAATAGGTCCAGGTTATCTAGGGTTACACTGGCAGGTTTATCTTTTCCAAATCAGCATGGCACACTATGGAGATGATTTATTATTGTTGTAAATGCATTAAGACGACATGTTTAATCGATTATTGCATCAGATATTATATTATTTGTAAAATGTTTTTATTGTAATATCATGTAGAGTCGACCTACTAAAATTGGTCTTAGGGTATGATATAAATGTAAGATCTTATTTGTAAGATCAAGTGTGGAATGTGAAAAAGATTTAAGTGAAGGTATATGCAAGATCAAGTAGTGGCATACACGAAGACATCATTTGAAGGTGAAGTTAGGTTTTTGTAGAGGCATATCAGCATTACACCAGTACTGAATCCAGCATATGAAGATTCTATTTTGTGTAGTACATTCTTATTGGATTTAACCAAACAACTGTAGTCAGTGTGGCTCCCATTTGTGATTGAACAGTGAGCTCTAGGCTGTTGGCCTTTCTGCATGTGCAGACCCCTTTTTGTACACTTACTATCTGCAGTAGTATCATTTGATTGTGGGTAAGGTTTCCCACCATGGTTTTTCCCCTTGCAGGGTTTCCACATACAAATATTGGTGTCATGTGTTGTGGATGACTTTATGTTTATGTTTCATGCATTAATCCTTACTGGTATAGCAATTTACTGTTAACACTGTCTACCGGCATACTTAACTGGTTTACCGGTATTAAGCATTAAGTTGGTTAATAAGTTTTTGGTTTGAATTTATTAAACAACTGACTCACCCCCCCCCCCTCTCAGTTGTCTCCGGGACCTAACAATTGGTATCAGAGCCTAGTCCTCTTTTTGTAGAAGTTTAACAACTTGAGGAGATCCAATGTCTACTAATTATTTCAAGAAGGACAGTCCTAAACTTGATGGAACCAACTATGGGATATGGAAGATCAGAATGGAGACACATCCGAATTGCATCGGTAAAGACATCTAGGAAGTTACTAAGAAAGGTTATACTGCTGCTGTAGCTGGTCAGACTGCTCCAACTACCTTAGCCAAAGATGAAGAAAATGATTGCAAAGCAAGAGAAGCACTCTTGAGTGCATTATCAGATCAACAAATCATGGGATTATCAGATAGGTCTACTGCTAAAGCTATTTGGGATCACTCGGAAACACTGAATGAAGGAGATTCCACAGTCAAAATTGCAAAACTTGAAAGCTTCTGAGTCAAGTATGAACATCTAAAAATGGAAGAAGATGAAAGGGTTTCTGCTTTTATGGAAAGAGTAAATGAAATTGTTTTGGGTATGAAATGTTGTGGAGGAACCTTGAGTGAGGATGAGATTGTTTCAAAAATCTTAAGAGGTTTGCCACCGGCATATAAAATGAAGGTTACTGATATAAATGAGTTGAGAACAATGCCTAATACATTAGTAACTAGGGATACATTGATTGGAAAACTTTCAGCTTTTGAAATTGAGGAATTTGGTCCTATTGCTACTATTAAGACTAATTTGGCCTTTAAAGCATCAACATCATCTGCTCCATCTTTTGACAAATCAGACTGGAGAGCCTTTTATGCAAGAGAAATTGAAGAAACCAGAAAGGAGAATGAAGAACTTGAAGAACTTGAAGCACTATTCGCAAGGAAAATGCCAAAAGGTCCAATTGGAAGTAAGTATGAAGGTAAAGCACCCTTTAAATGTTTTAACTACAATAAGATTGGTCATATGGCTTCAAGATGCCCTGATAGACATGCTAGACTAAGAGAAGAAGCCAGAAGAACATACAAGCCTAATCCTGAATATCAGAGATACATATTTAAGAAGAAAAAAGCTAAATCTTGTTACATTGCTGATGAAGGTGTGACTAATGATTCTGATGAGGATCCAGTAGACAATGGATGGGTTTTTGTTGCTATGACAGAAGATCAACTGGCACCTATTGCTCAATCGGTAGAACAAGCCCTAGCAGCTAAAGTTGAATCAAAGGATAAATGGATTATTGACTTAGGATGCTCACATCATATGACTGGAGACAAAGGTAAATTCTTGAACTTTCAAGAATACAATGGAGGTTTAGTAAGATTTGGAGATGACAAAGCCTGTTCAATCAAAGGTAAGGGTTCAATATCTCTTGATGGTAAACATAACACTGACAATGTCTACTATGTTGAAGGATTAAAGCATAATCTTGTAAGTGTTTTGTCAATTAGTTGAGAAAGGTCTTCAGTTACAATTTAAAAATGGAACATGCAAAATCATGAATAAAATTGGTTTGGAAATTGCAACCGGTAATCAGACTAGAGGTAATATCTTTCATTTGAATAACAATGAAAAGGCATGCTTAATTGCACATATAGATGAAAGTTGGTTATGGCATAAGAGACTATGTCATGTAAATTTTGATTGCATGGTAAAAATCAGTACTTCTATGGCAGTTAGAGATCTACCTAAAATTGTGAAACCTCAGAATACAATTTGTAAGGAATGTCAATTTGGAAAACAAGTTAGAGCTAGTTTCAAAAGTATTCCAAAAAAATCCAATAATGCTCTTGATTTAATTCACACTGATTTATGTGGTCTAGCTAGAACTAAAAGCTTACAAGGTGATAGATATTTCATGCTAATTATTGATGATTATTCTAGAATGTGTTGGTTTACTTTTCTCAGAGAAAAATCAGAAGCACTTGGGAAGTTCAAACTATTCAAAGCAATGGTTGAAAATGAAACCGGTAAGAAAATCAAATGTTTAAGATCAGATCAAGGAGGACAATTCACATCTAAGGACTTTAATACATTCTATGAAGTGAATGGAATCAAAAGACAGTTATCAGCACCTCGGACACCACAACAGAATGGAGTTGTCGAAAGGAAAAATAGAACTATCTTGGATGCAACAAGAAGTATGTTATCAGAAGCAAATCTACCAGATGTGTATTGGAGAGAGGCAGTAAGCACTGTTGTCTATACATTCAATAAAGTTCACATCAAAGGTGAAACCGGTAAGACCCCTCATGAACTATGGTTTGGTAATATTCCTACTCTTAAGTATTTCAGAATTTTTGGAAGTAAATTTTATATTAGAAGAGATGAGTATATTGGCAAATTTGATCCTAGAAGTGATGAAGGAATATTTCTTGGCTATTCATCTAAGAGCAAGGCATATAGATGTTTTAATAAAAGATTGCAGAAAATTGTTGAGAGTACAAATGTAAAGATTGATGAACAATTCAGAGGAACTTCAAGGTATATAGACTCTGAACCAAAAATAGAAATTATGATAAATAAACCTACACTTAATCCACTAGTATAGAATGAAGATCCAGTTACCCTGGTATCATCAAAGGATTCCATAGTAATTGAAGAATAACAACAAACAAAGACACCCCGGTATGTAAGACTGAATCATTCTGAAGATCAGATAATTGGAAACAAATTTAAAGGAGTTATGACAAGAGGAAGATTGGAAAATGAAGAGGTATGTCTTATTTCTCAAATTGAACCATCATCTATTAATGAGGCATGTGAAGATAAATTTTGGATTAAAGCTATGGAAGAAGAATTAGGACAAATTGAGAAAAATAATACTTGGACATTAGTTCCCCGACCTAAAGATAAAAATGTAATTGGAACCAAATAGGTATTTAGAAACAAACTTAATGAAGATGGTAAGGTTGTCAGAAATAAAGCAAGACTAGTGTGTAAGGGATATTCTCAGAAAGAAGGAGTTTATTACAATGAAACCTTTGCACCGGTAGCCAAAATTGAGGCAGTTAGATTGTTCTTGGCTTTTGTAGCTCACAAGGATTATAAAGTTTATCAAATGGATATTAAATGTGCATTTTTGAATGGAGATCTTGAAGAGGAAGTTTATATTGAACAACCTGATGGATTTTCTTTGACAAATGACAATGATATGGTTTGCAGGTTAAGAAAAGCTCTGTATGGATTGAAACAAGCCCCAAGAGTTTGGTATGCAAGATTGGATAAGTATCTTTTAAAGATTGGTTTTACTAAAGGAAATGCAGATAGCAATTTATGTTACAAAGTAACTAATGATGACATCTTGATTATTGAAGTATTTGTTGATGATATAATCTTTGGAGGAGAAGATGGATTATGTAAAGAATTTTTTCTTGAAATGCAGCAAGAATTTGAAATGTCTATGATTGGAGAAATAAAATTATTTTTAGGATTGCAGATTTTACAGACTGATAGAGGTATATTTTTGAGTCAATCTAAGTACTTGAAAGAACTACTTAAGAAATTTGGGATGGAAAACTCTAAACCAGTAAGCACACCTATGACTACAAATGACAAATTATCTCAAAGGGATGAATCTACACCTGTTAATCCAACTAGATACAAATCTATGACAGGAGGTTTACTGTATTTGACACAAACCATGCCTGATATTATGAATGCAGTATGTATTGTTTATAGATTTCAGAGTAAACCTAGGGAAAATCATGAATCAGCACTAAAAAGGATTTTCCGATACTTACAAGGCACAACAAATCTTGGATTATGGTATCCTAAAGATGAAAATTTTGATCTATGTGCATATACAGATGCAAATTGGGCAGGAGATGTGGATGATAGAAAAAGCACCACTAGAGGAGCATTCTTTCTTGGAAAGAGATTAGTTTCTTGGTTGAGTAAGAAACAGAGTTGTACATCTTTATCAACAACAGAATCAGAATATGTTGCAGCAGCAACAAACTGTACATAGGTACTTTGGCTTAAGCAAATGTTGAAAGACATAAAGGTAAAATGCAAGGAACCTATTACTATTTACTATGATAACACTGCAGCAATTGATATATCTAAAAATCCGGTATTACATTCTAAAACAAAACATGTTTCTATCAAACTAAATTTTCTAAGGGAAAAAGTTGAAGAAAAAGAGATAAAACTAGTTTATGTGAATACTAAAGAACAACTTGCATATATTTTCACAAAACCTTTGCCTAAGGAAACTTTTGAGTATCTCAGAGATCAGCTTGGAGTCATACCACCACCGGTAGAGACTTAGATAGTTGATGATTGTCATCAACTGATAGAATTAAATGGACAAATCTTTATTCCAGTATTTGATAAGGAAGCTACTTCTCAAGGGGAGTAGTTGGTATATTGAATTGGTTGGTATTTTGTATAAACTTGACCTTTTGTGACTTTGGCATTTGATGTCAAACAGGGAGAGATATCTATGGAAAAACACATTATCTTTTTGGTAAGAAAAAGAGATTTTAGGGGAGAGATTTTGAAAAACACATTTAAGGAGAAATTGGTATGAAAGATTAGTATTGTTACTCCCAGGGGGAGAAATGGAGATTGTTGGTTTTTATATTTGGCATTTTTGTTTTGGCACTTTGATAGTTTTTCCATCTTGTGCTGCCATAAATGCCAAAGGAGGAGATTGTTGGTATTTTGGTATGGTTTTGTCATTGATGTCAACACCTACTGAATACACCTACTTTGGAGATCCAGCAACATTCACCGGCAAGCAATAATCTATGCAACAGTTACTGGTATATGGTTCACCGACAGGATATAATGTTCACCGATACCTGGAATGATATGGAAGACACTTGGTAATGTCAAAGACATCATGTGGACACTTTATTTTGAAGAAATAATCATTGGTATACTCATATTTGCATATTTGCTTTTACCGGCAAATAGGTCCAGGTTATCTAGGGTTACACCAGCAGGTTTATCTTTTCCAGATCAGCATGGCACGGTATGGAGATGATTTATTATTGTTATAAATGCATTAAGCCGACATGTTTAATCGGTTATTGCATCGGATATTATATTATTTGTAAAATGTTTTTATTGTAATATCTTGTAGAGTCGACCTACTAAAATTGGTCTTAGGGTATGATATAAATGTAAGATCTTATTTGTAAGATCAAGTGTGGAATGCGAAAAATATTTAAGTGAAGGTATATGCGAGATCAAGCAGAGGCATACACAAAGACATCATTTGAAGGTGAAGTTAGGTTTTTGTAGAGGCATATCAGCATTACACCGGTACTGAATCCAGCATATGAAGATGTTATTTTGTGCAGTACAATCTTATTGGATTTAACCATCCAACTGTAGTCAGTGTGACTCCCATTTGTGATTGAGCAGTGAGCTCTAGGTTGTTGGCCTTTCTACATGTGCAGACCCCTTTTTGTACACTTACTATCTGTAGTAGTATCATCTGATTGTGGGTAAGGTTTCCCACCGTGGTTTTTCCCCTTACAGGGTTTCCATGTAGAAATATTGGTGTCATGTGTTGTGGATGACTTTATGTTTATGTTTCATGCATTAATCCTTACCGGTATAGCAATTTACTGTTAACACTATCTACCGACATACTTAACTGGTTTACCGATATTAAGCATTAAGTTGGTTAATAAGTTTTTGGTTTGAATTTATTAGACAATTGATTCACCCCCCCCCCTCTCAGTTGTCTCTGGGACCTAACATTGACATCCATCTGATATACCTTTAAATCCTTGTAGATAGCATATGCAAGCAACAATCTAACAACTTCAAGTCTAGCTACTAGAGAAAAAGTCTCCTCATAATCAATTCCTTCTTTCTATGAATATCCTTCGCAGAACAATCTTGCTTTATTTCTGACAACTTAACTGGCTTCACTCAATTTGTTCCTGAATACCCATTTAGTACCAATCACATTCTTGTTTTTAGGTCTAGGCACAAGCTCCCATGTGTTGTTCTTTTCAATCTGATCTAATTCTTCTTCCATAGCCCTTAACCAATTTTCATCTTTGCAAGCTTCAATAACATCTTTAGGCTCAATTTTAGAAATCAAACATATCTCTTCAGTAGCTAGCCTTCTTCTTGTCATCACACCTTTATTTTTATCACTAATAATCTGATTTTCAGAATGATTCAATCTTACATACCTCAGAGTCTTCTGATTATTATGATTTTTCAAGTTACTATACCTCTCCATTGATAGTAGCAACATATCAATTAATAGTCTCTATCGGATCATTTTTCTTAAATTCTTCTATTTGAATAGGTGTTAGAACAACATGTTGACCATCATCATATCGGCATGCTCTGATATATTTTTCATAGTTCTCATCGACCTTCACATTTGTACTTTCCATTATCTTTCTCAGTCTCTTATTGTAGCAGCAATAGGCTTTTCTCTTTGTTGAATATCCCAAGAAAATTCCTTCATCACTTCTTGCATCAAACTTTCCTATATCCTCATCTCTCTTGATATAACACTTGCTTCCAAAAATTCTGAAGTATCTCATAGTAGGAACATGACCAAACCATAGCTCATAAGGAGTCTTACCGATATCAATTTTTATATGAATTCAGTTAAATGTGTAAACAACAGTGCTAATAGCTTCTCTCCAGTAGATCTTTGAAACATTCCCTTCAATCAGCATAGTCCTAGCAGC
Source organism: Cryptomeria japonica (assembly GCF_030272615.1). NCBI lineage: Eukaryota > Viridiplantae > Streptophyta > Pinopsida > Cupressales > Cupressaceae > Cryptomeria > Cryptomeria japonica. Next base: position 681,980,519 of record NC_081407.1, on the reverse strand, counting down.
TTCCAAATAAATCATATTCTTCCTTTCAACAACTCCATTCTATTGTGGGGTTCTAGGAGCAGATAATTGTCTTATAATCCCATGCTTCTCATAGAATGAATCAAAATCATCGGAATAGAATTCTCCTCCTTTGTCAAATCTCAAATATTTCACTTTCAGTCTTGTCTTAGTCTCAACCTTTGCTTTCAATATCTTGAATTTATCTAATTATTCCTGATTTCTCCTTCAAAAGATAACCCACGTCATCTCTGAATAATCATCAATTAGTAACATAAAGTATCTATCAGCCTGCATACTTCTCACATTTGTAGGTCATAAGTCAGTAGGCAAAATATCTAGCAATCCATCAAATGTATACTGCTTGCTCTTGAAAGAAATTCTTGTTTGCTTACCCATTTGACAATCCTTACATACCGAATTAGCAGGCTTAACAATTTTAGGCAAATCTCTAACAACTTGAATAGAACTAATCTCAATCATTGAATTAAAGTTAATATGACACATTATCCTATGCAACAACCAACTTTCATCAATCTGAGCAATTAAACAACTTTTCGTACCAGCATTCAAATGAAAAATATTACCTTCAATCTTAGATCCAGATGAAATCTCTATACCAGAGGCATTTAGGATCTTGCATTTTCCATTCTTGAATTGTAAATCATAACCTTTGTCAACCATCTATCTAACACTTAAAATATTATGCTTCAAGACTTCAACATACAAGACATCATCAATGTTATCCTTACCATAAAAGGAAATAGAACCTCTACCATGAATCATACAGGCTTTTTCATCTCCAAATATTACTATTCCACCATCATACCTTTCCATATTCACAAATTTAGTTATATCACTAGTCATATGATGTGAATAATCGTTGTCAATCACCAATTCATATTTTCTTCAATTTTAGCAACTAAAGCTTTCTCCTGAATAGTGTAGCTTGTGGAGTCAACAGGTATTGGTCCATCTTCTTTAATAGCAATAAACACAACTTCATCTCCTTTTGATTCTTCATCTATTACACCTTCATCAACAACATAATAACAATTCTTCTTATTCTTATACTTCTCGTTAGGCTTATCATAATTCTCATGCTTCTCATATCTATCATTCCTACCATGCTTATCAAATTTACCATGCCTATCATATTTAGACATTCTCTTCAGGCATCTAGAAGAAAAATGTCCTATCTTATTACAAGAGAAACATTACAAAGGCAATTTTCCATCATACTTACCAACTCCCTTAGGCAATCTCCAGGCAATCAATGCTTCAAACTCTTCCAATTCTCTTTCTTTCTCTTCCATCTCTATTCTCTCTCTTTCGACATATTTGGATATTTTGTATTCTTCGGGATCATACTTCTTCTTTCCAAATACAAATTCTCTAAATATTGTCTCAGACTTTCCATGTGATTCACCAAACTCGTTCAGTTCAAATGTAGCAATCTTTCCAACCAACATATCTCTTTTCACAGTAGTCACACTTCAAATCTCATCAATAGAAGCTACCTTATGTTTGTAAGTAGGAGGCAATGATCTCAGCACCTTAGTAACAATTTCATCTTCTTCAAGGGTTCCACTAACACATCATGATACCTAGGAAAACTCCATTCACCTTATCCATAAAGGTATTTATGTTCTCATCTTTTCTTATCTTTAGCATCTCATACTTCCCTTTCAAACTCTACAACTTATCTCCTTCATACAAGGTATCAAGCTTCTCCCAAATTTCATGTGCAATATGAAACATCATTACATTAGTCATCTCTAAATTAGTTAGGGTGCTCAGCAATGCTTTCTTTTCTCTAAAGTTATTTTCAGCTTCCTTGATCTCATTAGGAGTAACCGGTCCATTATGGGGAACAGAATAGGCATTCTTAGTAATCTTCTCCAAGACATCTCAAGTGCACTTCCATCTGGTTCTTCCATATAGCATAGTTATTTTCATCAAATCTTGGACTCTCCTTCTTAAAGATAACACTTCCATTTGCCATCCTGGATCTCCTTAAGCGGTTAATCTTCTTTTGGAAGATCTAGCTCTCATACTAATTCTTGGCAACAACAAGGAGACAAAACTGAGAGGGGGGTTGAATCAATTTTTACTGGATCAACAAAATCAACCACAAATGCCAATCTAATAAACTATAGCAACAATAAAGATAAGTGGATAAATATTACAACACACAACACCAATATTTTGACGTGGAAAACCAGGTTAAGGGAAAAACCATGGTAGGAACCTACCCACAATAAGATGATACTCTGCAGTAGTATGTAAAAATGATTACAATGGGGAATGCACATGCATTCAGGCACACTACCTAGAGCTCACAACTCAAGATATAATAACCTGAAAGGCTACAACCCTTAGGGAAGGTTCACTACCGTACAAGGAAGTCTCAGTGACTTACAAAATGTTCAGACAACAATCTAGAATCAAATGAAATACAATAGAAGCATCTACAAATGTTTGATGACAGTTCCAATTCAACACATTTGTCTCCTCTACAACACCGATCTCTTCTCAATCCACCACATCAAAAGATGAATTCTTTGTTCACACATACACCACTCTTTGATAATGAAAACACATCCTTGATACCTAAAATACATGAATATATCACCTATTTATACAAATCATCAACCTTGACAACAAGGTCGGCTAAACCCTCAACTCACAATTACAAAATTACATCACACAATACAAAGATCGACCACAAGACCAATATAATGATATACATGACATAATATGGTCCTAAACCAAATCTCCAAATGCACAACACCACTAAAAATCATGTTAGGATCAACCGCAACATGCTACACCACCAGGAAAACCGCATAACATGAATAACATCACCGGTTCAACAAAATCATCAAGAACTCACACAGTGATAAATGTGGATCAATAAGACAAATAGGACAATCAAGAAACACTAGGAGGCCCATTAGAATCATCAGTAACAGCTACACCAACACCACTTATCATATCTTCATCAATCAACATTTGGACCTCAAGAATACTCAAATAGCAGCAATTGTCACGAAGAAAGATATAAACTTGCGGAGCACCGAATCATGAACCATCTAAATTGAAGATACACAAGACTATCCCAAATAATCTCCAAAAAAATATTTCAAGATCTTATCACACCGAAATATACCGGAGGAAATATGGAACTTTGCAAAGCACTAGTCAGATAAATAAACTGCATATTTGATCATATGATATGATCAATTAAGCTTTTTGGATCACCAAAGCCAATACAAAAGAATATATTGATACTATAAATACTTCATATACCAAACCATGATCCCAATAAATCAATCTTCAATCACCGAAGCAAGAATATGTTGACATCAATGACAACAATATATCCTAGCAGCAACAATGTCCAACATATTTAACTGCAACTAGACTAGATATCATATATGTTATTTATTTAGTAGCTATATTTTAGCAAGAACTAAAGGAATCACATGTTTTTGCAGCAAAAATAATTTTCAAATATTTGAAGGGAACAAAAGAGTTTGGATTATGGTATCCCACAAATTCATATTTCACTTTGAAAGCTTATACAGATGCAGAATGGGCAATAAGTGATGATGACAGAAAAACTACAAGTGGTGGAGAATTTTTCCTTGGCTTCTACTTAGTTGCTTGGTTAAGTAAGAAGCGGGATTTTGTGTACCTATCTACTATTGAAGTTGAATATATTGTAGCATCTTCATGTTGCACAAGAGTACTTTGGATGAAATAGACTTTGAAGGATATTGGTGCGTTGTTTAATGAACCTATCTCAATTATGTGTGATAAAAGTAGTACAATAAACTGATGAATAATGATGAACAACAGATACCCCAACTGGTACTGAGAGGGGGGTGAATCAGTATAGGCAAAAACTTTCTCAAAAACTTATCTAGTTAAAGCAATACCAACTAGTTGTCACCATTACTGAACTTAACCATGGCAATACTGGTTAAACATAGTAAGACATCATATACCATAAACTAATAAGTCTGAACACTTCAAATACAATCAATACTTGATATCAACTTCACCCATAAACATATGCATGTGGTATACTAGTAATACGATAACCTATTAACTCTGCATGCATAATCTTTCAACCAAATAATTCATAAACATCACATGAAAAATGCATAACATATAACACAAAGATTTTTCACATGGAAACCCAAATGGGAAAAACCATGGTGGGGATGAATACCCACAAGCTTGTTTTTGAACTCTTTTGAAGCTCACCCTGTTAGGAGCCTAGTCTGGTTAAAGTCTTTACAATAAGGTTTTGTTAGGAACCAATCCTGTTAGAGATCATCCAGTTAAGGGATGGCTATATACCTTGTTAAAGGTTGAAACCCTGTTAAAGGTTACCTTGCTAGACGATTTGAAAAACTCAATGATCTTGAGTCACCTGGTTACAGGTTTTACAATAAGCTTGTTAAAGCTGCCTAGTAAAGGGATTTTCCAACTATTTAAATGATTAGAAGACAATAGGTAAAACTTCTAATCTAATAACAACACTGCATGCTAAGGTAGATCCTTTTCATTTCCTCTATATTGCAATCGCACTCTGTAGTTCTCCACTCACTGGTTTGGCAAGTATCTCACAAAAATTTTGCCAACAACTTTACAATAAAAAGCATCATCGACCTTATAGACAACAGTCAGGTCGGTAGCATGAACCCTAAACCCCAAGCATCTTAGGTTTACAATGCAAGCGGTCCAATCCTAACCGTCCAAACACATTGCATAGAGTATTACAATTTCAAATGGATCACAAGATAATCTGCATTATTCATTCATTACCGCACATGGGAATCAGTAACCCATCACACTCTCTTCTCATACCACTAAGAATAATGATCATTCTCAATGTAGACTTCAAACACAGTCAATCTTCTCATGCAAGATCCTCAACGAAATCCTTCACGCGCACAAAGATGATGTGGCACCTCGATCTCATTCACATCTCTTAGCTAACTCATCACAAAGTATCATTGGTTGCATCGCACAAATGGGATCACCAAACCGATAACCCTAGAGCTGAGACTACCAACTGGTCGTCACACTTAGTGAAACCCTGACACTAGTTCACTGCATCTCTTCCTAACTCTTCATACCAGTTCACTTGAACTTATTGACATCAATGACAACATACATTAGCATCATATCAACATATCGGTTCATCATATGCCAATGATATCCAACAATCTCCCCCTTTGGAATTGATAGCAATACTCAGTGTAGCATTGTAACTGAAAACATCATAGACCAATATATCTTCAACATCAGATATCTTCTCCCCATACATCAGATATCTTCTCCCCCTTTGACAACAATGTCAAAGTGGATGCACAAGCTTCCAAAATCTACTATGTTGCTCCCCCTAAGGAGTAGCATCCTTCAACACATCAATCCTAAAAGATTTGTCACTATAGCACATGATTGATGCGGAGCACACATCTTTAATTGATTTCATGAAGGGGAAAAACCCCTAATTCACCTCTCAAGTAGGTAAATGTAGTCTTTGGTAAGGGCTTAGAGAATATATCTGCTAGCTGGTCCTTACGGGAAACATGTTGTAGTACAACCTCCTTATTATGAACTTTCTCACTCAAGAAGTGATATATAAGCTCAATATGCTTAGTTCTAGCATGCAATACCTTGGAAATATTTATTGCACTTGTGTTATCACAAAATATATTCACCAGTTCATATACAAGTACTTTGAAACCTTCCAATACATGCTTCATCCAAATTTCTTAAGTGCATGTCATAAATGTTGCCACATATTTTGCTTTAGCTGTAGATTGGGAAATACAGCTCTGCTTCTTACTTGTCCATGATACTAATCTTCCATCGAGAAAGAATGCTCCACTGGTTGTGTTCTTCCGGTCATCCACATTACCTACCCAATCAGCATCAGTATATACCTTGAGATTAGAGTTACCATTATATGGATACCACAATCCATAATCAACTGTTCCTTTCAGATATCTAAGAATCTTTTTGACAGCTACCAAGTGGGATTCTCTTGGACATTTATGAAAATGAGCTATTATGCCCACTGCATCAGCAATATCTGGTCTTTTGTGCACCACATAGTGCAGCCTACCAATCATTGATCGGTACTCCTTTTCATTCACCAGTGCTGAATCATCTTCCTTAGTCAGTTTACAGCTAGTCACCATCGGTGTACCAACCGGATTGCTTTCCTCCATGCCAAAAGTCTTCAATACCTCTTTGACATACTTGCACTAGGTAACAAAAATACCTTCTTTCATTTGCTAAATCTGTAAACCAATGAAGAACTTTATCTCTCCTATTAAAGACATCTCAAACTCTTTCTTCATTTCATCTGCAAACGCGTGACTCATTTTATCATCTCCTCCAAAGATTATGTCATCCACAAACACTTCACAGATCAGAATATGATCACCTTCTGATTTCAAGTAGATGTTACTATCTTCACTTGTTCTCTAAAATCCAATCTTCACAAGATGAGAGTGTAGTCTTTCATATCATGCCCTAGGTGTCTGTTTCAGTCCATACAGGGCTTTGTGTAACCTGCACACCATGTCACTATATTCTAATAAGGAAAACCCTTCTAGTTGCTCTATATACACTTCCTCTTCTAGGATTCCATTCAGAAAAGCAAACTTCACATCCATCTGATAAACCTTAAATCCCTTAAATGTTGCAAATGCAAGTAGCATTTGAACACCTTCTAGTCTAGCCACAGGAGAAAAGGTTTCTCCATACTCTTCTCCCTCCTCCTGAGCATATCCGTTGCATACAAGCCTAGCCTTATTTCGTACAACTGTGCCTTCTTCATTCAGCTTATTCTTGAAGACCCGTTTGGTACCTCTGACATTTTTTGTTCTGGTCTTGGCACCAAAGACCATGTTGCATTCTTCTCTATCTAGTCTAGCTCCTCTTCCATTTCTTTAATCTAGTCTTCATCTGTAAGAGCATCTCTGGAAGTCTTGGGTTCAAATTCAGAAATCATGCAATAATTCTCCTTTACTTTTCATCTTTTGAGTATCCCTACATCTCTATCTCCTATGATTTGCTTTGGATCATGATGCAGCTTCACATATCTAGGAATGACTCTAGCCTAATCTTCTAGATTTTCTTCTTCTTCTTCACTAACCCCTTCTTCTTCTATTACTGCAGCTTCTTCTGGTATAGGAATAGTGAGATGTTTACAAGTTTCTTTCTTAACCGGTTCCCAGAAGGCTATACCTGGTTCATCTTCCACTTCTTCACTGCATGTTTCCTCAAGTTCCTCAGGGGAGTCATCAACCCTGACATTGATACTTTCAACAATTTTTTGAGTTCTATTGTTGTAGAACTTGAAAGCTTTTCTCTTAGTGGAATATCCCAGAAATATTCCTTCATCACATTTTGCATCAAATTTGCTCTAATACTCACCTCTCTTGATATAGCACTTACTACCAAACACTTTAAAGTAACTCACAGTGGGATTTTTCCCGGTCCAATAGTCATAAGGGGTTTTATCTTTACCTTTCTTGATGAGTACCCAGTTCATTGTATAGACTGCACTGCTCACTGCTTCTCTCCAAAAAGTGTGAGCAACCTTTCCTTGGATCAGCATTGCTCTAGCCACTTCAACTATAGTCTTGTTATTTCTTTTTGCTATGCCATTCTATTGTGGTGTCCTTGGGGTAGACAATTGTCTCTTGATTACGTTATCTTTATAGTACTTATTGAATTCATCAGAAGTGAATTCTCCTCCTTGATCAGTTCTTAGGCATTTTATCTTTTTACCACTTTCTTTCTCTACTAATGCTCTGAAAGCTTTGAACTTTCCAAATGCTTCAGACTTGTCTTTCAAGAATGTGACCCACATCATTCTTGAGTAGTCATCAGTAAGAATAATAAAATACCTATCTCCCTGAAGACTTCTAGTTTTCATAGGACCAGATAAATCAGTATGGACAAGATCAAGTAAATGTTCTATTGAGAAAGACATACCTTTAAATGTTGAGGAAGACATCTTCCCTAGTTGACATTCTCTGCAAAAGAATTCTCTGGTTTGTTTAGCAAAGGTAATCCTCTTACCGCCTTGATCTTACTTGCTTTAACAATATTGTCAAAGTTCATATGATAGAGTCTCCTATGCCATATCCAATTGTCATCAAACTTACCCATTAGATACCGACTTCTCTTGGCATTCAACTGAAATAGGTTGCCTCTGGTCTTCTTACCGGTGGCAATAAGTTCACCACTCTTCCCAATTATACTACAAACTTTGCCTTTGAATTCCAGAACTAGTCCTTTGTCATTCAGTTGAGCAACACTCAATAGGTTATGCTTAAGACCTTCTACCCAGTATACATCATTTGTACTACTCTTTCCATTCAGTGAGATGGATCCTTTACCTTTCACCAAACATGGTGCATTTTTTCCAAATCTGACAACACCTCCATCATATTCCTCCAGAGACAGAAACTTTCTCTAGTCACCAGTCATGTGGTGAGAACAACCACTATCAATTATCCACTCATTAGAGTTGTCAATGTGAGAGACAAGAGCTTTCTTATCAGACACTTCTTCCTTTACTGCTACAAATACTGTGTCTTCATTTTCTTCATCCTTTGATTCTTCATCAGTGACACCTTCATCCACAGCAACTAGACAATTTCTTCTGTTTCCTCCTTTATACTTTCTGAACCTATCTGGTTTATCCTTATTGTCATTGTTAGGGCAATTAACAGCTATATGTCCTATCTTGTTGTAGGAAAAACATTCCAAAGGAAGTTTACCTCTATATTTTCTAGTTCCCTTCGGAAGTCTTTTAGCAAGAAGAGCTTCAAACTCCATCAGAATCTCTTCATCATCCATATCTCTACATTGTCTAGATTCATAACTGGTACTAGTTTCATTTCCTTTTCTGGATGGTATAGTAGATGCTTTAAAGGCTGGCTCAGTCTTCTGAACACTGCCATCATACCTATTCAACTCATATGCAGTTAACTTTGCAATAATAGAATCTAAGGATACCTTGGTTTTATCAATAGACCTTAGTTCCTAGATAGTAGCAACTCTGATTGCATAGATTGGTAACAATGGTCTAAGGATTTTACTAACAACAGTGGTATCATCAATAGTTCCACCAGTACTTTTTATATCTCCACCCACAGTCTTAATCCAAATGCCATACTGTTGAATGGCCTCACCTTCAACCATCCTCATATCCTCAAATTTACCTCTAAGACTCTCTTCCTTAGCTTTCTTTACATGCTCATCACCACCATAGATGTTTTACAGTGCATCGTATACATCCTTAGGTGTGTCCTTGTCTTGTACATCAATAAACTCAATATTTGACAGGTTGTTGATAAGGGCTTCCATGACTTGCCCATTTTCCTGGATCTCTCTCTTATTATCATCAGTCAGAGTGCCAGTGGGAGTCACATAGGCATTCTCAACATATCTCTAGTGTTGAGCACCCATACTCTTGATGTAAATCATTCTCTCCTTTCATATCTTAAAGTTATCTCTATTGAACTTAGGACCTTCCCTCTTCATCATTACAATAGGATCTTTTACCTCAAGTAGTTAAAGTTATATCACTGAGGAACTAGAGGCTCTCTGATACCAATTGATGAATAATGATGAACAACAGATACCCCAAACGGTACTGAAGGGGGGGGTGAATCGGTACAAGCAAAAACTTTATCAACAACTTAGCTAGTTAAAGCAATACCAACTGGTTGTCACCATTACTAAACTTAACCATGGAAATACCAATTAAACACGGTAAGACATCAGATACCATAAACTGATAAGTCTGAACACTTCAAAAATGATCAATACTTGATATCAACTTCACCCATAAACATATGCATGTGGTATACTAGTAATACCATAACCTATTAACTCTGCATGCATAATCTTTCAACCAAATAATTCATAAACATCACATGAAAAATGCATAACACATAACACACAGATTTTTCATGTGGAAACCCAAATAGGAAAAACCATAGTGGGGATGAATACCCACAAGCTTGTTTTTGAACTCTTTTGAAGCTCACCCTGTTAGGAGCCTAGTCCAGTTAAAGACTTTACAATAAGGTTCTATTAGGAACCGATCCTGTTAGAGATCATCTAGTTAAGGGGTGGCTATATACCCTATTAAAGGTTGAAACTTTGTTAAAGGTTACCTCGCTAGAGGATTTGAAGAACTCAATGATCTTGAGTCACCTGGTTATAGGTTTTACAATAAGCTTGTTAAAGCTACCCGGTAAAGGTATTTTCCAACTATTGAAATGATTATAAGACAATGGGTAAAACTTTTGATCTGATAACAGCACTACATGCCAAGGTAGATCCTTTTCATTTCCTCTATACTGTAATCATACTCTACAGTTCTCCACTCATTGGTATGGCAAGTATCTCATCACCCGGATACACACACAAATTTTGCCAACAACTTTACAATAAAAAACATCATCGACCTTATAGACAACAATCAGGTTGGTAGCATAAACCTTAAACCCCAAGCATCTTAGGTTTACAACACAGGTGGTCCAATCCTGACCGTCCAAACACATTGCATAGAGTATTACAATTTCAAACAGATCACAAGACAATCTGCATTGTTCATTCATCACCACACATGGGAATCAGTAACCCATCATGCTCTCTTGTCATACCACTAAGAAGAATGAACATTCCCGAGGTAGACTTCAAATGTAGTCGATCTTCTCATGCAAGATCCTCAAGGAAATCCTTCACGTGCACAAAGATGATGTGGCACCTCGATCTCATTCACATCTCTAAGATAACTCATCATAGAGTATCATCAGTTGCATCACACAAGTTGGATCACAAAACCCATAACCCTAGAGCTGAGACTACCAACCGATAGTCACACTTAGTGAAACCCTAACATCGGTTCACTGCATCTCTTCCTACCTTTTCATACTAGTTCACTTGAACTTATTGACATCAATGACAACATACATTATCATCATATCAACATTCTGCTTCATTATATGCCAATTATATCCAACATAAACATTTGTAATAATCTTGTAGAATATTCCAAAATAAGGCATATATCTATTTGGTATCACTTATTGATGAAAAAGGTGTTGGATAATAAACTAAGGCTTGTGTATATACCTATGAAAGAGCATATGGTAGATATCTTCACAAAGGTGTTGTGTAAGGATAATTTTGAGTATCTCCAACAAAAGTTAAGGGTATCACCTCTTCCCAATTTAAACTGATGTGCATTTTGATGTGCATTGTTCTAGTAAATTTCATGATGATTATTTCCTAGACTAATTCTTGGTGGCTTCCTCTTAGGAGGAGTAGAGTACATTTCATAAGGGGATATGTGCTCATCTTTGTCCTTGATGTCAAAGAGGGAGAGTTATAGAAGTGCAAATATCTAATAAATGAGTTTTGTTGTTTATTTGTTGTTGATGGATGTTGCCATCAATGACAAAGGGAAAGAGTGTTTCAAATATGATATTGATTGTGTTGACATGGTTGTTATGGTTGTCATTGATGTCAAAATTGGTTTTCTAGGTTGGTGGTCCAATATATATTTCATGAAATATTTACTACTCCAAAAGTTGTGCTCTAGATGATGTTCAATGCTAATTGGTAATTAATAGTGTTTTTTGCAATTCATATTTCTCTTTTTTCTTGATATGGTGTTGATTTCTTGAATTCATGTTTATCTTGGTTCCATTCTTGTTTTGCTAAATTGAGAAGTGTTATTTTGTGTCAAGTTTGGTTCAAAATTGGAGACTAGTAATGACATTTGTGAAGTGTATTAGTCTTGTTTTGGCTATAGTATTTGTGATGGATGTAACATCTTCATTTAACTGGTGAATTTTTTTGTGATGTGGTTACTTCTCATTCCTTTCCACCATGGGAATGTTTAGTGCAAACCTATTTCAAATTAGGTTCGGCTAACTTATTCAAGGTTATATAGTTAGGAGAACGGTATAAGTAAAGGATGATCAAAATGAATAATGTATGTAAAATGTGTGATATTAAAAAGCTAAATATGACTGATAATTGAATGGAGAAGTTGTGTGAAGGTGTGAGGTGTGTTGTTAGGCACCAAAGGCTTTTCCAACATTGTTGTTTATGGCAATTATATCATAGTGGTGGATTTTCTTTTCTTTCTTTCTCGTCCCATAGTGAGCCTTTCTGGGTAGTGAGCCCTCATGCAGTGAACATTCTGGCAATCAACCACCTTTATAAAAATTACCTTAACTAGTGTCACTCTAACAAGTGTTATATATTGAGAAATAAAATTCTTCATGGTTTTTTCCTTCTTGGGTTTTCCATGTCATATTTGGTGTTCATTGTATATGTGTGATCTTTCATGTTTAACTTTGTTCATGTTAAATAATTTATAAGTTGGCTATTCTGGATCTGGGAAAGAATTGAAAGATTAATTAACAATTGATTCACCCCCCTCTTATTTGTCCAGAAATTCAACAGATGGAGCCTCAGCTTAGTTCAGGATTTGCTTCTTCAAGAGAAGATATTCTCAAAAACATGTATTCATATAATGTAATCAACAATTTTTTTTTGTGTAAGCCATAAGGGGGGTCCCTAGGGCAAGTTTTAGGAACAATGTCATAAGGGGGAATATTGGCATATATTACATTATACAAACATTTGATATGCATGGTTAATGTAGTTATTATAAGTGCTCTAGTTATCAAAACCACATAAAATCCTTTGTATAAATTCTCCTTACATCATCAAATGTTACATCAAACATTCACCATTTTGTATCTTCATCCTTGGCCACGCGCTCTAGCCCTACCGCTTAATTGGTCAAGGCCACCCCTGACATTGCACTGGCCTCCATTTTCAATAAAGTGCTTAGTTTGTTCCAAGATTGGTAGGCAAAGTAAACCCCCAAGTAGTAGACCATCACTTTATGTCTATGTTGGGCAGTTGTTTTGTGTTTTGGTGAACCTGGTTTATTTTCATCTACTGGTTTTTTTAGTTTAGGTGTCAGTTCTCTATTCGCCCTACTAGGTTTTTGTTGGGTTTGGTAGGGGGTTATTTTTGTTGGTTGCACATCCCTCATGCACTCTTAATGTTTCTGTGCGGTTATGTATTGGTACGAGCCTATCCTACTTTAATTAATCAAAACATTGTTATGTCTGATTGAGAAAGATAGGCTTTAATTTGAGAAATATATATTTTAAATAAAATAATAATAATAATAATACACTTATGCATTTCAATATATATATATATATATATATATCAAATTTATTAATTTTTAAAAATAATTTTAAAAAATTAATAAAAAAATAATATTTCCTCATAGTTTACACTCATGTGATCTTAATCCATTTTGACTTTAAATTCTTAGGGTTTCCTTTGACAATTCATATATAAAATTAGCGAGAGTTTCCTATTTGCAAGGACATATGTCAAACGAACTAGTCATAGACACGGTGAATAGGTTGACAACATATTTGAGGCAAATGGCCTTTTCCAAAATAGTTTTACATGTGCATTTGAAATGTATTTTCAAAATTGACACAGAAGTGGTGATGGAGGCAATCAAATGGATCTTAGGAGACTCATTTCTAGTTTAGAATCTATATGTGGAGTTAACATGAATTTTGAGCCTCTCGATTTGTAGTGTCTCTCTTGGTGATGGAGGCAATCAAATGGATCTTAGGAGACTCATTTCTAGTTTAGAATCTATATGTGGAGTTAACATGAATTTTTAGCCTCTCGATTTGTAGTGTCTCTCTTTGATTTAGTAGAGGATAATGATACTATGTTATTGAGTGATAAGATGATCAAAGTAGTAGTGTTTTAGGTGTTTTGCATGACATAGTGGAGGTGGCTTGTCTTGGTGTTGGGGTTCCTCTACCTCAAGATATTAAAATCTATCTTGAGATCAAGGATCCCTTCATTAGTATTAGTTCTTAAGAGGCTTTCAAAAAACTACCCCAGCTATGCATCACAACAACATGCATAAGATGTTCTGATTCCTAAAGAAGATACTTGTCACTGAGCCCATGAATTCATCAATCCATAGTATGTTATTTGTTTTGTTTTTTTTAATATTTTGTCAATTCTTCTAGAAGTTTTTGTTATTTTGAATTTTTTTCGTAAAATTTTGGAAACTTAGATCAAATATAATGAAATACTACTTGTTTGTTGTTAGAATTATCAATTTGACATTAGAATATTATTTGGTTTTGTGTCACATGAATTACTTCATTTTTGAAGCTATCAAATATAAAATTTAAATAGTTTGTTTAATCTTCCAAATGCATGGAGTTGAAGAAAAGATCAGTCTCCTTCATTCCTGAAACTTTACAACACATAATTATAACAAAATGTAGCCTTCATTTTTGGAGTGGTTAAACATGTGTTGAACTAAAAATATAGGCACAAAACTAGTAAAATTATATGGTTTATAGTTTATAGTTTTGTCTACTTTTTTATACTTTTGTACTTTTTCTACATTTCTAGTACTTGATTATACCATTTGTTTTATATCAAAGCATAATTCATCAACTTTATAGTTTTGTATATTTATATAATTCATTTGTAAAATTATTTTTTGGTTTATTTCAAATATTTGATTTTCTCTAAAAAAAATATTTTATATTTTTTAAAAATTCATCAATATTTTCTAATAATTTTTTTATTTTTTTTCTATAAATTAGCCAACCAAATTTATATTACATCTCTACAAAAAATATATAAAAATCACCAATAAAATTAAATTTTGTTTCCATGAGTAAAGAATTTTTTGCCAATATTTTAAATCATTTTCGAGGAAGATTTCTTTAAGTTTTACTATTCAAAATTGACCTTGTCTCATGAATTGATTCTTTGAGACTCAAAGTAACATCTAATTACTAATATTGGAACTAGTTTTCTTAGCAATATTAGAAATCACTTTTAAAACTCTTTCTTCTCCATATTTTTACCTGATACATCCAACTAAACATTTTTATTTTTTTTACTTCTTGTTCATCATTATTTTCATGAGATTTAGTGTTAGGGTTCTTCCATGGTCTTCTTCAACAACATCCAAGTAAGATTGGACAATATTTAATTATTTAAAATATTTAGTCAATGTTCTCATAACATAGAGCATACCTTGACCTCTATCTATCCTTCTAGAGAATTTTCATAATTTAAGCCTTAGATATTATGGTGCAGATGTCACGAACCATGTTTATCTATAATTATTTTATTTGGAAAATGATGCTTATTTTTCATCTATGAAATTGAAATGAAATGGAAAAGGAATTTTAAGTAAATTGGATGATAATGAAATGGAGATTTAAATGCAATGGAATGACTTACATTGTTTTCCTTTTTGAAATGTAAATGCAATTAATCAGTATTATTTTTACTATCAAATTGGGTATAGTCATTGATAATGAGTAATTGAGTGCGAGCGAATGTAGGAACAGGTGAATGCAGATGAAAGTGAGAACATGGTTCAGGTAGAGTTGTTTTAGCTCATGGACTTCGCTAGAATAGATGGAATCTCACACACCACTTTATAATATATATGTGTATTTGTTGCATGATTTAATTTTGTGATTGAATCAAATATGAATTTGCATAAGTGATTGTGAAATGGTATGTCTTATTTCAAAGCAAGACTTATATTCAAATATTAGGTTCAATATGAATATTGATCATAGATTTATATGTTCTTTGTGTGCAGATATGTGTAAATGGATGAAAATTTGTACTTATGTGTTCACTTTTATGTCTTGATATATATGTGTGTGTGTGTGTGTGTGTGTGTGTGTGTGTGTGAAAATTTGTACTTATGTGTTCACTTTTATGTCTTGATATATGTGTGTGTGTGTGTGTGTGTGTGTGTGTGTGTGTGTGTGTGTGTGTGTGTGTGTGTGTGTGTGTGTGTGTGTGTGTATCTGTATATGTATATATGTATATATGTATATCTGTATATTTGTATATGTATATATGTGTATATGTATATATCTATATATATATATATATGTATGTATGTATGTATGTATGTATGTATATATATATATATATATATATATATATATATAAATATTGACTTGCTTGAGGTATATCATATCATATGCATTAATGCATCGAGTTAAGCATTGCAAGCCATAGTCAACAAAGCATGTTGCATGTTTATGAGGAAGTTGGTACTAGTGAGGTCGACTTGGCATAGACTTAAATGCCACTAAGACTTGGTATCGATTTGCAAGGGAGTCGATATTAATATCGACCATACACTCTAACAGACATATAGTGTTTGAATTAAACACGGACTTTGCAAGGAATACCAACCATGATGTAATATTTGAGTTGAACATGGACATTGCAAGAAACAATAACCATGATGTGTTTCAACAGTTTTCAAACTATTAGACGTGTTGCATGGTGGCATGGAAAACTATTTAATATTAATAGTAATGGGTGTAAGCCCGAAACATAGCAGAAAATATAGCATGCGACTAGCATAAATATAGATCATTAGAAGAACATAAACACGCACTAAAAAGACAGTAAGAAATATGCAGAGGATATTGAGAATAAAAAAATAGCAGATAGAGAAGAGAGATTAGAGAATAAAGAGGAAATAACACAAGGAATGAACAACATAGAGGAAGAAAAGCATTGGAAATCTATATGTATTCCAAATAGATTTGGAGAAGATTATCATTGATCATATCAGACTTGGTTCAAATTTCAGAGGTAGGCTCTTAAACAAGCAATAATTTGTTTTATTTTTAGAGAATAAGAATAGAATTATCTTGAGATTTGATTGTTTTAGATCTTTAGTGAAGAAAAGAGTTCTATTTCTAAATAGTTTATTGCTTAGAAGTCACAATGATTATATGAAAATTTGTTTGAAAAATCCATATAGGTATGTGCAATTAGAATTATCATTTTAGATCAAGGAAAACATATGTTAGTATCAAATTCGAGAAAAGAAGTAGATAGACAAAAACATGTGGAAAAATAGAGAACTTATGCACTCTAAACTTAGAATTTGAAACCATAAGATGCATGATTACACTATTGGATTTTATGAGAAAAGATGAAAGAATGTGTACTCATAATTTCTATTTCTGAATTTTACTTTTGTCTATATGCTAAATATGCATACATGTGTTACACCTTCTTATTTTTAATTATTATTCTTGATTTACTTATAAAGATAGAAGCCAAAGATTGTTTTCTTATTAGATGCAACTTGGTTGTAAATGAAAGATCGTTTCTTCTATATCTCTTAAACAAAAGATTGTTTTCCTTAAAGATTGTAATTTTATCATGCAAGAAATGGGAAGCTAGACTTGAGAAAAGAAAGATTATCTTCTATATATACTTCTCCTAATTTCATATGAATATTAGAAAAGATAGATATGTTTGTGTTTGTGGGAAAGTTACCTTCCGGGATGGGTGCCAAATGTGGAATTATAGAGAGAATAGTTTGTTTTTCCAAACTATATTTTATTGCTATGTATGGCATTATGCTCAGTCGAGTAACTTATTGACCATTGAAATAAATGGATCTATTTTATACTCTCTACCATATCCTTGATTGATCTTGCTTGTTTCTTTATGGAATTAGAAAATTGAAAATGCATGTATCATTCTAGGCACACACCAGATTCCATCTTGTCTATCAAATTATTTTTGGGATTCTTGATTGACCAAGAATTCTGGGGAAGTGTAAGCTTCAAGGTTGGGTGGAAAAAGCACCTGAATCTTGTTCTCATCATCATTCTAAGGATTGCATTGAATATAGCTTTGGTTTTCATATCAATAGACGCATCTCATCCTCTACTTCTATTATTCTTGTAACATGAACTTAAGGCATTGGAAAGTCCTAAGTATTGTATGTAGATATGAGTAAGATACTACTTACATATTCTTATTGAATAAAGAATCTTTATCTCTTTTTAGAAATCTCATGTTTATTATGATTTCAATGGAAGGATCATTTAGAACTTAAGGATGGAATAATGGAAGAAAATAGACTTATTAAAGGAATTATGTGTTTATTTAAGAATAAAGAGTATTTCATTTTATTATTAAATTTAGAACGTTCTACGTCTTTACAGTTTGGTAACAGAGCCCTATGTTTATAAGACTAGGACCTTTTGACCATTACACTAAAGAAGCATTCCTTGATATAGGAATTGTTAAATTGTAATGGGTTCTAGAACTACTACAGCTGCATCAAGCAACGGGAATGAAAGACTTGACCAGATTCTTGATCTTTTAAATCAACAGAATGCTAGGATGGATGGAATCGAACAAGAAGTTCAAAGAGTTGGTGAGGTTAGAAATGAACAACCTCGACAGGAAGAGAAACCTAGAAGTGAAATTCCTAGAGCTAAGGAACAACCTGATTATCAAGCTAGGATTGAAGGGGAGTTGTCCAAAGACTTGAAAAGGATATCCCCACCTAAGTTCGATGGTAAGACCATTGGTGATGATGTTGAAGCTTGGATAATTGTGATGGAGAATTATTTTAAACTTCATAACATATCCAATGAAACTAAAGAAGTATGGGTTGCTTATCAGCTTACTGGAGAAGTTGCGACATGGTGGGATAATGAGAAATGTGAGAAGAAGTTACAGCCTAGTGATATCACTTGGGAACTATTTCTGCAATCATTTAGGAAGAGGTGGATTCCTCGGTTATTCTTCAACAAGAAGATGACTGAGTTCTAGAATCTAACACAAGGTGGTATGACAATTACTTAATACTAGGAGAAGTTTACCAATCTCCTAAAGTATGTTCAGTGTTACCAGATGGATGAACCATTTTGCATTCGAAAGTTCATCTTGGGTTTGAGGACTCACATTGCAGAAGAAGTGGATATTCATAATCCATTGACTATGGATGAAGTTTTTGAGAAAGAAACTAAATAGGAATAGAAGTTGCAGCAGCTGGCAAATTTTGAAAAGAATGTGAATACCAAACCAAGTTTTGGGAATAGGAATTTCCAAAACAATGATCAACAGAAGGGCAATCGATAGATAATAAATTTGAAAAGAGGACCTAATACTCAAGAGAAAGGAGGAGTGAACCAGGGTAGAAACAAGAAAGTGAACAATAACACCAACTTCACTAATCCTAGTACTAGGTAGAACTTTGATAGGAATAGATCAGGTGGACACCCAGGACCTAAAGATGGATGTTACAACTATGGGGGAAATCATTATGCTTTAAACTATCCACAACGTACCACTACTCAAAGAGGAGGAAATCAAAAAGGAGCTTCACAACATCAGATTCGTGCAGTGGTTGACAACTGTCAGGCTGATTTTTAGGCTTCACCTATCCAAATGATGGGTAAGCTTGTTGGTCAATCAGTTTCTATTTTAATAGATACATGAGCTACTGAATACTTTATTGATCCTAAAATAGTTTCTGGATTATCTATAAGACCTAACTATATGTCAAATGCATGGATGGTTCAATATGGAGATCAAGCAAAGAAGAGGGTAGAATCATGTCTATTTTGCAGTGATTTAGAATTTCCTAGTTTCTAAACTCAGGTTGATCTATATGTGGCAGCACTAGGATCATATGATGTGATCTTAGGTATCAATTGGTTAACTGAGCACAAAGTTGTAGTAAACTATGAGGATAAGGTTGTTAGTTGTATAGATGATTTTGGAAATCTAGTTGAGATTCTTGGGTCTCAAAAGCCTCTTGAATTGAGATACATCTTAGCTATGCAACTCAAGAAAGCCCAAAGGAAGGGATGATCCATTTTTACTATCATTATAAGTGACTTGGATAATGTCAAGAAGAGCCCTAAGGATTATCCAGTTCTCAGAGAATTCCTGGATGTTTTTCCAGAAGACCTTGCTAAGTTACCCCCAAAAAGGGAATTTGATTTCTATATAGAACTCTTACCTGGAATAGAGCCATAATCCAAGGCTCCATAAAGAATGACTACCACGGAATTGTATGAGCTTAAGGCTCAATTGCAAGAGTTTCTTAGGCAAGGTTTCATAAGACCTAGTGTATCCCTGTGGGGTGCACCAGTAATCTTTGTGAAGAAGAAGGAAGGTACCTTGAGACTATGTATTGATTAAAGGATGCTAAACAAGGTAACCATTAAGAACATATATCCTTTGCCTAGGATAGACAAGTTATTTGACCAAATGAAAGGTGCTACAATATTTTCTAAGATCAATCTTCAATCAGGTAATCATCAGCTGAGGATTAAGGATAAGGATATTCCTAAGACAACATTTCAAACTCGGTACAAACACTATGAGTTCATGGTCGTACCTTTTGGTTTAACCAACGCCCTAGCAACATTCATGAACCTTATGAACAACATTTTTAGAGATTATCTGGATGATTTTGTGCTTATATTCATTGATGACATATTGATCTATTCCAAGAATGAAGAGGAACATAAGAAGCGCCTGAGGATAGTTTTGCAATGGCTAAGGGATTGGAATCTTTTTGGAAATTTTTTGAAGTGTGCTTTCTTTCAAGAAAAGGCGCACTACTTAGGTCATGTTATATTTTTTGAAGGAACTTTAGTTGATCTTGTAAAGATAGAGGCAATTGTAGATTGGCCAACACCTTAGAGTGTTAAAGAGGTCAGAAGTTTTATGGGTCTTGCAGGATACTACAGGAAGTATGTGGAGGGTTTTTCTAGGATAGTGACACCTATTACTTCTCTTCAAAAGAAGGGAAAGAAATTTGAGTGGATTGAGAAGTGTGAAGATTCATTTCATCTCTTGAAGCAAAAATTGATAACAACACTAGTCTTGACTATACCAGATCCGAATGGACACTGCACAATAATTACAGATGCCTCAGGTGAAGGTGTAGGAGTCATGTTAATGCAAGAAGTAAAAAAGATTACTTTTGAGTCAAGAAAACTAACACAATATGAGTTGAACTATGCACCACATGATTTAGAGCTTTTAGCTATTGTGCATGCATTACAAATGTGGAGGCATTACCTTCTAAGGAAGATATTTGAGTTGAAAACAAACCACTTAGGCCTTAAATATATTTTTACGTGGCCTAACCTTAATGCAAGATAGATAAGGTGGCTTGAATTCATAAGTGAGTATGATTTTGGTATTGAATATATCAAAGGAAAGGAAAATAGGATAGTAGATGCTCTCAGCAGAAGAAGACATCTAACTATTATGGTTTGTAATGCCCCGTCAGGAACCCTAAAGGAAAACATCATAATCTATGTAACTAAGGGTGAAATAATTTTGTTTTTAAAATGCATGAATTAAACCTTAGTACATCTAATAACATAGTGGAAGTTTAACACCTAAATTTCCTAAGGGTTACCAATGAATATTACTTCGTAAATTAAATATTTAAGATAAAATTTCCGCAATGAAAGAATCTAAATTTCTTCAAGCAATCATATATTATATACATCAGAAATCAGTAATTGAAGTAGCATATCTTACAATATTTCTTTGCTTTCAATATTCAAAAATACATGGTTTCAAAAAGAAATTACATCATGAGCTAAAATGATACAAAATGAAAGTTACATATAGTTTCTTTTCAAAACCTCTAGTATTTAACTGAAAGATGGATAGGAACAAGAGTCGGTACATGAATCACGATCCAAGAATATCAGCGAAGTCCTTCCTCACCCGAAGATACGTACTAGAACATCCGATGGGAAGTGACACTACCACCCGACCATGTGATTCCGAAAAGGAACCACCCCACCATGCTGGAGATAGTAGATAACCCTCAAGCAAGCAAAATGAAACAAGAACGAAAGGACTACAAGACTCCACTTACATTCATGTGACCCAACTCACAAAACACTAGTGACTCTAAGGAGAAAGTGTCATCGCAAGTCTTACAGTGGATACCATGGTACAGCCTCCATAGGTCCCGGCCCCCATCCTGGGTTATCCTGGTAACCTCTCCCGAACCTTCGATTCCAACTAAGACTCATGCGGACCTTACCAATCCTCTCATGAAGACAAGGTGGTAAGTTTGCCATTCCAGGCCTTCTCGCTACATTATGAGTCCTGTACTAGCACTCACCTATGTGCGAGGCACATTATTTTATTTAACTTTTATTCTACCCTTCCCTAGTCATTTATTAGATTTTCACTTTCTTAACCAACTTCCAACGGGTTATCCTGTCACCACTTTGGGCACGGTCCCCGCTTGAAAGCTACTCTCTCTCTTAGGACACTACAGGTTAGTTCTATCTACAGAACTCTATGGCGACACAAACAGCCATTCCCAATCTTGACCTACCTCAAATGAAAGATACATAATTACTAACCTAAGGTTGACCATTACGAACAACTCATAGTGGCTCATTTTCTTAAGGTTATACATCTAAATAACTGGCCAAGACACAGCACACCAATCACACTGACAACATGACTTAATGTACTTAGTTGCGACCACCATATAAAACAAGGAAATCTTACGTACCAACACCTATCACAAAATTAACTTGCAAAATGAAAACATGTTGTCAAGATACAGAGAACAATATGGTCGGTAAAACATAGAATTTTACACTTAATGACAAGTTTAAGAGTTCTATTACTCTTGTTAACAACTATAGGTATGCTACCATAATAATTTCCATTTATACAAATAAACAAAGATTAAAATAGATATATTCATTTCATCAAGGAAATCTTACAATATGACGTAATACATTTCTTCATAGAAGAATGCCTTTATTTTTATTTATTTATCTTTTTAACACAAGAGTGTTACATCATTCTTCCAGAAAATACGGAGAAGTACACTCGTCAGACTCTACATGATCTAAAGGAGTATATCCTTCAGATTTGCTTTCACTTCGGGGAAAGTACCCCACAGACTCATTATCACTCAAGGGGGTATACCCCTCTAACGTGTCAGAACTTATAACTATTGGCTTTTCAGGTGAGCACTCTGGCTTGGGTTCTTTCCCTCTTTCAGTGGTAGCTTCTTTGGTTGGACTCTGATTAGACCCTTTTTCTACCCCTTTGCTCTCTTCAGGAGCTGGGTTCTCTTTAGCAGGGTTGTCATCCACATCGGGCTTGACAGGAGTCAAAGAATCTTTCTTGACTTTCAGGTAGTGAGCATAACCCGCTACGGATTTGTGAGCTGTCTGTTTGGCTCGTACCATCTCTATAACGTATCAATAGTAAACTATTACTTCCCAGACTCTCCTAGAGCTATGACTAATAAATCTTAATATCTAGGCTTTGAACGCAATCATACATTTCTTCCATATAATAACAAGTGTGAAATTTAAACTTTAAACACTATTCCACTTCTATAGTCATAACGTATTCACCACTTCTATTCTACGATTTTATTTAACAATCCCTAACGATAATTAAAACATAATCATAACTATTTCATAAGCAAGACAATAAACATGACATATAATAAAGATTATAAATGTTGATGCTCACAAACTAAGAAATTCCTGACCTATTGAATTGTTGACCAATGAGCAAGAACTTAACGCCCTTTCGCCGAAAAATGCGCCTTGCTTGCAATCCTTTTCACCAATACTTCCAGCTCTATCAAAGAAATAGGCAAGCAACTCTCTTGATACTATCTACCACTATCCTTTCTAAACATCTCTCACTTGATACTAAAAAAAAACACTATCCTTCTCTCTTCAATCTTTCGTCCTTCCTTGGATGTCACAAAAGACTTCTCTCCTTTCCTCTCTACTCACACCCCTTTTTATACTAAAAAAAACATCCATCGCTCCCCTAAATCTGGGCTTAGTGATAGCTATCAACTAAAACTCTTTTACTACTAACTCTTCTACTTCCTCCACGCAAGGAGTCCATCTCTAGTTAGCTACAGTCTTTAGCGCTCCTTGATAACGATTATGACAACTATCGGCTGGGTGGAGAGGTCGATTCATTACTTCATTCACTGATGCATTTGCAAACAACGACTTGTGCGTTAAATCTGCCAGGTCTAGAGTCCATTAAGGATTATGATTTAGTCTCCACCTTGCATGCCAGTCCATTCTCCTTTCAAACTGGTCAATCCACTGTTAGTTGCCAACGAACTGGAGCTCACGGAGAAACTGGATGTGGAGAGGTGATAGTTTATCACTTTGGACTACGAGAGGTGTCCTCCATTACTCGTTGACTGAAGTGTACACGCAGGAACCCTCACCTCGCTTGCTGGCTGCAGTGTTTATGGCGGAAGAGGGAGACGTGGTATGTGAAGGAGGAGGGTAGTCGGTGGTAATACCGACCCCTCCCTATATTAAGGGGGGTGGTCGATATTACCGTCGACCACCATTGACCAAACAACGAACTTTAACCTCCGCCACCTTTTATAAGGTCGAAACTATTTTATTTGTTTTCTTTAATATAATTTTTGTTATTATGTTTTAATATCATTTCTTTGTTATATTTTAATAATTAATTAATAACTTTAATTAATATAATTATTTAAATATTAATCCTTCTTAGCAAATTATATTTTTAAATGTGTATTTTGGTTTTCCAATATTTATAATGAGTGGCGTTTCATATATATATATATTCAAATAATTGAATTATATATATATTACACGTTTGAAAAGTTTATAAAATATGATATATTTATAATTCTAATTACATACACGCATAATCCAAAATCACAGTAACCCGATGGGCGATATAAACTACTGATAATACGATCACCTTATTTTAACTCCAATAACTACTTATAAGTGACTATTGCCTTCCGAGTATATTATGTCCTTACATTTATTCAAACGATCGAATTGCAACCATCGAGCTAACAAGTTGATAAAATTCATATCAACTTATACCAAGATATTAACTCGTCCTTTATAAACAATATTAAGTCACTAGATCACTTGATTCTTTTTCCTCCAATTACCAAAACTACTCTTATGGACATAATAAACGTAACATTTACCAATGACATACAAAAATTGGGAACACTGGACACACAAACTGAGCAAGCATCAAGTGACTTTTATAAAGATCAAACAATAAAATATGAAGACCAAACCAATTGACAGAACGACTAAATGAAGGCACTCACCTCAGTGTAACTGACTAAAAATAGGGTCAACTACTATCTCCTTCACTTCCATCAGAAAATATAAGGCATGCTCAAACCTGTGTAGCCAGGTGGAGATGATACCCCGTACCTACCCGGTACTTGTACCTGCAACATCCTACATCACCGGCCACACATGCATATATACATATATAGAAATTTCAACATACACACTAATGAAGGAGATTCGCGACGTTCCCTGTCTCACCGAGATGAGTGAAGGAAAATCATCCCCATGCATCCCATACACTCGCAGATACACAACACACAGTGCATAGATGAAGTAAAGCGTCAGTACATAGCAATGAACCATATAATGCCATAAAACATAAGTACATAAATACTGCAAGTAAATCATATGTCTCATAATCAGATAAAACATGGAACAATGTTATATAATTCTAAATAACCAATGATAATGTATCCACTGAGAATAATAAGAACAAAATATCAGTTCAAACAAGTAAGGGTACTACATGGTTACTATAAGGTCAAACTTGAAGCAGCAAGTGTTGCAGAATTGTTTTGAGGATGAGCATTACCTAAGGGTTAAGCAAGCCTTGGGAGTAGATCCTTTAGATCACCGACTTGATGGATATGAATTGGAACCTAATGTTATTTTGAGATACCAAGTAAGGATGTATATTCCTGAAGGTGGAGACTTAAGGAAATTAATATTGCATGAGGTGCACAATACACCTTATTTAGGACATCTTGGAGTGACAAAGATGGTAGCTGAATTGAGAACTTTGTATTTTTGGCCTAAACTCAGGAAAGAGGTGAATGAGTGTGTGGCACAATGTTTGGAATTCTAGGTGAAACTTGAGCATGTTCATCTAGAAGGACTTTTGTTTCAACATGTCATACCAGAGTATAAGTGGCAAGTAATCGATATGGATTTTATCCAAGGGTTACCTATGAGCAAGAACAAGCATGATATAATCTTAGTAGTGGTGGATAAATTGATGAAAGTTGGACATTTCATACCTAGAAATCTCAAGGATGGATCATTTATTCTTGAAAATAAATTTGTGCAAGAGATATTATGATTGCATGGTGTACTAGAAACCATTATTTCGAATAGGGATACTAGGATGAAATCTAGATTTTGGACAATATTGAATGGAGCTTTGGGAGCCAGACTGAACTTTAGTTCAGCATATCATCCTTAGACTGATGGCCAAATGGAAAGGGTTAATTAGGTTGTGGAAGATCTTCTACGGATGTATTGCATGGATCTGCAGTGCAAGTGGGAAGAGTATTTGCCTTTGGTTGAGTTTTCATATAACAACTCCTTTCATGCATCTTTAGGGATGACACCTTTTGAGGCACTCTATGGATGAAAGTGTTGCATGCCCATTAGCTAGGATAGAATGGAAGATAGGATAATTATTGGCCCTTATTATGTCAAGGAAATGGATGAGTAGATGAAGTTAATCAAGACAAGATTGAAAGAGGCAGCCGAAAGACAGAAAAGCTATGTTGATAGAAATGGGACTTTCAGACAGTTTACTGTAGGAGATAAAGTCTTTTTGAGGGTCAAGCCTCATAAGAGCTCTATCTCATTTGGGAAATCATCAAAGTTGACACCAATATATGTGGGACCCTTTGATGTGTTGGAAGTTATTAATCTAGTCGCTTATAGAATTCCTTTACCACTTGCTCTAGCTTGAATCCATAATAACTTCCATGTTTCTTTGTTGAAACCTTATCATCCTAATGCATCTCATATTCTTGATTGGTGATCTTTATAGGTACAGGATCCAGAGCTGGTGCTAGTGGAACCCATTTGAATCCTAGATCAACATAGTGTGAAGATACGTAGCAGAGATTTCACTCAGTATAAGGTCCAGTGGGACCAATATTCTCAGGGTAGTGCTACATGGGAGGATGCTGAGATGATTGACCATCATTTTCCTCATTTATTTTCTTAGAGTACTATTTTCTTATTGCACGAGATACCTTGATACTCTGGATTGGATTCACATGTTGTGAACTTGGATAGCATGGATGCTACTATTATTGTTAATGTTTTGATTTGAGACTATGGCGTACAATTAATATTTTATGATGTTAAAAAACTACATGCTTATTGATAGAATAATAAGACACTGGGATGATGTCTCTTCCAAGTAGGGAAGGATGTCACAAACCATGTTTATCTATAATTATTTTATTAGGAAAATGATGCTTATTTTTCATTTATGAAATTGAAATGAAATGGAAAAGGAATTTTAAGTAAATTGAATGATAATGAAATTGAGATTTAAATGCAATGGAATGACTTAAATTGTTTTCCTTTTTAAAATGTAAATGCAATTGATCAATATTATTTTTACTATGAAATTAGGGATCGTCGTTGCTAATGAGCAATTGAGTGCAAGTGAATGTAGGAACAAGTGAATGCGGATGAAGGTGAGAACATGGTTCAGGTAGAGTAGTTTTAGCTCATGGACTTCGCTAGAATAGATGGAATCTCACACACCACTTTAGAATATATATGTGTATCTGTTGCATGATTTAATTTTGTGATTGAATCAAATCCAAATTTGCATAAGTGATTGTGAAATTATATGTCTTATTTCAAAGCAAGACTTATATTCAAATATTTGGTTAAATATGAATATTAATCCTAGATTTATACATTCTTTGTGTGCAAATATGTGTAATTGGATGAAAAATTGTACTTATGTGTTCTCTTTTGTGTTTTGATAGTAGTACATATATATGTGTGTGTGTATGAGTTCAAATATTGATTCGATCATATATATATATAATGTATATATCTTATTATCATGAAATATAATTACTTTACTTCATGTATTTTGTTTATACATATATATTATCATTTATATATGTATGTAATGTTAAAAGTTAAAAGAATGGAAAGAGTATCAAATAACCGAGTTTATGTTGTGTGTGTGTGTTTGTGTGTGTGTGTGTGTGTGTCTATGTGTGTGGATATATAAATATCAACTTGTTTGAGGTATATCATATGCATTAATGCATCGAGTTAAGCATTGCAATTCATAGTCAACAAAGCATGTTGCATGTTTATGAGGGAAGTCGATACTAGTGAGGTCGACTTGGCATAGAATTAAATGCCACTAAGACTTGGTATCGATTTGCAAGGGATTCGATATTAATATCAACCATACACTCTAACAGACATATAGTGTTTTAATTAAACACGGACTTTGCAAGGAATACCAACCGCAATGTAATGATTGACTTCAACACGCACATTGCAAGGAATAATAACCATGATGTGCTTGAAGAGTTTTTGAATGGTTAGACGTGCTGCATGGTGGCATGGAAAACTATTTAATATTAATAGCAGTGGTTGTAAGCCCGAAACATAGCAAAAAATATACCATCTGACTAGCATAAATATATATCATTAGAAGAACATAAAAACACACTGAAAATATAGTAAGAAATATGAATAGGATAGTGAGAATAAAAAAATAGCAGATAGAGAATAAAGAGGAAAGAGCACAAGGAATGAACATCATAGAGGA
The DNA here is from genome assembly GCF_030272615.1 of Cryptomeria japonica. Taxonomy (NCBI): domain Eukaryota; kingdom Viridiplantae; phylum Streptophyta; class Pinopsida; order Cupressales; family Cupressaceae; genus Cryptomeria; species Cryptomeria japonica. The sequence goes on along the minus strand of NC_081407.1, from coordinate 681,951,884 downwards.
AGAAAAGAATTGGAAATCTAGACGTATTGTAGATGGATTTGGAGAAGATTAACATTGATCATATCAAACTTGGTTCAAATTTCAAAGGTATGCTCTTAAACGAGAAATAATTTGTTTTATTATTAGAGAATAAGAATAGAATTATCTTGAGATTTGATTGTTTTAGATGTTTAGTGAAGAAAAGAGATCTATTTCTGAGTAGTTTAATGCTTAGAAGTTAATGATTATATGAAATTTCGTTTGAAAAAGCCATATAGGTATGTGCAATTAGAATTATCATTTTAGATCAAGGAAAACATTTGTTCGTATGAAATTTGAGAAAAGAAGTAGATAGACAAAAACATGTGGTAAAATAGAGAACTTATGCACTCTAAACTTAGAATTTGAAACCATAAGATGCATGATTACACTATTGAATTTTATGAGAAAAGATGAAAGAATGTGTACTCATAATTTCTATTTCTGAATTTTGCTTTTTCCTATTTGCTAAATATGCATACATGTGTTACACCTTCTTATTTTTAATTCTTATTCTTGATTTGCTTGTAAAGATAAAAGTGAAATATTATTTTCTTATTAGATGCAATTTGGTTGTAAACGAAAGATAGTTTCTTCTATAGATCTCTTAAACGAAAGATTGTTTTCCTTAAAGATTGTAATTTTATCATGCGAGAAATGGGAAGCTAGACTTGGGAAAAGAAATATTGTCTTCTATATGCTTCTCCTGATTTCATATGAATATTAGAAAACCTAGATATGTTTGTGTTTGTGGGAAAGTTACCTTTGGGGTCGGGTGCCGAATGTGGAATTATAGTGAGAATAGTTTGCTTTTCCAAAATATATTTAATTGTTATGCATGGCATTATACTCGGTCAAGTAACTTATTGACCATTGAAATAGATGGATATATTTTATAATCTCTACCGTATCCTTGACTGATCTTGCTTGTTTCTTTATGGAATTAGAAAATTGAAAATGCATGTATCATTCTAGGCACACACCAAATTCCATCTTGTCTATCGAATTCTTTTTGCTAAGCAATTCATGCAGAGTTGATTATTCTTGATTGACCAAGAATTCTGGGGAAGTGTAAGATTCAAGGTTGGGTGGAAAAAGCACCCGAAGCTTGTTCTCGTCTTCATTCTAAGGATTGCATTGAAGATTGCTTTGGATTGCAGATCAATAGACGCATTTCATCCTCTACTTGTATTATTCTTGTTATATGAACTTAAGGCATTGGAAATTCCTAAGTATTGTATGTAGATATTAGTAAGATACTACATACATATTCTTATTGAATAAAGAATATTTATCTCTTTTTAGAAATCTCATGTTTATTATGTGTAGACACCTAAAATTGTCATGTCTAATTAAATAAATATTTTTTATTTATTTAATTATTTTTAGCCTAATTCTTCTATTAATTAAATAAATCCTTATTTATTTAATTAATTCATTTATCCTCTTTCCTCATTTAAATAAATACTTTTATTTATTTAAATTATCCTTTTCCCTAAATTAAATAAATACTTATTTATTTAATTGATCCCACTTCCTCTATTAATTAAATAAGTCTTTTATTTAATTAATTCATTAGTCTTTTCTACCCATGACACATGTCGTTCATCTCTTAATTCTTACACTACCTACCCTCTCATTATTTTCTTATTTCCTCTACCTACCCTTTAATCCTAGTCGACCATTTATCTTTTACACCTCTCAATCTTATCCCTCCATTTCTTACAGTGTCTTTTATATAAGATGATGCTTCTTTCATTATCTAATCTCCTAATCATTCTATTCAATTCAGCTACTAACACTTCAAGCATTCTAGCATTTGAACTTTCATATACGATCAAGCCTACTTGCAACCACATTTTCGTTCTTTGTTGAGCTCTTGGGCATACATAAAATCTAAGAGCAAGTATATCAAGCAAGATCAATAGAGATATGAAGAATGGGGATTCAAACCCTATTAGACATGTGATGGTATAATCTTTGTATTTTTTGTTGATTTACATTGCCGTAGGTAATCTTCATATGTTATGGTGGATCTTTGTTGTTGTTAGGCTAGGGTTTTGTGGTTGAATCTATTTTAGTCTTTCAATATTGTTGTTTCCTTTTTCACCATAAACATTATGATTTCAATGGAAGGATCATTTAGAAGTTAAGGATGGAATAATGGAAGAAAATAGACTTATTAAAGGAATTATGAGTTTATTTAAGAATAAAGAGTATTTTGTTTTATTATTGAATTTAGAATGTTCTACGTCTTTACAACAAATTACCTCATAGTCAATGATGTGTTCACAACCAAATCATAATTCATCAAGGAAAAATTTAGTCCAATAATGCAATTGGAAAATATTCTCACCATGGAATCTTCTATCCAACTAATAGATGATATAAGACTCTCATTTTATGATTCCAAACCTTTTTTTAATACCATCAAACATATTACTCAAGTTGGTGGGCCCAATGTAGGTCTAATTGAGCATATTGCTATTTATGAATTCTCAACATATAACATAAATACAGTTCTAAAGACACAACACAATGGGATTGATATCTATAGGTGAATGAATGACCCCGAAAAAATAAATAAATTAATTAAAGAAATATTCAATGACATAGAAACATTCTAGACCTCCACTATCTTATTAACAAGATTATTTCATAATTCAAAAATTTATTGTAGCTTGATGTGATAGTCATGTTAAGATTTATAAAACTTTCTTCTAATTTTTAAATAGATTTATATCTTATGTGCTACCTTTTATTCTAATATTCGTTGTGACTAATTTTGTGTTCTCAAATGATTTCACTCTCTCACTTTATAGATGGATGTACCTAGAAGAATGTAAAAAAATCAATGATTGTAATAATAATTGATTTTATTAATAATAACTATTAGGATTGGGCACAAAAACTTTTGTAACATGTAAATTTGATGGTTACATATGCATTCACCTTTAATGCTACAATCTTATACATGAACCTTTCTAGAAATTGAATTCAAATTAAGATCCAAGTAGGAGCCTGATCAATGACATGGAACTTATGAAAATAAATTATGACCATTAACAAATAAAATTAGTTCACCACCACCATTGATCCCTCTCCTTCTACGAGATACACAGGTGAAAAGAACCCTTATTTTGAAGCACAAGTTCTTGGAAGGAAATCAAATTCACAATGCGACCTCCATTTAACTTTCTCATCCTACTACACACAAAAAACATCAATATACTATCTCCAAGTTTTCTACCACGTGAGTTGCATAGATACATATTTCTCCTATTTTCCAAACCTAAAAAGGTTTTTCATCATTCTAGCACGGTACTATAGTCATAGGGTGAATTGATGATTATAACTTACAATAAGATAGATAAAGAAAGAGTATCTTTCCTTTTAAATAGTAGTAACTAATGAGGATTCTTTTGAAGTGCATTGTATTGGAGATAGTCCTACCTATCACGCAACTATCTAGGGGAAAGGACTCAGTAGTTGTGCACCCTAACTTTGCGCTTCTCAAAATCCTACGTAGAAATTTCAAATCATTCTGATTTTTTAACAACAACTTACTCGGCAAGTCCCCTACTTATAACTAAGGTTTTAGGACCACATCATCAAATATAATGCCACATTAGCAAGATTTTTGCCAAGGTGTCCAAAACAGCCCAAAAAAAAAGTGAGACCAATAGGCATGCAAAAGAGACCCCAATAGTTGTGCAGTTGATATGGCATCACCTGATTGGTTACTTTTTACAATATTAGTACATTTCCTAACGACTATTGGTACATTTCCTTACAACTATTGGTACACTTACTAACAAAAATTGATATTTTATGTTTCAAACAATAGGTTTTATTTGTTCAATTTTTCGAACAAAAGATATCAACAACCCTCACAACAATTGGTACATGCTCAACTACTGGCGCTCTTCCCCTATTTTAGCGCAAACAACATTTCTGGTACATGTTAATTTCATACCCTCCAAAATTTGATTTCTAAGCCGCCAACTGTTACCAACTAGCGACAAGCACTATATTCACATTGCATATCTTGAACACGGCTTTCTTATCCCATTTCGTTAATAAATGATAATGAAAAGTTCATTAATAAATTTTGCATGTACCAATAGTTGATAATTTTTCTTAGCCCATTTGTGCACCACTATTGGGACATTTGTGCACAACTACTAGGACATTTTTGCACAACTACTGGAGCATTTGTCCACTAGTACTAGCTATTTTGAGTTGACGGTTATTGGAACATCTATAGTTAGGTATCAGGCAACACTTTGAAATGTGTACTTTTTGACCGTTGTGTGCATAACTGATTCCACAACATGCATTGTTACTACCTAGAACCCAGAACCTTAGTTATAAGTAGTTAAGTCACATATGAAGACAACAACAAAAAAAAATTGAAATCTGATATATGGTTTAAGAGATCTAGGTGTGCGAAGTTAGCTATATCCGCTATTGGTGCTCTTCCCCTATTAGTGTTAAAATGTGTTCCCAACAATTGAGTACTCAAAACATCATGAAAATCTTCTTTATATCTCAAATAAAATATCGATCCTATGAAATTCAAGTGTTGTCAATGAGTGACTATCCTTTAAACTTTATATATTACTAGAATTTTAAGTTTTTTTTCCTAATTTGTTCGTTTAGGAAATAGTCGCTATATTTTCTATTTGTCAACTATGGAAGGAGTCACTTTGACGTATGGGTTAATTAATTAATGTAAGTTTGACTTGGTATTTTTTACAATAAAATATATTCTATATTAATTTAAAGACAAATTAATAAATTTTTATTTTTTATAAATTGTTAAGTTGATAATGACAAAATTTTAAAATAAAGTATATATTGAGATAGATTAATATGAGCTAGAAGATATTTTAAAATTGATGTAATGTGAAATTTGACTATTGTGATATTATAAGAGAGACACAAACTTAAATTTAGAACTAGATAATTGATCAAAATTTTATGATAATTAAGATCTAAGAACTTAAACTCCTAGAACAATATCATGCAAGTGATTTGTTAGGAATAATAATGTCTCGGCCATTTAAGTTCCTAGAGTTATTATTATATTAATTATTCTCGCATAAAAATATTGTTTGGAGTTTTGCCATGACGTATTAGCCAAATCCCAATGCCTTGAAATTAGTGTTGTAAATATCATTGAGATTATTATTCATAGCAAGTTTGGAGTGCCTTATTTAGAAGGAATCTATAATAGAATATTTTGGCATGTAATAGCTTGTAAGAAGCAAGTTACTTTGCAATCTTGACCAACTTTATGATAGGTGATTAAAATATCATGCGTAACTTTATTTTAGGTAATGAGAGTTACAAACTCAAATGCTCATATTGAGTGAGTGGTTATGACACATTATGACAATTGTAAGAGATGATATTTATTTTCTATTAAGACTATAGAATATTCCTAGATGGGCATTGAAATTGGGATCCTACTTGGGTGTCATGCCACTAGGAGATTTTTGAACATTGCTTTTTAAAATTGTTGATGATTTCTAGGCTGATCATTGCTAATAAATTAGGTGACGGAGTTGTAGTATATATGAGAGTTTGTAGGCACACAAGTGCTACTAGGATGCTACTAAAATTACTCTATATTTAAATTCTAGTGAAACTATTGTAAAGGCTTGGATTACATGTGTAATGTAATCTTCTATCATACTTGATAACATGTTGTATGGATTATAGAGTGTGGGGTTTCTCTCTCAAAAGGGTTTTCTCCACATATATTATTATATTAATATTTTGCTATTTATATAATTATAAGTATGTTTCTCTATTTTTTATAATTGATTTGGATCATGTTTAAATTTATTTGTACAACATTATTTTGAATATCATTGTAAAAGTTGTTTCTTTAGACCTTATTTTTTTACATCTAGTATGAGATCCTAGTCACCTTTATTTCTAGTTGTCATACTTAGGATTTCTTGAGATAATAATATTTGAATGGGAGCTTGTGTGGAATAAGAACCTTGTGAATTGTGTTGCAAGAAATAAAGATAGAAAGTGCATCTAAGATGATTGAAGTGGAAATTTATCGGGCATTAATTTTGAGATGTAAAAAATAAAAATAGAAGAAATGTTGATTTTTTGTGATAATGTTAATTTAAATGTTTAGAGACCTGCTAATTTTACCTTGGCTTCTTAGCATGATGTAATAAATTAGAAGTCAAAAGGTCTAATAAAATTGTCTTTTGCAAATTTTGTTCTTATTAATGTACATGAAGAACACACTACAAAATATTTATAGAAGAAACTTAGAGAAATATATAAAGTAATGTTTTTAGTGAGTAAATTATTCTTGATGTAAAGATGATTTATTCTTTGAGGATGGAAGAAGGTATACGAAATGCAAAACACCTATCAAAGATTTAATATGTTGTTGTCTCAATAAAACTTTATAGATGTGAAGATAAATGAGGATGAAAGATGTCAAAATTTATTTTGTTCTCTGCTAGACTCATGGGATAGACTAGTCATGGCATTTCTCTGTAGAAATGAGTCAACAAGCAACTCAAGCTCAACACTGTTACTAATCAAAGCATAGAAGACATATGTCGATAACTTCTTCTAACAAGAATCTTAGATTTAGAATAATATGTTATGAAATTCATAAATAAGTATAAGCTTTAAAAGAACACACATGTTCCTATAAAGAAATGAAATAAATATAGAAGAAGAAACATTGATTTTTTTATCCTTTTAGTATTTTGGTTTGTCACACAAAATTTATTGCGAATGTAATATGAAATAACAATGATGTAATTAACCATGTTTTATGTAATTACAAAGATGTGATTAATCAGCCGATAAATGAAATGATATGAAATAGAAATGATATGATTGATTAAATAATTAATTAAATGTAAGTACACAAACAATAAATTTTTAAAATGATCGCATCTAAATTAAAAATATATATGCAAGTAAAATAGATCTATGCTTTAAATTGAAAGATGTGCAAAATGCAAGACACATTAGGTTCACTAAATTGATATGTTTGGAAATGAGATCCTATGCCTATGGATGTTAACTAAGATCTTAAATGTCCATAGCATAGCATTGGAACATGACCAAGTTTAGCTATAGTCTTTATGGGAGAGAAAAACACTAGAATTTTGTTCCCTTGTTTTAATGGAATATAGATTGTGAAGCGTCTGAATGAGATCTAGGGTTAATTATAGCAAAATGAGTGGTTTCAACAATGAATAGTGAATTACATAAAGGAAGATAAATAATAAGGTAGATATAGAAAGGAGATAAAGAAAGGAATATGGATATAAACAATGGGGTGGACAGTGTTAGTTACGGGTGTTGGGAACCCTAGTTTGAAGGTGTCTAGAATTAACAAAGAGGAGAAGGAAAGTAGTTAGGAAGCTTTGAAGATCAACCTCCTAGAAATACAACCCAAAATTATTGAAAATTAGTGTTGGTTTTCCCTAGCCCAAGTGTTTATGTATGTTCAAAATGTGTTGCAACATTTAATAGTCTGCTTTATGCTCCTATACCACTTTTGATTTCAAATTTGAACATGCACACTTAAAAATTGAGGAATAAGCATTGTGTTGTATAGTGGCTTAAATAAGTTGAAAACCTCATATTGGTGTTCCCACCTCCACAACAACTATGATGATGAAAATATCTCCATCATGCTCTCATGCTCGATGAAGATATCTGCAATAAAACCAAGTGAGCACCATCTCAAGAAAGAAATCCTCTCATCCTCCGGCATGCCACCTATGAAAGAATAGGAATAAGACAAAGTGAAGATGCACCAATCCAAGAACATGAACATCAAACCCAATTTGATAACAAAGGCTCCATGCTGCTATCATAAAGTAAAAACCCACATGACTAGAAATGGCATGCACAATACATACCAATACATCCAACCATCTATGCCTCCTAGGTATAAAGAACATTAGTAAAATCATGCCAACATCATATAAAACCATAAACCACAATCAAGCTCCTTGTATCAAAATCTATCAATGAAGTACATGCATACACATAAACTCCCATTGCATGGGTAATACAAAATCTAAAATGAACCTCAAAGCATATCAAATATACCAATAAATGCTCATATCAATGTGTGATAAATAAATCAAAACATATAGTTTATTTATTTTTTCTTTTTTTTGTTATGAATCTATTTATCATGTTTGATTTTTTTCCTTCTTTTCTGTTTTTTTTCTTTTTCTTTTTTTCTTCTTATCTTGTTTCCTATGTCACCTCCTTCTACCCCTCTCTACTAAGTTGTCCAAGTTTTCAACTTACTCATGGTTTTTCTGATAACACTCAATTATCTTAATGATGGATTACAAAGTGTGATGCAAAATTTTGATGCATAAGCTAGCACACAATCTAATCCAAAAGTAATTATTCCAATTTCATGGATTGTGGAAAATTGATGTTTTTAAAATCAAAATTTGTTGATTAACTAACACAATCCTTACAACCCCCCCTCACCCTCCCTAACACCGATTGGTTAATATTATCATTTGATGGGTGATTCTAAAGGAGAATAGGATTAAACGGGTGGGGGTGGGCTCATTAGACATCCAACTGGAAGGTTGGTGGTGGCCTATGTGGTTAAATTGAGAATTAAAACTTCTAATGCAACAAAAGTGATCACATCTTTCTATGGTATTTATATTGCTAAGGATAGGGGCTACCAATGTAGTACCCCTACCCTAATCAATCTCTAACCTTGGTTTAATCTGGATTAGTTTATCGTAATTTAATTTTATAGTCAGATGTTTGATTTACCGCATAGCTATTGATGTGGTTTCACACTAGTTGTATGCAAGTTGTTAGTGTACCTATTTCATGGTATCAATATCGGGCTAACGCTTTCATTAGATTTTATATATGTATGCATGTATGATCTTTGGTTGCAGGAGATTTCAAGTACAACGCCGCATGAGTGCGAGGTTCGTCTTCACTTGGATGTGCAGGTTTGAGTGTACCTTTTTAATCCTTAGAGTTGGATTAGGTGGTCGTAAGACCCTAGTCGACCTTAGTCGTGCTCCAGTGAGCATCGCCAGTCGTCGTCGGTATCCCTTTTTGTTTGGGCTTGCGAGTCATCTGTTTGGTTGACCTTCTCGATTTGCGTGCTTGGTGTGTTTGGTTAAATTGATTAATTAGTCCTTAGTGATTATTTTGAGTATATATGCGTTTGTGCATTGATGATTAATGGGCTAGATTAATCGGGATTTCGTTATGCGATTTTCGTTGATATGAATTGCTTATTTTAAATTGGGAATGAGTTTGATTTAATGACTGATTTGGAATATTAAATGCATTTTATATATGCTGTTGAAAAAGAAAGTCTTGTATTTTATCGCAATAGATTAATTGTATTCTGTTGGATTATTAAATTTGAAAGGTTAAATCGTATTAATTGAGAAAATCGGTTGGATTTGAAAAGCAAATTTAATTTATTGTAATAGTTAGAAAAGCATTAAATTGGAGAATTATTTTTTTTAAATAAAAATTTTAATTCCAAAATGGAATTTTGGTCAACTCTTCCATATAACCCAAATTTGGGGAAATTTGGAAAGGATGGACATTTTGGAGAATTTTTGGTTGGGAAGAAAATTTGGAATGAAATTGGGGGTTTTGGGAAGGAATGATTCTGGACCTGGCAGGATTGGGCTCTCCTTCAGCTACTCCAGGAATGCGTATGAAGGTAGGATTTACTGTATTTGTTCTTCCTCGTTCTTATGAAAATGGTTGCTGGTTGTCAAAATCCAATCTTTTGATTGTTTTTAGATTTAATTTTGGATATGAATTGGAAATGGTTGTTCTTGATGAATTTTTGGTGTAAATCTCCCTTGGGTGCTCTCAATTTGAACTCTTTGTTAGAAATTAGATGTTATTGAGAATAATGGTTGAGTTATTTAGTTTATTATCCATTTTACCCAAGTATGGGTTTTGTTGAAGAAATGTTCTTTGATAATCTTCAAATTGTTGGGGTTTTGTTATTCCTCAATTTTTTTTTACCCTGTTTGTGGGTGTTTGGAAACCCAGTGGTGTTTGGAAATGAGGGAAAGGAGAACATTTATTTTTACATCGAACTGGGCGTTTGTGACCATTCCCGAACTGTGTGTAAAAAAAAAAAAAATTATTTATTCCAGTCTCTGCGAGACTGTGTTTCTCCCTTGCTGTTTATGAAACTATTTTAACAGCCTTTTAAAAAAAATATATAAATATATTATTTTAAGCGAAATTTATTCTGCGTGGCGTGTTTTTGTTTTGGCGGATTTGGGGAGGGTTTCGGCTGGTGCCAAGGCCCTCGACCCAGGTTTGGGGAGAGCCAAGGCTTCCCTAAGCCTGGGGAGAGGCCTGCGGAGGCCATGGCGTGCCCTCCACGCAGCCAAGGCTGGGTGGAGACCACGTCATGGTCTCCCCAGCCCTTCCGCAGGAAAGCGAGGCCCGCGTGGGAGGAGCCCACGTGGCCCCCACGTGGGTTGCTTTCGAAATTTTAAATAAAACATAGTATTTCCCGTTTTTTTTTATTATTTTTTTTATAAAAAAAAAAACAAAAAACAAATTGTTAAATTATAAGTTTTTTTTTTTAAATGAAGTTTTCAATTATTTATTAATGATTATTATATATATGTTTAATGGAAAATTAATATATGTATATCAGCTAATCGATATTTAATTGGAAATTTGTGCAAATACATTAATTATTAGTCAGATATATTTTATTAATAAAGATTAATAATTATATATTAACTAATAATTAACTGGGTTATTGCGCACTATTAGTCGTTAATTGCGTATATTGTATTGATCGTGGAATAATGAATATACCCTTTAATTAACAGTTCATTTTGGATTCTGCTATACGTGCGTAGGAAAGTAAGATTTGGATTTGGGAAATGATTACCTTCATTTGGTTTCCCTTTTTATTTTTATATTTTCCGTGATCTGTATAGTGCATCTGGGATTGAGAAATATGAAATTGTAGAGGTTGGTTTCGAACCAGTATGTCAATGATGTTTGATTTGAGATTAAATATCTTATTTATTTGATTAATAGTTGTCTGAGTTTAATTAATATGAATTTGGTTTAAAAACTCATTATGGCTTAATTTGCCTGTTCGATGCTTTGAACCTTAGGAGTTAGAAAACCAAGAATAACTTATCCCTTGATGAGGTAGATAACTGTAAGCTGATTTAGATCTTGTAGAAACTTGATCGATTTTAATGATTAAATCAATTTGAGGAAATATTGTCTTTTCTGATTATTGCCTTGCGAGTTTAATTTCTGTATTCGCCTTTAATTATGAAATGACATGTTTTGCTTTGTTTAGTAGGACCCTGTCGTATGGATTGACTTGGGGTACCTGGTTCAGTCCTCGATTCCGAGTCGACTATGGTATTGTGGTAGTGTCATTTTGATCATATCCTCCTTGTGTGTGTGAGTCGAATGATGATTGTGGTTGACCGTTGTTGGTCGGATCTCTAGTTAGAGTACCGTCAGTAAGTGATTACCCTTGAGTCATGTTTGACCAGGTGATTGTTTCTCTCTCTTGAACTCCATTCGTCTGACCATGTTTATTCCTTGGTTTTGAGTTCGTCCGAGTATAGTCTAGTGTCGTATGGGAAAGTGGCTTTCGATTGGGGGCCGCGCCCAAAGTGGCTGCTGGGAAACCCGTCGAAAGTGAGTCTAATAAGTGATAACCTTTAAGTAGATTAGAATGTAATCTCTAAGTAAGATAATTGTGCCTCACACATGGGACGAGTGCTATCATAGATTCGACATGCTGTGAGAAGGCCGGAAATGGCAAACCATCTTCCTTGTCTTCACGAGAGGAGGTGTGGGTCCACATGAGGCTTGGATGGGCCGGAAGCTCGGATTAGGTTGCCAGGGTAACCCAGTGTATGGGGCCGGGACCTATGAAGACTTGCCATGGTATCCATACCAGGTTGTGTGATGACACTTGTCCCTACGTTCGCTAGTGTGTTGTCATTTTGTCCCGTTAGGAGTATCTTTGTGAGTCGTCCCTTTTGTCTCTGCCCTTGTGAGTGTCGGTTTCATGTCAGACCTTGGGGGGTGATGGCTCAGTTTTATGGATGCTCTCCTGGACCTTTGTATTAGCTTTGATTATGTTCAGCTCGATCCTATTCTTTTCAAGGATCGTTTTTTTATTTATTGACCGATGCGGTCGCTTGTATATTGTTTATGTATCGCCTTGATGGCTGTATTGAAATGGTGTAACCTCTTGTATTCTTAACTTTATTAATTATCAGAGGGGTCTTGCAGTTGCGCAGACCCGGAGATGTAGCCCTTAGGGGTGAACTCCGAGATCATTATGGTGTTATGTGATGTTATTCTCTTATGTTTCCTTTATTCAGCTTTATCATGTATGATTAACTTATGTTAGAATGGTTAAGTGGATAAATGGAATTAACTTTAAATGCTTATATGCAGTCCTTTCTTGAATGCCATGTTGATCGAATGCATAAGTGGTTTAGATGTGATTTATCGTAGATGCCGTATGTAATCATCTTTTAAAATGCAATAAAATGGAGTGTGAAAGAATGTAACTTAGAGTAATGAATTATACTCAGTTGTTGTTAAGGAATTTAAATATGCTTGGAAAGATCTCTTATGTTATGATGAAATCCTAGTGTATTAGAATGTTAGATGTATGGTTTGTAATTTTAAATGAAAAGATTGAATGAAGATTATGAATGGATCTTAATGATGCATCCTTGTTGTGATTTATATTTCCATCTTTGAAAGAATTGTCCTGATTATGAATCATCTCGTTATTAAGATAATTAGCTTATTGGATTAATTGTGTGAGTTAAGTGAATTGTGAAATTTAAGTAATCTCGTTGGGAAACTCTTTAGGTGTCAGTTGATATCTTCCGCTATGTAATCTGAATCTTTGTTATCGTGTTGCATCTTATGTGTTGTAACTTTAAAAAAAAAAAAAAAATTGCACTCTATTCTTGTGTTATGGCTTTATCCCTTCGGGGTTTCCTGGCGGGGCATTAAATTTGGTATCAGAGCCCATGTTGCAAACATTGGGATCTCTGGTGTCGCATGTGCCCTCTATTTGTGTGAGGTGTATCGACCTTATGTGTATGCTTGTCCTCCTTTTGCATGTGAGTGATTGAGCAGACCTTAGCTTGTGTGTAACGTGTGGGTTCACACCTTGTTTTCACCTTCTTGATGTTGGTGTTTGAGTGCTTATTTGTGCATTGTTGCTTATTGATGCCTTGGTCTACGGTTACTCTTATCTTGAAAGAGGGTCGTATGTACCTTCCCTTATTGAGCGTTGTACTCTTTAGACTAACCCATTTGGGTTGGTCCGTGCTTGTCTTGATTTGAGAGTGCGAATAATGTTTGTTTAAAGATTATGATCTAGCTTAGTGTTGTCCACTTGAAGGACTTGTATGGCAGTTATTGAATGCTTATTTTGTAGAAAATTAAATGATGATCACCATTCCTCTCTCTCCTTCTGGAAATTAAAGTGATTAAGGTATGTGTATTTAGCTCTGAATTGAGTTTTCTTGTTTGCGAGAGAGAAAAAGGGGTGTGACTTCTTGGACCCTTGTGTGAGCCTTATGTCGCTTATGTTTTTAGATTATTAAAAGGGCTATGGGTTTAAAAATGTATTTTGGTGATTGGGAGAAAACTGTATGTGTACGTTTAAAGAATTCTCCATGTGTATGTTGTAGGAGTAGCATGATTAAATTCTACCTTAGTAAGGTGCATTGCTATGCGAATAGTTGAATTATGTGAAACTGCTTGGTTGGTCGAAGTATTAAAAAGAGCATGTTATTGTAGCTTCGAGAGTATATTAATGTGTTTTCTGAAAGATTGTCCTATGTGTTTCATTAAACCAGTTTGATTGAAGATTTATTTTAGCAAATGCTCCATTGAACTCGCTTTTGGGTATATATAATTACCTTGATGTGTTTAGAAGGTACGAATGGAAAAGCTTGTTTGAAGTGCATGCATTAATATGTTTTATTTGGGTTAATAGCTCCTTGCTTATCTTTGATCGTCATGTGATCTTTTCTAATAGGTTGCAAATTATGACATGTGTCTATATTGTATTATTTATGTGAGTGTTCTTAAGAGGTCTTGAATTACCGAAAAGATTGCCTCTCTTGATCTCTGTTTTGTTTGGAAAACTAGAACCTCTTGTTGCAACCATAATTATTGGAAATGTTTTGTTAGGCTGATTGTCATCCTTCTAAATGGTAGCAAATTGAAAACCGTGTAATTAAAATGATAGGTTTATAGTGAGAAAATGTATAATGTAGCGTGATCTTGATTGATCTTGTGTCTTTGTAGGAAATAGTTTGGTTATCAAACTCTCTTTCCTTTCACTTTGCCTAATCATGAGATTTTTAGAAATGATATTAAAGAGTGCATTGATTTAAATGGAATGTTTATAGAACATGTGAAATTGTGTGTTGCTTTTTGGCTTCATAGTGAAAGATGAAAGTCTTAAGCTTTAGAAATGAATTTGAATAGCTAGTAATTTAGTTATGAATGCTTAGTGAGATTCGAGAAAGCTATAGGAATGATGTTAATTCCTTATGTAATTGTGAATTGTTAATAATTTCAGTGCTTGTATCTAGAGTAAACTTGATTCAGTTATTTATATAGAAAGCATAATTGGAATCTTCCTTGTATAGATGTTAGCGTACTGAAAAGTACTCCCCGTAAATGTGACTATACCAGTATTGGTGTATTTGTGTGTATTGTAAGAAACCAGTGCTTATTATATGTGCCCATGGATTGGTGTAGTAATCAACCATGGAGGATATGTAGCTTATGAGTATGGGAAACCATACTGTTTATTTGATGTTGCTTATTTGTTTTCCCTGCTGAGTACCAAACCTCAGGTTGTGGGTAACTCAGTATGTTAAGGGGTAGTATTCGAAGCGACCGTTCCTTGAATAGTATGGATTGGCGTATGAGTAATGTCGGCGCGAAGCGACTTTAGCTTCTCTACTTTGAGGAATGATATAGTTGTACTACTAAACTATATCAAGGTGTACTCAATACTTTCCCTTGTGATGAACCTATTTACGCGGTTCATGTGTGCCAGCCTTATTCCTATCCTTTATTTGAGCATATAGATGGCAGTTTTTGAGCATATTGTTGGAATTCTATTGGAGCATCTGTTACCTTGTCTTCATGAGAGGCGTGTTATTGTTCTTACATAAGTTGCCAACTGACTAGTGTTGGTAGACTTGTGGGTAGACCTTAGCCATGTATACCTCTGGCTTACGGCGAGTATCCTGAGAGGAACGTCGCTATGTGGAGTGTGACCAGCGCGTGCCTTATCCGTGGGGTACACTGCCATGCGGGATACGTCCATTGCGTGCTTTGTCCGCTTGGAGTTTTGCCATGCCACGTGACGACGTGATGCGGGGTGATGTCGAGGTGCACACTGCCATGCCATGTGGATGTGTGACTTGGCCACACCACATGATGAGCTACTAGGATAGCTAGACGATTGTTCCTTCCTTCCTCGTTGGTGGCTAGCTATTAGTCACATAGTGATGTTATGTGTAGTTGTGATATTCTTTATATTTCTTTGGGGATCAGCAATTTATTTTACTTCGATTGTGAAGGTTTAGCCACGATCTTGTGATCTTTTGCACTTTGATTTGGTGTTGAAATTCTGGATTATTTTCTTGCCTTACTGTTGGAATTGAGGATTTATTATCTTTATTCATCTGTACTTTGGTGGCTAAACTGGTTTATCCTTATTGTTTTCGGATGCTGGTCTTGTGTTGCAATGTGAATTCCTCTCCAAGAACGTAGGAGACGGGCTTGGATGAGTGTATACGAGGAAGTAGACGCAGGGAACCTTGAGGATGGAGGTATGTGAGGCTGTGATGCAGCTAGTATCCACTACCTACCTATGTGTGGTGACTATCTCTTGGAGGCTAACCACCTTGTTCAACAAGGGATATTCACGGAGGTCTTGTATGGAAGGTAGCACCGCTATGGTGTGCCTAGCACCATCAAGCCTTTGAGTGAGATATTGGATAATTATGATCATATTGTTATTCTGAGATCAGGCATAGAGATGTTGATCGTGCATGTTATCTGTGACCGAGCATTAGACATGCTCACATGTGGCCTTTTCTGTTTCGCATTCCAGTTATGTGGATGGTTATTATTTGTATCATGGAGTAAATTGTGTTAACTTGTCACTATGTTATGGGACATAGTCTTTGGAAAGGTTTTCTTATGCCTGGCAAGTGTAATCAATTGAGTTATTTCGTTGCTCTTATTTCATGGAAGTTAATTTGGTGGTAGAAATTGATATTTTTAAGCTAATTCTATTCCATAAAATTTTATGATAAAGATGGATTGGTAAAGGAGATTGATCATTATGGCATGTTTTCTTGTCATTTTTGGTCGATGATTATGGTAATTGTTGTTTACCTCTTTGTAATGCTTTCATTTGGTGTATTGAAAGGAAGAAATTTCTTGTTTCTCTGCTATGATTGTGGATAATTCCTAGAATATTTTAAGGAATGTATGGTTTTAGATGTATCTGGCGAATGGATAATGGCGTTTGTAAAGGATTTTGCAATTATATTTCATTATTTATGGAAAGATTTCTATGTGCAATTTGACCTTTGTTGAATGAGTTTCAGGGCTGATGCGTACGACATGTTCTCCATCTAGCCTTACGACTTCCAGGAGTAAGTCGGAACCTAGGGGGGGAGAATGTAGTACCCCTACCCTAATCAATCTCTAACCTTGGTTTAATCTTGATTAGTTTATCGTAATTTAATTTTATAGTCAGATGTTTGATTTACCGCATAGCTATTGATGTGGTTTCACACTAGTTGTATGCAAGCTGTTAGTGTACCTATTTTGTGGTGTCAATATCGGGCTAATGCTTTCATTAGATTTTATATATGTATGCATGTATGATCTTTGGTTGCAGGAGATTTCAGGTACAACGTCGCATGAGTGCGAGGTTCGTCTTCACCTGGATGTGCAGGTTTGAGTGTACCTTTTTAATCCTTAGAGTTGGATTAGGTGGTCGTAAGACCCTAGTCGACCTTAGTCATGCTCCAGTGAGCATCGCCAGTCGTCGTCGGTATCCCTTTTTGTTTGGGCTTGCGAGTCGTCTGTTTGGTTGACCTTCTCGATTTGCGTGCTTGGCGTGTTTGGTTAAATTGATTAATTAGTCCTTAGTGATTATTTTGAGTATATATGCGTTTGTGCATTGATGATTAATGGGCTAGATTAATCGAGATTTCGTTATGCGATTTTCGTTGATATGAATTGCTTATTTTAAATTGGGAATGAGTTTGATTTAATGACTGATTTGGAATATTAAATGCATTTTATATATGCTGTTGAAAAAGAAAGTCTTGTATTTTATCGCAATAGATTAATTGTATTCTGTTGGATTATTAAATTTGAAAGGTTAAATCGTATTAATTAAGAAAATCGGTTGGATTTGAAAAGCAAATTTAATTTATTGTAATAGTTAGAAAAGCATTAAATTGGAGAATTATTTTTTTTAAATAAAAATTTTAATTCCAAAATGGAATTTTGGTCAACTCTTCCATATAACCCAAATTTGGGGAAATTTGGAAAGGATGGACATTTTGGAGAATTTTTGGTTGGGAAGAAAATTTGGAATGAAATTGGGGGTTTTGGGAAGGAATGATTCTGGACCTGGCAGGATTGGGCTCTCCTTCAGCTACTCCAGGAATGCGTATGAAGGTAGGATTTACCGTATTTGTTCTTCCTCGTTCTTATGAAAATGGTTGCTGGTTGCCAAAATCCAATCTTTTGATTGTTTTTAGATTTAATTTTGGATATGAATTGGAAATGGCTGTTCTTGATGAATTTTTGGGTGTAAATCTCCCTTGGGTGCTCTCAATTTGAACTCTTTGTTAGAAATTAGATGTTATTGAGAATAATGGTTGAGTTATTTAGTTTATTATCCATTTTACCCAAGTATGGGTTTTGTTGAAGAAATGTTCTTTGATAATCTTCAAATTGTTGGGGTTTTGTTATTCCTCAATTTTTTTTTACCCTGTTTGTGGGTGTTTGGAAACCCAGTGGTGTTTGGAAATGAGGGAAAGGAGAACATTTATTTTTACATCGAACTGGGCGTTTGTGACCATTCCTGAACTGTGTGTAAAAAAAAAAAAATTTATTTATTCCAGTCTCTGCGAGACTGTGTTTCTCCCTTGCTGTTTATGAAACTATTTTAACAGCCTTTTAAAAAAAATATATAAATATATTATTTTAAGCGAAATTTATTCTGCGTGGCGTGTTTTTGTTTTGGTGGATTTGGGGAGGGTTTCGGCTGGTGCCAAGGCCCTCGACCCAGGTTTGGGGAGAGCCAAGCCTTCCCTAAGCCTGGGGAGAGGCCTGCGGAGGCCATGGCGTGCCCTCCACGCAGCCAAGGCTGGGTGGAGACCACGTCATGGTCTCCCCAGCCCTTCCGCAGGAAAGGGAGGCCCGCGTGGGAGGAGCCCACGTGGCCCCCACGTGGGTTGCTTTCGAAATTTTAAATAAAACATAGTATTTCCCATTTTTTTTTATTACTTTTTTTATAAAAAAATAAATAAATAGACAAATTGTTAAATTATAAGTTTTTTTTTTTTAAATGAAGTTTTCAATTATTTATTAATGATTATTATATATATGTTTAATGGAAAATTAATATATGTATATCAGCTAATCGATATTTAATTGGAAATTTGTGCAAATACATTAATTATTAGTCAGATATATTTTATTAATAAAGATTAATAATTATATATTAACTAATAATTAACTGGGTTATTGCGCACTATTAGTCATTAATTGCGTATATTGTACTGATCGTGGAATAATGAATATACCCTTTAATTAATAGTTCATTTTGGATTCTGCTATACGTGCGTAGGAAAGTAAGATTTGAATTTGGGAAATGATTACCTTCATTTGGTTTCCCTTTTTATTTTTATATTTTCTGTGATCCGTATAGTGCATCTGGGATTGAGAAATATGAAATTGTAGAGGTTGGTTTCGAACCAGTATGTCAATGATGTTTGATTTGAGATTAAATATCTTATTTATTTGATTAATAGTTGTCTGAGTTTAATTAATATGAATTTGGTTTAAAAACTCATTATGGCTTAATTTGCCTGTTCGATTCTTTGAACCTTAGGAGTTAGAAAACCAAGAATAACTTATCCCTTGATGAGGTAGATAACTGTAAGCTGATTTAGATCTTGTAGAAACTTGATCGATTTTAATGATTAAATCAATTTGAGGAAATATTGTCTTTTCTGATTATTGCCTTGCGAGTTTAATTTCTGTATTCACCTTTAATTATGAAATGACATGTTTTGCTTTGTTTAGTAGGACCCTGTCGTATGGATTGACTTGGGGTACCTGGTTCAGTCCTCGATTCCGAGTCGACTATGGTATTGTGGTAGTGTCGTTTTGATCATATCCTCCTTGTGTGTGTGAGTCGAATGATGATTGTGGTTGACCGTTGTTGGTCGGGTCTCTAGTTAGAGTACCGTCAGTAAGTGATTACCCTTGAGTCGTGTTTGACCGGGTGATTGTTTCTCTCTCTTGAACTCCGTTCGTCTGACCATGTCTATTCCTTGGTTTTGAGTTCGTCCGAGTATAGTCTAGTGTCGTATGGGAAAGTGGCTTTCGATTGGGAGCCGCGCCCAAAGTGGCTGCTGGGAAACCCATCGAAAGTGAGTCTAATAAGTGATAACCTTTAAGTAGATTAGAATGTAATCTCTAAGTAAGATAATTGTGCCTCACACATGGGACGAGTGCTATCATAGATTCGACATGCTGTGAGAAGGCCGGAAATGGCAAACCATCTTCCTTGTCTTCACGAGAGGAGGTGTGGGTCCACATGAGGCTTGGATGGGCCGGAAGCTCGGATTAGGTTGCTAGGGTAACCCAGTGTATGGGGTCGGGACCTATGAAGACTTGCCATGGTATCCATACCAGGTTGTGTGATGACTCTTGTCCCTAAGTTCGCTAGTGTGTTGTCGTTTTGTCCTGTTAGGAGTATCTTTGTGAGTCGTCCCTTTTGTCTCTACCCTTGTGAGTGTCGGTTTCATGTCAGACCTTGGGGGGTGATGGCTCAGTTTTATGGATGCTCTCCTGGACCTTTGTATTAGCTTTGATTATGTTCAGCTGGATCCTATTCTTTTCAAGGATCATTTATGTATTTATTGACCGATGCGGTCGCTTGTATATTGTTTATGTATCGCCTTGATGGCTGGATTGAAATGGTGTAACCTCTTGTATTCTTAACTTTATTAATTATCAGAGGGGTATTGCAGTTGCGCAGACCCGGAGATGTAGCCCTTAGGGGTGAACTCCGAGATCATTATGGTGTTATGTGATGTTATTCTCTTATGTTTCCTTTATTCAGCTTTATCATGTATGATTAACTTATGTTAGAATGGTTAAGTGGATAAATGGAATTAACTTTAAATGCTTATATGCAGTCCTTTCTTGAATGCCATGTTGATCGAATGCATAAGTGGTTTAGATGTGATTTATCGTAGATGCCGTATGTAATCATCTTTTAAAATGCAATAAAATGGAGTGTGAAAGAATGTAACTTAGAGTAATGAATTATACTCAGTTGTTGTTAAGGAATTTAAATATGCTTGGAAAGATCTCTTATGTTATGATGAAATCCTAGTGTAATAGAATGTTAGATGTATGGTTTGTAATTTTAAATGAAAAGATTGAATGAAGATTATGAATGGATCTTAATGATGAATCCTTGTTGTGATTTATATTTCCATCTTTGAAAGAATTATCCTAATTATGAATCATCTCGTTATTAAGATAATTAGCTTATTGGATTAATTGTGGAGTTAAGTGAATTGTGAAATTTAAGTAATCTCGTTGGGAAACGCTTTAGGTGTTAGTTGATGTCTTCCGCTATGTAATCTGAATCTTTGTTATCGTGTTGCATCTTATGTGTTGTAACTTTAAAAAAAAAAAAAAAATTGCACTCTATTCTTGTGTTATGGCTTTATCCCTTCGGGGTTTCCTGGCGGGACATTACAACCAAAATATCATTATTGAAGGTGATTAAGAAAACCTCATCATGATGTTGCAAGGAAAGGTTAAGCCAAGTTGGAGTGTGGTAGACTTTATCACCACATGCCAAGGTGTCATTACCACCTTTGGCCACATAAGTCTTCAGCACACCCTTAGGGAAGGCAATAGGATTCCAGATAGACTAGAAAACTTTGGTCCTTTCTCCAACGAGTGAAACATTTGGATGGTGCAACATGAGTTACTTGACAATATTCATGGATTCTTAAAGACTTTAGTCCCAGTGAGGCCTAAGATGTAAAAATCATCTTTTACTTTATTATCCTATCCACATTGTACTTCAATCATTTATTGATGTGGAATTTGTTAAATCTAGTGAAATATATGCTTCTCTCCAAATTGCCTTTAACTATTGTTATCCCAAAGTTGGTTTTACCTTCCCCTTTCCAACCCCTATTTCTAGTTTCTCTGAGGAAACCATGGGTGGTGATTTTATTCAACCAAGCCAAACAAATGTGACAATTTCTAAAAAAATAAAGATCTTTCGAAGAAGGTGGTGGAAGGTAATTTGGCGACATACATTGAGGGAATGAAGAGCTCCAACCCTTCTTTGTCTAAGAAGTTTGCCCAATCCTAGAATAAAGGTAAATTTAGAGTGGGCGGTGTGGA
This sequence comes from Cryptomeria japonica, assembly GCF_030272615.1. NCBI lineage: Eukaryota > Viridiplantae > Streptophyta > Pinopsida > Cupressales > Cupressaceae > Cryptomeria > Cryptomeria japonica. The sequence continues at coordinate 681,930,089 of NC_081407.1, read as the reverse complement.
GTTCACAGTGTCTATGAAAACTATTACAAATGCTACTAGTCTTGTTGAGGAAGGCACGACCTTCCCAAAGAAACCCAAGGGTAACTACAAGGCGGATTTTATGAGGTTCTTAAAGTCACAGGAGAAAGTTGCTCACTTGCGAAATGGATTCAAATATTGAGATGATTTTCCTAGATTTTTGAAAGAGATCGCACTACTACTTATTAAGTACCGGTATATGCACCAAGTTGTGGTACCAAAAGGGGGTCTTAAGATGCCACTTTTTTCTAAAATCAGCAAAGTCTGAACTTCAACAACAAATTGAACCTAATTACACTCCAAATTTGAAGATGCAACAAGAACAAGAGTTGTAGTGCTTCAAGTCTACTTTCTAAACTACTAATTTATTTTGAAAATTGTGGAGATTAAGGGCTTCAAAAAGGGGAGCCACAAAAAGTGGTCCTATTTTTATGCAAAAAACATAACATAGCATCTGTTGTGACCCCCCTAAAATGTAAGATTTTTTTTTTAATTTTTAAAATCGCTTCGGTGAGAAATTAGCTAACACCTTGTAGTTTAGGCAAGATTTTTCAGCTATTTTTTAAATGACTATATGATTATTTACTAATTTTCGAAGTGGACACATCCTGAAAAATAGAAATTTGAGTGTGCTCCCCCTTGAAATTATTGAAAACTAATCAAAAATCAACTTTTTTTTAAATTGTGTAGAATGGAGTCTAGTTTCTAAAAATGTACTTGTTTTCAAAATCTAATGAATGTGTAAAAATCTACATCCAAAATAGTGCATGTTGGTTTTTGACAAAAAATGGACACACTGACAAAAGAAATTATAGATGAAAGACAACGAAATCAAAATTTGAAATAAATTACATTGTTGGATAGCTAAGAGGGAGCTCAAGTTTACCACGGTATTTTTTTTAACTTCATTGAAATGCATGCAAACCTGATGGAGAGCACGACCAAAAATATGTCAAAAAATTTCCAGTTCTGATAAAAACACATCTCTAGCCTAAAATGATCATCCAAACCTTTGGGTTGGATGCCCAAGGAAAATCCAACCCATAGGTTTGGTGTTTCCCAAAGTAGTTCATTTGGTGCATGACAAATATGGCGCTCTCCCTATTTGGTGTGTGCCAAATGTGATCAATGGGTTTTCCCATTTAGCGCGTGCCAAATAGGGAGAGTGCCAAATGTGTACATAGAAACCCCCATCTCACCTCTCCCTTCTTTATCTCCCTTCCCTCGTAGTTCCATCTCTCTCTATGAACTAGATCTCATATTCTCTCTCTCCCCTTACCTCTTCTCGAGCTCTTCATTCTTATAGATACATACTCTTCTTTGTCCCTCCCCTCTCTAGCTCTCACAATTCCCTTATTCTCCTATCTCTTGAGCTATCTCCCTCTCCATCTTTACACCCATCTAATTCACTCTCTCACCTATTTCCCTCAGTTTCTTCCTCACTCCCTTCTATCTCTAGGTCCTAAGGGGTCATAGGACATCATATGACCCCTTAGGACACAATATGACCCCTAACAACACCTAAGGGGTCATAGGACACCATATGACCTCTTAGGTTACCATAGGACCTATAACAACACCATATGGTTTCCTAAGTGGTCATAGGACACCATATGACCCCTTACGACACCATACAACCCATAACAACACCATATGGTGTCTTAATGGGTCATAGGACACCATATGACCCCTTAGGTGTTGTTAGGGGTCATATTGTGTCCTAAGGGGTCATATGGTGTCCTATGACCTCTTAGGACACCATATGACCCCTTAGTACACCATATGGTGTCGCTATGGTTTGTATGGTGTCCTATGACCCCTTAGGATACCATATGACCCCCTCGTACACCATATGTTGTCAGTATGGTCCTATGGTGTCTGATAATCCCTTAGGACACCATAGGACCCCTTAGGACACCATAGGACCCATAATGACAACATAAGGTGTCCTAATGGATCATATGGTGTCTTAAGGGGTCATAATACACCATATGACCCATTAAGACACAATATGATCCCTAACAACACTTAAGGGGTCATATGGTGTCCTAAGGGGTCATAGGACACCATATGACCCCTTAGGACATCGTACGACCCATAACGACACCATATTATGTCCTAAGGGGTCATATGGTGTCCTAAGGGGTCATAGGACACCATATGACCCCTTAAGACACCATATGACCCATAACGACAGCATATTGTATCTTAAGGGGTCATATGGTGTCATAAGGGGTCATAGGACACAATATGACCCCTTACGACACTATGACCCTTAACAACCCCATATTGGGTCCTAAGGGGTCATATGGTGTCCTAAGGGGTCATATGGTGTCCTAAGGGGTCATAGGACACAATATGATCCCTTGCAACACTATGACCCTTAACAACCCATTATTGTGTCCTAAGGGGTCATGTGGTGTCCTAAGGGGTCATATGGCATCCTAAGGGTCATAGAGTATAGATTATAGGGTACAAAGTAGAAATTTATCAAAGGTAAAAAATTTCAATGGAAGTCATTTGGCGCTAGCCAAATGAGTTGCACTAAAAAACGGTTATATGGGACCCTTTACTTGTGATCTAAGCCCACATTCTCCCATTTTGTCTGTTGTCTATGCATGATGAGACAAAAAAACACTTTTTGCATGGTGTTGAAATTTTATGCAAGGTTATTTCATACATTCCATCAGCTCTCCACCACCTTTTTTTCATTTGGCAACGTCGAAAAGGAAGAGCATGGTTTTTTTAATCAAATTTGTATAATTGAGGTAATATTTTCTTGTTTTTAGAATTCAAATACTTATTAAGTGTTATTTTGTCGAAATGTTAGAATAAAAGTATTTTGTCAAAATTGATTATAATCCTATTAGATTTACATTAGATTTAACAATACATTTGAAGGAAGTTGCATAAGAAAATTATTTGTTTAGTGTCCTAACGGGTCATATAGTGTCCTATGACCCATTAGGACACCATATAACCCCTTACATGTCGTTAGGGTTCACACTGTGTCCTAAGGGGTCATATGGTATCCTATGACCCCTTAGGACACTATATGACCCCTTAAGACACCATATGATGTCATTATGGGTCGTATGGTGTCCTAAGTGGTCATTAGGTGTCTTATGATCCCTTAGGACACCATATGACCCCTTAGGACACCATAGGACCCATAATGACAACAGAAGGTATCCTAAGGGGTCATATGGTGTCTTAAGGGGTCATAACACACCATATGACTCGTTAAGACACAATATGATCCCTAATGACACCTAAGGGTTCATATGGTGTCCTAAGGGGTCATAGGACACCATATGACCCCTTAAGACACCATATGACCCATAACAACACCATATTGTGTCCTAAGGGGTCATATGGTGTCCTAAGGGGTCATAAGACACCATATGACCCCTTACGACACTATGACCCTTAACAACCCCATATTGTGTCCTAAGGGGTCATATGGTGTCCTAAGGGGTCATATGGTGTCCTAATAGGTCATATAGTGTCCTATGACCCCTTAGGACACCATATAACCCCTTACATGTCGTTAGGGTTCACATTGTGTCCTAAGGGGTCATATGGTGTCCTATGACCCCTTAGGACACCATATGGTGTCCTAAGTGGTCATTAGGTATCTTATGATCCCTTAGGACACCATATGACCCCTTAGGACACCATATGACCCCTTAGGACACCATATGACCCCTTAGGACACCATAGACCCATGATGAAAACATCAGGTATTGTTAGGGATCATATTGTGTCTTAACAAGTCATAACACACCCACCATCCTTAAACCCCCATATCACCCCTCTCCCCTCTATGTCCTTTATACCCAAATCTATCGAGCTCACTTTCTTACTCACACCCTTCCATCTCTAGGTTTGTCCCTCACTTTCTTCCTCATTCTCTCCTCTCTCTAGGTATATCCCTCGCTTTCTTCCTTATTCCTTCCCCTCTCTAGGTATCTCCATTCCCTCCTTCCCCTCAATCCATATCTCACCCTCCATCCTTACCTCATATGGTTTAGCATATCGGGTTATAGGGTCTATGGTTATTGTATAGGGTCAAGGATTTAGCATATTGGGTCATACGATCTAGGGTATTTGTCATAGGTTTTAAATGGTTTAATTTTTATGGTTGTGGCTATCAAACTATAGGGTATAGAGTATAGATTATAGGGTACAGAGTAGAAATTTATCAAAGGTAAAAAATTTCAATGGAAGTCATTTGGCGCTAGCCAAATGGGCTGCACTAAAAAACGGTTATATGGGACCCTTTACTTGTGATCTAAGCCCACATTCTCCCATTTTGTCTGTTGTCTATGCATGATGAGACAAAAAAACACTTTTTGCATGGTGTTGAAATTTTATGCAAGGTTATTTTATACATTCCATCAGCTCTCCACCACCTTTTTTTCATTTGGCAACGTCGAAAAGGAAGAGCATGGTTTTTTTAATCAAATTTGTATAATTGAGGTAATATTTTCTTGTTTTTAGAATTCAAATACTTATTAAGTGTTATTTTGTCGAAATGTTAGAATAAAAGTATTTTGTCAAAATTGATTATAATCCTATTAGATTTACATTAGATTTAACAATACATTTGAAGGAAGTTGCATAAGAAAATTATTTGTTTAGTGGTTTAAAACAAAATTTGAAATTTCATACATCCTTTTTAAGATCTTATGAAATAATTTAAAAAAGGAATACATGAAATAATTTCAATTTTATATATCCATTTTAACATATGCATAATTAGGACAGTCATACATGCATTAGGATTGTCCTAACATAATTAGGACAGTCATGGATGCATTAGGACTTCCCCTTACGCCTCTTGAAATCTCTTTATGAATTAACTTTATTCTCTTTTATGTGCATGTACATGTAGAAATCATCATCGTGCCGAGGAAACAACCAAAAAATGTAACACCGGAAGAGAGTGAAGCTAAGATTGCAAAAAAAAGAGAAGGAATGAAGCAACTTCGTGAAGCAGGGAAATTGAATACCATAGAAGAAGAGGTGCCAATTGAGGAGGAACATGAAATATCCATCCAATCTAAGAGAGCGACGGAATTGGCCACACAAGGGCAATGGATGCAAAACCTTCATGCAATGAGACAATTGAATCCCGAGGTTGAGAGCATGTCTACCACAATTCAAGTTGAAGGCACCCCATCTCTTACATCTCAAGTTGAAGGTACACCATCTCTTATTAGCACACCATTGGCATCTACAACATCTCATATTGACATTTGATGTTTCAAGTACTTCACAATTGACATCAAGTATTGGAGTTGCACCATCTTTGACAGCTCAATTTCAAGGTATGTCATCATTTTCATCTCCGATTGAAGGTATGCCACCTATCCCTAATGTTGTTGACATTCCTAATCTTGAGGTAACTCAAAGTTTGAGAACACCTCCTAGAGTTTTGCATAGAAATCCTAAGTATTTGATTGATATTGATGCTAATATTTTGAAACCAATGGTCAACAAGATTCCGAAGCGTACTTGTCAAAGACATGCTAACTAGATATGAAAAATATTTTTTGAGCCTTTAAATGAGACGGGAAGATGTCAACTATTTGTTGAAATGATGAGAAATCTGAAATTTAGGCCCATAATGAAGATTCTTGGGCTAAGAACATCGATTGAATCAAGCAACAAATCTATTGTGAATAATTTGATGAATGCATATGATATTGTTGGTTCTAACTCATGCACAAAAGATAGTAATGCCACACGACATGTAATTACATCAGCAATTGTAAGCACTCAAACTAAGTAAGCTCACCTCATTAGAAAGATAAGTAAACAATTAAAGATAAGTAGACAAACTCTAATGAGAGATATGGGAAGGAGACAAAGAGTGGAGGATCCATATAACAATGAGTTATGGGCATTTTCCGGTAGATTACCACGGAAAGATAAAGCAATTGTTGAAGCCTTGAAATCCCTAATTGAATATTTTTGGAAGAATAACACAAGGGTCTCTCCAAATCAAAGAGATGTTGTAAGAAGGAGGATTGGTAGTAAAATCCATGATCCACATCCGAAAGATTTTTTGGATATGACTCAAACACAATTTTTTGCCAAGTTTCAACGTATGTATCCTCAAATTAAAATTAGTCAAAGATTTTTTGAAATGGTAAATCCTTTTTATGTCAAAATAAATCACACACGCACAACTTGTTGTTGTAGAGTACATATCAAATTGTATAACCATTATGATGTTTATCAACACATATGTATAGATTTGCATGCTAACAATGTTTTGCAGGAATGCAACATAAATGGTCCACTGACATCTTCAAGGGAATTCATATCTAGCATCTTATGTGAAAGAGTAGATGGTCAAGTATATTACAATAAGTGTTTCTTGGATGGCACATGTGTTCATTGTGGTGGATTGTGACATTTACAAATTTGTCAACATATGGATATTGGACAAGAAATTGGTAATGAATTAGTGGAATTTGGAAAATATAAGATAGTAGCCTACATGCTAAAATATGGAAAAGAAGCAAAAAGGTGTGAATTGGTTAGTGAGAAGATTCCAATGTATCAGTTTATGGGCATCTTTCATGAGAATATAGTGTATGATTATGCAAGGCCTAACCATCGAGCTCGTTGGTTGGACTCACAATTTAAGTTATGCAAGGACACATTTCCACTTCATACAATTGTTTCAATTGTTAACTTTGCAGAGAACTACACACTACAACCGCAGAACGAGGTGCAATCGTAATAATACAACTCCACACAAGTTGCTATTTTTGTGCATATAGCATTCATTCATGCACATGATAGTATGGAAGAGGATAGGAAGATATTGAGGGAGTATTATTTTTACATCAATGATGATCGCTCACACTCTACAGAGTTTGTGCAAGGTTTTTTTCAAATATTCTACAATGATTTGGCTAGCTGAGGCATATCATTCCGTCAACATATCATATGGTCATATAATTGTTCATCGCAATTTAAGAACTCTAGGATGTTTTATTGGTTGAGTAGGATGCATAAGTTGACTGCTACTCAACATATGTGGAATTTCTCTGAGGCTGGGCATGGAAAAGGGGAGCATGATGGTGCAGGAGCATGTATTAAAAGAGCTTTAGCACGAGAAGAGTTAAAGTACAAAGGGAATGCAAACTTGAAAGATGCAAAATCAATTGTTCAGTGGTGCAATGGTACAATTGGTCCAGGTAATCAAGGTAAGTCTTCCATTTGCAGATTTTTTGGTTGGTAGATGATACTAACATTGCAAAACTCAAAGATTGTTGTACATTGATAGGATCGAGTGAGCTACACTCTTTCAAAAGCTCTAACACAGATTCATGGACTATCCATATGCAATAGATGGCATGTTATTGTTCTTCATGTAGAGATGGTGCCTATAATGAGTGTGAGTCAAAGGAGTGGGTGGACGAATGTTGTATGAGGCCTCTAATCCCACTTGAAACATATTGACCTCTGAGTGCACTACAACTAACACAGATGGAAGCATCAATTGACTTTGACCATGTGTCAGATTTAGTCCAACCAGGTAAATTATCCACATGCAAATTTTTGTACTTTAACATTTTACCTTAGTTGTTTGCTAAATTATTCTCACTTTATCATTGCAGGGCATGTTTATGTAGTTATTGCAGTTGAAGACAATGAAGAAGGGACATATTATTACCTATGTCATTGTGTGGACGCAAAAACTAAATTGGATGGCCCTGTGGTAGATGGAGAAAATATTGAGTACCCCACAAAATTAGTAGTTGTTACTAGTACATGGCTTAGAAGGTACCCAGTGAAGAAGTCTAACTTGTGGTTGTTTGAGGACTTTGAGACACATAGGAAGATTCTTCATTATTCTAACCTTGTTGTAGCTTCAAATGTTCATTTGATCAGATATGGGGGTAGACCACTAAACAAGAACCTATGGAAGGTTCGTGAGTCTGACCATGAGGCCATACAAGACATGATAAAGAGTAGAGAAGATCTAGATGGTTCATTGGATTAAATGTAAATGTTAAAAATTGTAATATCAAACATATTTGGATATATGTACATGACTTGTATTTTTTGACTACTCAAGGAATTGTAATATAAAAATTTGTGTTTTGTCTTGTTTTGTGTGATTTTATGTAAATAATGTCATTTTGGACCATTAGAGATCGCATGGGATCATTTCGTGAAGTTTTAGGCTAATATGGTAAAAGATGTAAAAATTGTTTATTTGTTGTCAATCACTCAAAGTGTGAAAATTTATCAAAATTTGGCATCATTTTTCTTGAAGTTAGTGACACGTAAGAATGATTCATCTCATCCTACGGTTTTTTGTTATGGCACTCTAAAAAATCCTCTCTCGGTTTAGGTAGACTCGGATCCAATTGCTCGTGGCGACACTTTCTCGGTTGTGACAAAAAGCATCACATGAGCCATGAAAAGTTGCACAATGCCCCATCTTTCAATCCACTTGTCGTGGCACCAAACTGTCAACTTGTACACATCTGGGTGGCTGAGTTTACGTTGTGAATTCCTTTGTTCCTCTATCGAACTCACTCGATCGATGTGGGCCACACCCTAGCAGCAAAATCTCTAAAGTGCTCAAAGTGTGAAAAATTATCAATATTTGGCATCGCGTTTATTGGAACTCATTAATCATAAGAACAATTCATCTGATTGTACGAGGTCATGTTATTGTACTCTAAAAAATCCTCTCTCAGTTTAGGTAGACTCGGATCTAATTGCTCGTGGCATCACTTTCTTAGTTACGACAAAAAGCGTCAGATGAGTTCAATGAAAAGTTGCACAATGCCCCATCTTTCAATCCACTCGTCACGGCACCGAACCATCAGCTTGTATGCATCAGGGTGACCAGGTTTATGCTAGGAATGCCTTTGTTTCTTTCTCCAACTCGTCTGATAATTGCGGGCCACACCCTAGCAACGAAATCGCTTAAGTGCTCAAGTTGCTCAAAGTTGTCAATATTCGGCATCACGTTTCTCGGCACTCATTAATCATAAGAATGATTTGTTTGATCCTACTGGGTCATGTTATGGCTCTCTTAAAAATACTCTCTCGATTTAGGTAGACTTGGATCCAATTGCTCATGGCAACACTTTCTCGGTTACGACAAAAAGTGTTAGATGAGTTCAATGAAAAGTTGCACAATGCCCCATCTTTCAATCTGCTCATCGCGGAACCAAACCATTAGCTCGTATGCATCGGAGTGGCCGGTTTTATGCTAGGAATTCCTTCATTTTTCTCTCCAACTCGTCCAATCATTGTGAGCCACACCCTAGCAGCAAAATCACTTAAGTGCTCAAGTTGTTCAAAGTTGTCAATATTCGGCATCGCATTTCTCGGCGCTCGTTAATCATAAGAATGAGATGTTTGATCCTATGAGGTCGTGTTATGGCATTCTAAAAAAGCCTCTCTCGGTTTAGGTAGACTCAGATCCAATTGCTCATGGCGACACTTTCTCGGTTGCAACAAAAAGCATCAAATGAGTTCAATGAAAAGTTGCACAATGCCCCATCTTTCAATCCACTCGTCGCGGCACCAAACCATCATCTCATACTCATTTGGGGTGGTTGGGTTTACACTAGGAATACCTTTGGTTTTCTCTCCAACTCGTCTGATCATTGCGGGCCACACCCTAGCAGCGAAATCGCTTAAGTGCTCAAGTTGATCAAAGTTGTCAATATTCGGCATCATGTTTCTCAGCGCCCGTTAATCATAAGAATGATCCGTCTGATCCTATGGGGTCATGTTATGGCACTCTAAAAAATCCTCTCTTGGTTTAGGTAGACTCAAATCCAATTGCTCATGGTGACACTTTCTCAATTGCGACAAAAAACATTAAATGAGTTCAATGAAAAGTTGCACAATGCCCCATCTTTCAATCCACTCGTCATGGAACCGAACCGTCAGCTCGTACGCATTGAGGTGGTCAGTTTTACGCTAGGAATGCCTTCGTTTTTCTCTCCAACTTGTCTTATCATTGCAAGCCACACCCTAGTAGTGAAATCACCCTAGGGTATGCATTAGATGAATAGAAGTGTATGGGCTATGCAATTTTTTTAGAATGGGTATTGGAACAATGGTGTCTTACATTGTCTAATTTTGGTTCTTTCCATGTTTCCTTTATATAGTCTTATTTCAACTATAACTATTGAATTTGTGTTGATCTCCATAAGCTTGTGTCTTGGATTACAAACACATATTTAGGTTCAAAGGTAACAATAAACTTTGTGCAATTATTCATTTAATCATTTGTACTGCAATTATGGATAGCCATGATAAATGATTTGCATTAACCAAAAATCTACAAATCCATACAACATTGTATATAGTTAAAACTATCAAATATATCCAATACAAACAAATAGGCTTGCCAAAAGTCATATGGACATAGAATGTCACGTATTCATAAAACAAAACATATGTTCAAAATTTCTGTAAAGGCGTACAACATGATATCCAATAAAGTCAAATAGGAGCTTTCCAAAAGCCATATGGACATAGAATGTCACATATTCGTAATACAAAACATATGTTCAAAATTGTCATATAGGCATACAACATGGTATCCAATAAAGTCAAATAAGAGCTTGCCAAAATCCATATGGACATAGAATGTCACATATTCATAATACAAAACATATGTTCAAAATTGCCATATAGGCATACAACATAGGACCCTATTCTATTCATTTCCCTCTAGGGGAAGGAAACAGATCACGATATATCTTTGTCTATCGAGGGGATGCAGATGTATATGATGCAAGTGTCTTTCGAGTATGCCCACTTGACCTCCTCTCTAGACTTTTTTGTAACTCCACCTGATACAATGAAAAGAATGGTGTTAGCACATACAAAAATTGAATTTTAGAATGAGATATAATATAATAGTCACTTACCGCATACAAATAATCATGATGTTCATCCACAACGGGTGCATGTTCATGATCTAGAGTGACAAGCCCCTCCTGTAAGCATCACAATATAAATTAAACTAAATACAAGTTTCATTAAAATTTTCAATAACATATTATTAAGATAACAAATGTAATGCTAAATTTACTAAATTTACAAATATGTCACATACTTCTATCAAAGCAGTTGAACTTGCTACTATCATAGCAACATCGTGCTCCATTGACACACAGACAGCAGGAGGAGTCTCAGATGTCAACATCTGAAAATTAAACAAAGTATATTGATTAATCACCAAAACTATCTATATTATTTTATAACAACATTAAAGATAAATTTCTTACTTGGGTGAAAGATTGTCAATGAAATACACTGCGAGGTGTTGATTTTGAAGCTCTAGCATCAAACTATTTGACATCCAAAATGAGTAATTAGAAAATCATTCACATAAGGTTCAACTATCTACATATAACAATTATATCTCTTCACTCGTTGTATACCTGTGGAGTCGATGAAGTCATGAAAAAGGGTGCTGCAGGAATGTTGCTAGTATTGTGAACACTTTGACCCTGATTTCTTATCATAATAATATACTAATTTAGATATATTCTCAAATTTCCATATAAGATTTAATAAAAATAATGAAATGAACTTGTAATGAAATTCACCTGGGTATCAATGCCAAATGTTTCGTTCAACAAGGATTTTATCATGACAATGTTCTCTGTAGCAAACTTTGCTTGTGCACATGCATTCTCAGAACTATTAGGATCATAAGTGAAAAGAGAACCACAAGATCAATAAAAATGAGTTGGAACTCGATGCCTAGAAGAATCACCATCATCACTCGCATCACCCTCTACTAGAGGCCTAGCATATTGTATAAGGGTCTGAGTGAGTAAGCTAATGGAGTCTAGAGTTTTGACCTCAATACTCTCCTTCATGTAATGGAAGGAATAATAACATGCTCCACCATAGGTCTGGCCAAGGGTCTTGGTGGGAGATTTGGGTCACGTTGTGCACCCTCTCTATCATGTGAGGAACCCCCACCTCTACCTTGGAAATCTAGAAAATCAAAATAGTTTGGGATCTCATTAAGGACAAACTCACAATACAGTTTTCTCAAAAAGTATTGGCGTACCTCATGATTATTGCATGGGGCCTGATCAAATACCATCCACCACCTATCTGAAAAATTATTCTTAATCCCTTCATGATGATACCAATGAATAGGGAATCTCCTACATCCAGGGTGTAAAGGTTGATTCATTCGAGGGTCTGTAATAAGAGCACACAAGTCAAATTTATTAATTTTCTTTTTCTTCACTACCGCATATGATAATTTGTCAGCATAAAATTGCTTTTGTTCAATCTCTTTTTGGCTATTTTCTATTTGACCTAATAGGTTTTCTTGTGTACCTATGGGGTCTCTAGGGATTGTAGGAGGTTCTTGATGTGCTTCTTCTTCAATAAGGTCTTCATGAGGAGGTGATTGAGTGTTTTCAACATTTTCTTGTCTAATCTCATTTCTTGATAATGAAAATAAATTTAAATCAATAAACCAAGTTTAATCTTCAAATTAATAAAAAAATGACAATAAGAAAACAAAAATACATACCTCTTTGAGCTCTTTGATGGTGTGGCGGCATTTTGATGAGAGATTGACAACTTAGTGCCCAATATCAAGCTTCTACAAAGGGCGAGCGCAAGAAAATGGCACCCCAAATTGTCAAAACATAGGTTTGGGAATGCGGAATGCATCCAAAATGTGGACTTGGGTTTTTTTTAAGTTTGAAAATGTCATAAGGCGCACGCCTTATGACCATTTTTTTATTTTTTTAAAGTGTGGCGCCTTTTTGGTACGACAACTTCGTGCATATACCTATACATCACTTTAGACAAGAGATTCAAACGGTTCTATTTTTAGATTCTCCCCATGCTCGACCATTTGAGGTGTGGTGAGAAGATGAATTTCCCTTATGGGATTTTTTTGTTTATCTCTTAGTGTGTGGTTGTTGCCAAAATTAAAATTGTCCTTCCCTTTCATCAGGAGGTTATTCTGTGTCTCTATAATTTCCACCTAAATTCGACCCCCAATTGTGGGCTAGTTAGAAATCCCTTTGGCCCCCCTCCTAGTCCCACTCTATGTGTTGAGCTATCAGCTAACTTGGAAAGTAAAGCCACCATCTCCACTCCTAAACCCAAAGGGACCCCTACCAGAGTTAACCCTAGTAGGCCGACTAAAATCAAGAACCCCTAGCCTCTCCTATTATTGAATGCATTGTTGAAGAGTCAGAGGTAGAGGAGAATGTTTTTGATGACTTTTCTTCCTTGTGGTCTATTGGGTTGGAGTATACTTTGGACAACCTTGATGGTAATCTTACCACCCCTTCTACCCCTTTTCATGGCTCCCCTCCCCCTTGACCTACTAACTCACTGAGGAAATGGGATTTCCTTGCCTTTGTCGATAAGGTCAATGAGCTTCGTGATACTTACAAAAAATAGGAAGCTATAATCTATTGGCGTCAAAGCAACTAAATGTGGCAAAAAATAAAATTAACAGGTTTGAGGCCCTTGTAGAGGTAGATTTAAGAGCTTCCTATTGGGAAATGGATAATAAGGACCAAAGGATTTGGGTGGTGGCAAACAATTCAGCAAAGAAGCTTGAGAAGTGGGAAGGGATGGAAGAGGAATTAAAGAGGCTCTGTGAAAAGATGGACCAGAAGGAGGATAAAATGAAGATGATAAAAGAAATTGAGGTTTTGGAGGACAACCAGGCATCCTTAAAAATGAAAATGGAGGAAATGTTATCCCAAAACAATGAAATGTCAAAGAAGAACTATGTGATTCTACAAGCCATTCCATAAGAAATCGACAAGATCAAGGATAAAAGGAAATGTCATTTGGATTCATCCCCTGATACTAGAATGGAGTCATCAGTGCCAAGGGTGAAAGCTACTTTAGATTCCCCTGTTATCTCTTCAGGTTTTTGTTTTGTTTATGTAGTCTAGTATAGTCTCATCTTCTAGTTTTGTGGTGCTTGGTTATAGGTGTTAGTTGGGTTTGGTATTTTTTGGTAGTTGGTCCTTTGGTTTGGGGCTCTCACTTCTCGTGAGACCCTAGATTTCTTCACTTTAGCAGCTATGAAATGGATTGGGCCTCTCTAATTTAATCTAATCAGAACACAATCCTTACATAATGAAATAATTAGCATGTATAAAACCATAGTTATCTCCTTGTTATAACTATTTTGAGCACACAGACACACATAATCCTTACAAAATCAAATAATTAGAATATACAAAATCATATGCTATCTCCTTATAATTACCATGTATACTTGAAAATATGTAAAGAGTATATGCTTAAATGTATATACATTTTTCATGTGAATCTTTATGTACAAGTAGCTAAAATGAAACTTTGATTTGTATTAGAAAGTAAATAAGTTATGAGTTGAATTAAAAGAAAAAGTTAACTTTTTTATATATTCATGATGATGTATACTTTCTTAATGTTTAGATATATTATTAAATAATATAGATTGAATATATCATATTTCTTTTCTTTCAAGATAAAGGAATTTTGATAGAAAACTGATTAATGAATTGTAGTTCATTATAATCATCTTATATATATAGATCAATGATTTTACAACAACAAAAAGATATTGCAAGGATTATTTAATGATGAATTATCCTTTGTACAAAGGTTGTGGTTGAGCTATGCGATCTAGTTTATTCTTTCATTTATCTTCAATTATAGTGTCAAGATATATAGTAATATTGTTCTTGGTCTTGCAAAACTAGAAGTATATCTATAGGTTAAATGTTGTTATAACTGGCCCATAGTTGTCTGAAACTTGATCACGAGTCTCGCCTCATCATTCTAAATCATCCCTCTTGTCCCCTATTTTAGTTTTCTTGAGCATTCTATGAGGTTTTATAAATTAATTTACATAATAGCCACAACTAATAGTGAATTCTTAGCTTATTATACACCTTTTCCACCACTTAGGAGCATTATAGACAATTAGATGTAGTACAACCAATGGTGTTTAATGCATTTTCTTTGACACATGGGCCTCTAATTGAACCATTACATGGTAAACTCTTTCAAGTAATTATATCATATTTGAATACAACAAAACCTGTCATACTTGTTACTCTACCTAAAATCTACCTTGAACTCCCTATGTATTGTTAATGTGTACTATTCTAGGTCCATAACAAATAAGAAAATTGACTAGGTAAAATATTGAAAGACATAAATTCATTGTAGAATCGATTATTGATCAACATGTAAACATAGTCAAATTACTTTAAAAATAACATTCCTTAACATATATTAATAATTAATTAATAAACAGAAAGAAAACACAGTCAAGGGTTGATCTCTAAATAAAGAGTTGGCTGAGAACGAGGGGGAGTAGCAGGGCGGGAGGGTTGTGGCATAAGGTGGACCACCCTTATCTTATCATCGCCCTCTCCAATCCATCAGCTCCATGGTCCAACTAAAGTTGAGCTTATAACAAACCCAAATTAAAGGAGCAGAGCATCCAACTAAGCAAACAATTACGGCTAACCATGAAGAGCTGGGCGCCACTAAAACGTACACACCTGTTACATATGACACCATTGTTGCCAGGAACGCCCAGACAACGAAAGTGCGTCCTTGCAGAAACGCATCTAACGATAGAATTGGATAAGAGTTTGAGATCTTGAAAGGAGCCTCCTTGAACGCCAAGGTCGGAATGTCGAGTAATAAAAAAATTGCCACCATGGAAGACGACATAGCCAACGTGTTGGCTATTATGAAGGCCTTGAAAGCAGCAGAATGCATCCGCACTGGAATCCCTTGGTCAGCACTAACTCCCCCAGGAACTGTAAAGCCCGCAGCGAATGTAACAGTCGCTAGGAGCGCTGCAATTAATGAATACGTTTCGTTGGGACCTCTTTCTCCTGCAGAACTACTTCCTCTGAACTCCACAAACTGTGTGCGGCCTTCCTCTTTCTGGTTCTCCAGAAACATGTTGGGAGGAGAGACGGAAACCATTTTTTCGAAGAACCGCACATGTCCCTTCGCTGCGCACGGGAGAATTTCCAATGTTTTCAGCTTGTCCAGGGCAGTATACCAATCTTTATTCTCTGCATTCAGATTCCATTTTGATATTTTCGCCATCTCCTTCAATACCTGCGAAAAAGGGGCAAATAAGGACTCCAACAAGATTATACGCTATTCAGTATTCAAGCTTACTTTCTTAATAACCTGCTGCGATATAACTACAGAAAATGTTAATGCATTGTCTACCTTCGCCTGTAAGACCTCTTAAAACAAAGTGCATTTTCTCAAAGCTTACCCTTAAGCCCTTTGAAAACGCTGTTTTGTGGAACGCTGTGCTACCCTCGTTGTCAGGCTCATTAATCAAGAAAGCGGCATCCAACTTATCGTTAAGCAGATAGCGGCAAATCTTGAAAGAATGACCACCTTCGAGAGCAAAGTGCAAAGCATTCTTATTGTCCTTGCCTAACAGTTCTATACAATGTGGTGTCTCATTGATCAACAAATCAATTATTTCCGTGTAACCCAGTTGTGCAGCTATGTGTATTGGAGCCGTCTTAGCCTCGTTGAAATGGAAGCTAGTAGGTGGCGCTGTACTCAACAACTTTTTTACAAGATACAGGAAACCACGTAACGTTGCTAGATGCAACGGCATGTTGCCTGAAGCGTCAGCCTTTTCAGCTAGTTGAGGTCTTCTACCCAGTAATAATGAAGCCAATTCTACGTCACATAAAAACAGGGTAAGAAAATTCCAAAACTTAAAATCCAAAACCAGGAGCAATATTGACATCTAGATTACCTGTCTGCTTTGTATGAATAGCTACATGGAGACAGGTCCGTCCATCTCTTCTAGTATCACCAGCAAATGCACCTTGGATCGTCAGCAACCTCTGGGCTACGTCATATCTACCATGAACACAGGCTGTATAAAGAGCAGATTCCCCGGCTTTGTTCACGATACTGTTTATATCATTGACTCCACGAGATATGTTTTCAGCAACTGTCTCATGGCCGCCTCTCGCAGCATAATGCAGCGCCGTTTCATTGTCTTTGTTGACAGATCTCCAAAATACATCAGGCTCAAAAACAGAACCAACTTCTAAATCAATAGGACCACGGTTAATGGTGAGGAGAAGCTCTACTACTTGCAGTTGTCCGGCTGCCGCCGCTTTGTGGAGCAGCGTTTCATCCTTGATATTCTTCATTAACAAAAGGCTGGGCTTCAATTGAATCAGCCGCTCTAACATTTCACGATGCCCTTTGCTCGCTGCAACATGGACTGCACTATTTCCTTGCGGAGTAATCCCTTGAAGAATTCCCAGATTATTTCTGGCTAATCTTCTAAGAGAATCACAATCCCCCCTGAAAACATATCTATACAAGTCTGCATTCATTAAATCCATTGTATCCCTTCTAATTTCTATGCAGCCTCTAAACATAAATATACAACTTTCGCGGTCATTTAATGAGTTTTCATTTTAATTTAATGGAACAGGATACATTCCTTGCGTATTAAACTCCTCTAACTTTCCCTGTCAGATTACTTTTTCTCTTTTGCGGTACTAAACTCAACAAACTCTTAGGAAAGTCATTCGACTCTTTTATTTTAGAATAAACTAGCAATTGGACCATGGCTACGTTTTTTGTTTTTTTTTAATGTTCTAAAATAATGTATTCTAGTTGAACTGTATTTGGTATGAATTTTTTATTGATTTTAATATGAATGTATTTTAGAATGTGTGTTGAATTGAAATATTTTTTTGATAAAATATAAATGTTTCTATCTTTTTTGTTTAATGGTAGAAAATCTCACTAGTCACAAATAAATTGTTGTGTTTGAATGTCATTCTATCCAAAAATTTCTTTAATATACCTATGATTCTTTTAGAAACAAATACAATCCTTAGTATAAAGTAGCAATTCAAATTAAAATCCATGTAAAAATGCTTAGAATAGCAAAAATAACTCTTGCACCTAACAATGCACATACCTCCAAACTCTTGGATAGCTGCAATTACTTTTCTCATTTGTTGGTCTTCACTTCCCTCTTTATTGTGTTCATGTATCTAGCTTATTTTTAATTTATTTTATTTGAGCTAGATCATAATTTTGTTTCACTTCTTGAGTACATCCATTTCTATTGTGGGAATCAACTCTAATTTGTCAATTTAATTTTCAATCATTGTTAGAATAGTTTTATTTGATACACTTCTTGAACTAGGTTGTGGGTGGCTTCAATACAATTAAAAATCTAACATGGCACATTACCAAAGGATGAGATAAAATAACTTTTTTGTTATAATTTTAATAAGAATGGAGACTTTATCGATGGTTCAATCTAACCACCCTAGGTTGGGGTTCATCCTATCCCCCTTAAATCAAAACTACAATGAATTTTTAATTAAAAAAAATACAATTTTATGTAAAAGTTAGGGATTGGCTTAGAAGTGGTAGTCTTGGAGTTGATTGACTATTTAGAGTGGGGTGCCATCAGTTTATATTTATCAATAAACATAATTATTTTCTAGATTAGTTTTGTAAATGTTTTAATTTGTCTAAAATATCTATGTTCTATCAAAATAATAACGCCTTAGTTTGGTTTTATACATAAAAATTATGGATTTTGAAAGATGGAGGACATATGGAGTATCAAAGTGGCAATTTAGAGTCTAATGGGTTATCTTGGTAATTGTTGTTATATCGAGCCTAATCAAACTTGAAGGTTAAATTTTCCCTACTTTTATTGGTGCAATTTCCCCCCCTAATTATTTGATGGGGGTTTGGGAGCAGCGCCCCAAATATGGGGTCGAAGGTCAGCACCCCTAGTGCGCTACCTATTGTGGTACAGGGTGGGGTCGAGGGGCAGCACCTCGTAAGGCTCAAATGACTTTTATTATATTATAAAGGCATCAGGTGTTATTTTTCTATTGGCTGGCATATTGTAACCCTCATTTTTGTAATCAACATAAGTCTTGTAAAAATGGCTAAGGGTTAGGGTTTTCTATAGAGAAACATGTACCATTTTGTAGTGCTATTAAGTTGCAATGGATTACTAATTATAATCGATTCGATTCGTTGGATAACAATATTAGACTCTGTTTGGTGGACATAGCCCAAGTTTGGGTGAACCACATTAAATGTTGTCTCTTCATTATATTATTTATGTGTTTTTTCATTCCTCTATTTAATATTTATCTGCATATAATTAGTATTTTCTACATGTAGTTCCTAACAGTAATTACTAATCTACAACTAGCAATTTATATACAGTGAATGTACAAGAAGACGAAGGGTTTAGTTTAGAAATTTCTTCCACATTCTTCTCATTTAGGCTTCCAAATTAAGTGTATAACATGTGAGAAGTACATGGTGTTTCCCAATAATGTAATGGTAAAGTTTTTTAGTCTTTGTTACAGATTTTCATATTAATTAGAGCTAAAAATGACCATTTATATGAACTTCAACCATCTAATTGAGGATTCACCATGCTAGTTAGAAAAATGGTGTTAAGGTTAACACTTTTCCACTATATTGATTATTACTGAAATAGAATTTACATTCTTTTTTATATATATAAAAGACTTGATGTTAATAAATTTCTAAAATACTATAAATATCAAACTCTATCGATATGTCATATAGTGATAGTCTTAATATAGTCCTATGTTCAAAGTAGATGAAATGACATAGAACATACATTTTACAAAGAAATGTCGTCATAAGTATTAGGATGAATTCATGACTTCAATCCTTTGAAGAGTGGTGGGACATAGTGAACAATGAATAGAAGATATTGAAAGGACTAAATTCGCTTAATGAAAATTTTCTTTTTTGTTGGTCCCTTGTTGGTTCTATGTTGTTGTCCATTACATTTTCAAGACTTCTTATATATTTTTTTGATCAATCACACTCCTCCTTAGATTAATTTTATTTTCCTTGATGCTGGATATGTAATGGGTCTAGGCCCTTCCAGTGTTAATCTAATTCAAACTTTATGACTTCAATAAGATGATATTAAATTTTCATATGTAGTCAAAATCCTTAGAAATGAGGATTCAAGATTGTAGTCACATAGTTTTTATTCTATATCTTGAAGCATTCTTCAAATCAAACTAAAAAAAATTGTGTATGTCAACTCATAAGTGTCAATGAATTTCCTATTTTGAAAATTTGGCACTTATTGGTAGGTTTAATAACTTGTGGCCCTCACTCCTTGCACTATATTCCTGGCTTTCAAAGCATTGAAACTTGTTGGTCTTAGATAAAGTAGAGATTTATCCCTATGCTCGTGGCTTCATTGTTGTTTAATTTGACTCCACTAAAGATAGGGAGGTTATTCTGACCATGGCTGTCTAGAAATGGGGTTCACATGATTTGTCCCTTCACCCTCTATTTCCCTCATTTAACCCTCTTGTGGACCCTACAGAGTTTTCCCTTACCTGGGTTCAACTTCCCCACCTTCCCCTCTACTTTTGGTATAACATTGTATATGAAGTTATCAATAATACATTGAGTCATTTTATCAAAATTAACCCTAATACTAGACTTTTCTCCTATACTTCCTATGCTATGATTTTGGTGGACTTGGACCTTACTAAGCCACTCCCCACTAAGATGTCACTAAAGGTTGGTGAGCTACATTGGAGATACATTCTATACTACAAAGGGATCTCTTTTTGGTCCAAAAGTTGTTTTACTACATGGCATTTAGCATCTTCATGCCCCCATGGTTCTCTCCTTCCTAGTTGAAAGATGTTAAATGGATTCATCTTGTAGTTTTCCCTATTGATTTAGATTCTAGTTTAGAGTCTCTTGTGGACTCTGCACCTCCTTTTTTATTGTTGTACCTATTTTGACCGCTCATGCAACCCCTTCTTCGGTGACCCCTATTTTAGTGAATGGTGTTCTTCCTACTCTAGTGGCCCTTATTTTGGTAGTTAGTGTTGTTATGCCCCTCTTACGGCTCCATCTATTGGTCCCTTAATTTCTGGCCTCCTTCCATCCATGGTTCCTAACGCTTTGTCTTCAAACTTACAAGTTTCCCCTCTGTACTTGGAGGCCCACCTATTTGACTCATTTTCCACCTCATATGGCTCCTCTAGCACTTCTCCTTTAGCTTCTCCTTAAAAAGATGTTTGTTCTTAGAGCGTTGTAAGCCACAAGAAATGGATTCAATCCCTCTTGAACCAAATAAATTAGTTTGTCCTCTTGAGCCCACTTCTAGGTCCCAACTTTGATCTTTAATAGAATGCTTATTGTCTTTCTTTATGGCTTGCTTCAAATTGGTTTAGCATTGTTGCATTGCACTTTAGGGTTACCTTTTCAGTAACCCTACTATTTTGTCCTATAATAGCTTGGTGTTAGATTGTTTTATTTGATCTGTAATGTGTTGGGGCCCCTCCCCACTAACTTTAATCAAAAACTTATAAGTGACAATGATTTTGGGATGGATTTGTAATTTGTATGTTATGTCTTGTTTCCATCAATAATTAATCTCAACGTCAATTTAATCAAGTTGTTCATAATAAAAATTTTGATGAATAGGCCTTCTCTATTAATTTAAAATATTAAAGTACATATTCACAAAAAAAAGGTCGGGGGATACAAGATCACCCCATGAGAGTCACATGGCTAGTGGCTGGAAGCAAAAAAAACAAAGCTATTCATCAAAAAACTTCCTCAAGCAGCCAAAGCAAAGGCAATCGAGGTAGGAGGATCTAGATCATCTTTCTTTCCCCATAGATCAGCGAGGTCAGGAGTTGGGTCCAGCACAGACCACCCTTCTTTAGGATCTTTGTCAATTTCTCATTCCTCCTGCTTGGGAGGTGAAATCGCTAGAGTCAAGTGAGGAAACTTGGAAGGGGTGGCAGAAGGCCACCCAAAGCCATCACCAGCAGGAGGAGAAAAAGTCACAGGAGTAGCAGAGGCCCACCCCGAGGTAGAGCCATGACATGGAGGATAATCCGAGAGGGGCCTCCAAGTATCATCTCTCCCGCCAAAGAGCGGCGAGGAGCCTGGGACTGCGGGGTCTGAGAGCAGCAGGCAGAGGAACTGTGACCGTGGTGGTGGCCACAGGGAAGAGTGTGATCAGCAGAGACAAAATCCAGTGGCACTCTGGCAACTACATAAGGGGCGTTTCCCCAATGCTGGAGGAGCTCCTATAAGTGGCTCACCTCCAGGGCCACTTTAAAAGCTTGTACCTAAATCTGCATTAATACATTATTACAAATGCAAGCTTTAGCATAAAGAGAGACATTAATATCCATAAAGTTGTGAGTAAAAATAATTGCATTTCTATCCTTCCAAAGAGTGAATAGGATCTCCATTCTGAAAGCATGCCATATCTGGGAAAATTTGAAGGGGATTCTAGGCGAATCGCCCAAAAGAGCCATATGCCAAGAAAACTGGTCAGGCTAAAAATGTTGAAAGAAATCATGAATCTAGCTCCAGTACTGTTGAGCTCTTCTGCAAAACCAGAAAATGTAAATAAAAGTTTCTGGGTGACCACAAAAAGGGCACCGGGGATCAAGAATGCCCAAATGCTTAAGTCTAAAACCCAAAGGCAACCCTTGGAAAAGAACACACCAAGAAAAGTGTGCAATCTTGGGTTCAGTGGTGGTGGACCAAACAACAAGAAACCTGAATCTCCAGGAAGTCTGAGAAGACTGAAAGTGCCACCGCTAGTTGAGGATATGGACCATAGGAAAATGAGGAACCAGCCAAAGATAAACCATTTTGGGTTTGTAATTGATGAAAGGAGTCTAAGGATACCATTTCCAATCTTTCCACCAAGGTTTGACAGACTGAATGCCAAGCTTATGTAACAAATCTGAGGGTAAGGCCGAGACCAAAAGGTCATAAGTTTGTCGATATCGTTGAGATAGATGAAACTAGACCTGGAGGTCCTCCCATGACCAGAGGCTCATAGAAGCTCTGGAAAACAGATCCTTAGGTGTTCTAATGTCGCGTTTATGAAAATGTAGAGCACTAACACCATGGATTTTGGCCAGTGGTAACCCTTGCACCTAAAAAAGAGGTGACCACGAGAGGTTGTGTTGATTCATGGATATCCCATCCTGAAAATCATCACCTGCCCATTGAAGCCAAGGCTAAATAGCTTCCCAAGCATGCCAGATTCTTTTAACCACAAAAGTACAATTTAGCACATAAGGAAAGCCCTTGTTTCTGGGTATAAATAAGGCCAAGCTCTCTGGAGTCCTTGGGAAGACAAAAATACTCCCAAGCGACCCTATGGAAGCCTTGATGATTGGGGCTAGAGGCCCAAAGAAAGGCCCACAGAAGTCTTTCCAAATTCATGTAAGAGGCCTTAGAAGGAGCCCAACATGAGGAATAATAGACATGGGTGGCAGCCAACACCTTAGAACAAATTTGGAATTTACCAACTAGAGAGAGAGGCTTGGTAATCTAGTAGGCCAACTTTTTCTCAATCCTGGCTAAAACAGCATTCCAAAGATCCACAGGCGAAGCTTGAAAGGCAAAGGGAATGCCCAGAAAGAAAAACATTTCGCCATGATGAAGCCATTTCCAATCATATTGGAGAATCCAAGGCGGGGCGGGCATAAAAGACTGCCTATAACATTGCATCTTGTGCCATTGAATGGCCAAACCAGAAGCCAAACAAAAGGTGTTCAGAAAATGAAGAGTGGCCTACACATTGTCTTCTTCCTCAATGATAGTGAGGAAGGAATCATCTGCAAAGTGGTCATTGAAAAGTTGAGAAGGTGACTCAGGCAGGGAGATACCACGGACATGCCCAACAGAGATAGCATTAGTAAGTAAGTAGCCAAACCCTTCTGCCACAAGAACATATAAAGAAGGAGCAAGAGGACATCCCTAGCGAATGGATCTGAAAATGCCAAAAGCCTCAGACAGTTGGCCATTAATGGTGATACAGGTCGAGGCATCTCCAAATAACATCTAGATAGACTAGATGAATAGGGGACCGAAGCCAAGGGCTTTGAGAATAGCCAAGATAAAAGGCCACTCAATGCGATCATATGTGTTATTGAAGTCAATCTTAAGGAAGATTGTCCACTATTTAGAGCATCTGGCCCAGTCCATCCCTTCCCAAATGGCAATAATATTGACCAAAATAAACTCGGACTTGATAAATCCAGTCTACTCTGGACAAACAATAAGAGGCAGGAGATGGCGAATCTTGAGAGCCAAGGCTTTGCCAATGATCTTGTATGAGATATTGAGAAAGGTAATAGGCCTCCAATTGCAAATGTCCTATGGATCCCCAACCTTAGGGATAAATTTGATGTTGCCTCAGTTAATTATTTTTCCCATGGATTGGGAATCAAAAGCTTCCAGATAGACCTTATGGAGGTCAGGACCAATACAAGGCCAAAGAGCTTTGTAGAATTCGTAGGGGAAGCCATCACATCCAGTGGATTTATCATCTACCACAGAAAAAGTAGCTTCCTTGAGATCATCAATGGTCAGTAACAGATCACAAAAGGCCTGTTGAGACTCGGAAATCCATTTGGGAACAACAGCTAAGCAATATTGCAAAGATTGGGCTCTAGTAAGCGAGTCTCCTTGCGTTGTGAACACCTTCTCATAATGATGGACAAAGGCTTGCATAATATCAGGCAGCTCGATGAGAAGAGCCTTCCCCTCTTTGATTTTCTTGATCCCTGCAGAGGTATGATGGGCACGCAAAGCTAGGAAAAATTTCTTGGAGTCCCTATCGCCCACCTTGAGCCAGTGTAACCTGGCTTTGATTTGAGCTCCTCTGGCAAAGTGGCTATCTGCAACTTGTTTCTGATGGTGGAGCTAGGCTAAATAAAGTTACAGGTTAGAATCAAAAGAATTCAAGGCCAAAGATTATGTGGCAGCACAGAGAGCTTTGGTGGTCACATCATACGATCGCCTACGATACATGGCAAACTATCTACCATAAATGCGTACAAACCTCGTAGAGCGGGTGATGGTGTTATGCCACCATGCAATCCAACTAGTGTGATGATGGGGCCTTAGCTCTAAATTCCAAACCCTTTAAATGTGGGCCATCATGGTTTGATGATGCAGGAGAGACATGTTGAGGTAGAACTGCCTTTTGGAAGGACGTTGCCTAGATGGTTTCCATTCGATGCTAAACTTTATGGGGAAGTGATTGGACATCATCACATCAACAAGAGGAGTGACAGGAAGATCATGATCTTCACAAAAAAATTAAAAAATAAAAAAAATAAAAAAATTACGCAATTATCATAGCACAATCAAGCCTTTTAAGAATTCAATCAGAGCCAACTCTGAAATTACACCAAGTGTTCCAGACCCCACTAGGGCAGCGATAGTTGGTGTTGGGGTCGAAAAGACCCAATTTATTATGCATATAGTACTAGGCTTCCCACTCACCAGCTGTCTAGCGGAAAGGCAAAATTTTGTCCTTATCGATCGCCACCTCAACCATATTGAAGTCCCCACACATGACCCAAGTTGCAGGTGGCAGATTGTCAGCAATCCACACCAAAGGTATGATCTATCAACCGCATCATTGGGAGCATAAACATTAACGATCCCAACGGAATGATTATCAATGGATAGCAAAACCTAGACGGCGCGCTGCATGGGATCAAAACCGTGAGAAATAACTGCAGAGAGACAACGAGGTGAAATGAGTGTAACAACTCCACCTCGACCAGCTTCATGCTGGGAGGAAAAAATAAGGCTATCTGGCCAAATAACGCGGCATGCAGTATTGAGCATGAAACCAACAATTTTGACTTCCTGGAGGCAAAGAACATCCAGGCCTACAACACGTTGACGAGCATCTCAAATAGAATACTTTCTAGTGAGGTCTGTGAGACCTCGAACATTCCATGAGATGTAATTCATGACAAAACTTGCATATTTTCCTCGTCCCCAAGAGAGGAAAATCTATTGCGCAAAAAATCTTTCCCCACCAGAAATAACTCGTCTTTTTTTCTGAACCACCATCTGCAATCTTAGCACGCCCAGAAGGGCTATGAGAGTGGCATAGAGAGTGTGGAGTAGAAATCACAGACGTAGCCTAAGGAGTGCACACCCAAGGTGGTCAAGCCGCACCCTCAGAAGAGTCCTTCCCTTGCTGGTCAGGATTTGAAATTGAAGTAGAAACCGCCTAGGAAGACGATGTCTGCGTAGGAGGTTCCGTCGTCAGCTAAAAACTAGAACCGATGGGAGTCTTTTGGGCTGAATTCGTTGAGTTTTTACCTTTACAAACTATAATGGTCCATTCATCCTTCTTAGCTCCCTCCACAGGTCGAGAGTCATACTCCTTAACAGGGGTTTTTATTTTTGGAGTAGCCAAGGGACAATCCCTTATCTTGTGTTCCGCCGACTGGAACCGATAACAAGTGTTAGGTAGGTTCAAATAAAGTACCTTCTGGGTGAAGGTATTGCCTCCCACTTGGATATCAACAGTTTCTTTAGGGTCGCGTGAAAGGTCAACCTCAACACAAACCCTCTTTTGAGGGCGAGCATCAAAAAAATGGTCTGGCTCAAGGCAAACAACTTTGCCAATAGACTGAGCAATGGTTTGCATGAAAGGCCAACAAGGCAAAGGAAGACTGAGGAACTCAACCCAAACTGGTACCTGCAATTTTTTGTCCTCTGAGACAAAAAAGTCACGAAACCAGTACTGAAAAAATAGGAGGGAAGACCGAACGGTCCATGGCCCATGGGAGAGGATAGCCTCAACATGGGAAGCATTCCAAAAGTGAAACAAAAAGAATCCCTTCGTGAGACTTTAGACGCCATCAAGCTGGACTCCATGAGGACACCAGGCTTTGGCGACCTAATCACAAAGCATACTTTCAGGAGGGATCTTACCCATAAAATATCGTATCAAAGTACATTTTTCAAGCCACTCATAGGCATTATCAAAATCTTGAACAGGAAGTACAACATCAGGCGAGGAAATACCTCGTGAAACACTTTCGGAACAAGTTTGTGAGGACACTTGTTCTGAGGCGCCATGAGGATCCATCGCAGCAACTCCAGCACCAGCATCAACTGTTGGGCTGAAGTTGGTCGGAGCCATAATAAACGCAAAAATCACACAGCAAATGCGGTCTGAAAAAAGCAATACGTAATACCGTTCATAATAATTTATGTCGCATATTGTGCCAATAAATACAAAACCTTTTGTTTCAACCAAAATGTTATAGTTTATATTAAATTTCTAATTAAGAAAATAAAATAAAAAATAGAATAAAAAATAGAATTTAATTTCAAGTACTTCTACCATTCTTTCTCTTTAAAGACTAACAAATCATTAAATCGATATTTTTCAATATTAAATTATAATATTTCAATAGTAAATCACTAGAACACTGTTTTTAATTCAAAAATCTAACAAAGATTTTATGGTGTCAGTCCAATTTTTTTTACTTAAACTAGAACAACATTTCGTCTTTTGCATAAAATATTCTCATCATGACAAATTTGATAATCCCGACAACTAAATTGATCACCCTTTTAAAGAAGGCAAAGAACGGGACATTAAAAAAATAATGCAATATAACATCATACAACGGGATATTTTAGGCTTTAATAGAAGGCAATTAAAAAGTTCAATATCTTCCTTAATTTCTCGAGGAGAATTCATTTATATTAGTCATATGAACTCAACAATTTCAAAAGAGAATTCCATTCTTCTTTATTAAAGTAAAAACACGTCCCACTTTAAAAGTGAAAGTGCATGGTGGAGTCTTTAGTGTGAAAAAGTAATTTAATTTATTTTCTTTCATTGTAACTTTGGAATTATGGTCACTTCAACTTTTGACCAAGAATATCATCATAAATTAAAAGGGGATACGAAATAATTGCCTCCCCCAATCTTTACAAAATGCTAGAATCTTTGATGTCTTTTCATTTTCAGTAACTATTATAAGTATTGAAAAATGTTCTTATAATTGAGTATTTCATACATCATTATAATCATCTTTATCTTCTAAATAAAATATCATTTTAGTGAAATTCAATTATTTTCAATAAGTGAATTATCAGAGATATTTTCAAGTATTTTCAATGAGTGAATTATCAGAGATATTTTAAAATTAATGTAAAGTGAATTTTGACTAATGTGATATTGTGAGAAAGACAAAAGCTTAAATTTAGAATTAAATAATTGATTAGAATTTTGTGATGATTAAGATCTAAGAACTTGATCTCTTAAGATAGTATCATATGTGATATGTCAAAAATATTAGTGTCTCAACATTTATAAGTTTCTAAAATTACTGTTTTTTATGACCTAGTTCTCAATTATTGTATTAGAAATACTTACACATTCCTAAGAGGTGCTATTTTTTTCCTTCAATATGACCTAATTTTTTCTTCTATTCACAAAATGATCCCGATTAGAAAAGACACTGCAAAATAGTTATCTACATCAATAAAAACAAAAAACACCATTTTTTCACCTTCTCCCTCCTTGAGAGACAATTTGTTAGGTTATCAACTAGGTGGATTTTCTATTTACATGTTTTTATGTCTCTTTTATATATATTATTTATTTATAAATTTAAATTTAGTTTTCAAACCTAAAACCATAAACTTGACTATGTTTATAATGCCCTGAGCAAACACACCGTGAACAATAATCAATTGAACAACTTATTTTTTCAAATGAAAATCATGACTACTAAGATATGACAATATGTTACACTTGTACAATAATGATAAACAATTGTCATGTGAAACATACTGATGAAAGGCACTAAAAATACATATTACCTCACCATTTATATAAGAAATATAACCAATAGAAGAATTTGTATCATGGGATGGAAGCACCATGATGAACCTTAGAGAGGCGAAATGACACCCAAATGATAATCAATTGCCAACAAAGGATCATATTCTCTCATAAAACAACATAAAGGTAGGATGATCAACGCATATAACTCAAATCTACACAAATGCACTCTTAAAAAACTCAAAAAAAAAACCTGAAACCCACACAAATGGTGGAATTACTAAGATCTAACACCCCATGACTAGATGAATAAACCAATAGATTTCAAAGCAAGGTATAGAGTGATGGTAACAATCACCTCTAATAAAATAAAATAAACTTAAGCAGCACCTAGACATGAGGATAAACCTACATAAGAGGTTTACTAACTAGGAGGTACAAACCCTCCAAGATTGTTGATGGGTTGCTTTCAAGAAACAACATACTTCCCAATATAATTGGCTACCATGAAGACTAATGTATGAAACTTTTTAATAAATAAAAAATAGAGGAATACTATCTAGGTGAACGAAAAAAAAAATCATTTACAAATTTTACCTAAGAAATTATTGGAAGACCTAAAAATGATGACAAGATAGAAAACTGGGCACCAAAGGAAACTAGTGTTGAAACATGACACTAGCACCCAATGGGGACACCAACATGAGTACATATGTGTCACAATATAAAACTAAACTCCTAATCTGGCATTGGATCTTATTTTTGGTGCTAAATTCCCTACCAAGTGTTATAGTCCTTACTTGGCATTTTAGTCCTTTTGTACCATTGTAGTCTTGATTCTAGTGATAGTGTTCTAACTAGGGAGCAAATCCAAGAAAAATTTTATCCTTAGTACATGAAACAAAACCTAGGGACCAATAGGAAAGAACCATAATGAATTGTAGACTCAAAAATAGAAAAAATCATCAAGAAAACAATTGGTTCTCGAACTCACACCTCAACTACTTCTAAAGATTAGTTAGGTCTTATGCTTAAAGACATTGTAAGATTGGCCAACAAATAGGAGACAATATTAATATTTTTCAATTTTCTTTAAGGTCTAGGAGACAAATTTGTAACATAGAACTTAGAAAAATTTAAATTTCACACTAATTTAAAAGGACATAATTGATTATGTGAATGATCCAGTAATTATTTAACTTTATAATGTGAAGCAAGTAAATAATTATAAAAAAAATTGCAGTTGTCCTGAGATTTATTATGTTGAAATGATTCTACAAATGAGTATCCATTTCTTTCTCTCTTCATCTATTTTAAGTCAATATCTTCCTTATCTCTATGAGAAATTGTTTCTTTCATGATCACTTTGGAATTATGGTCCCTTCCACACTTGATTTATAATTTTATTTTATTTTAAATTGTTAGCTATACTTTCATTTTTGTTTACATATATATCGCATCTAATGATTCC
Organism: Cryptomeria japonica; assembly: GCF_030272615.1. Classification (NCBI taxonomy): domain Eukaryota; kingdom Viridiplantae; phylum Streptophyta; class Pinopsida; order Cupressales; family Cupressaceae; genus Cryptomeria; species Cryptomeria japonica. The sequence continues at coordinate 681,899,880 of NC_081407.1, read as the reverse complement.
ATTATAGAAAGTCTCTATATCACATCTAATGATTCCATTATAGAAAGTCTCTAACATTAGATAGTTTATGTCATTTAAATAGGAGGCACTCTTTTGGATTTGTTGTGAATGCTCCTCTTCCTTTTAGCATTTGTCACTACTAAGGTTGCAAGGAAATCATACATTGTTCAAGTTTTGGAAATTTATGTGTTTATACTTGCTTAAAGAATGCATTCTTTAACAGTGCAAGTGTATTTGGTAAATTGATATTTGGATATTGTTTATGCTCTTGTGCCGGTTTCGGATCCTAGGGTAAAAAATATAGGTCCCTTTTCAATACCAGTAGGAGTTTTTTCTTTCTTTTGATACCAGTGAGTGATTTCAAGATAAGAATCTCTCCTTTGGAAGTTCTCGTCCCTAAATTTTGTATTGTAAATGCCAGTAGTGTTCTCTCCCTAATTTCAATAGCACCTATTACCACTTTTTCTAAAAACTAACAAAAACATACTTCGCCTTACCTCCAAACTCTGGAAACAATACCAGAATCCGACCAACTACTTCTTTCGTTGTATGTTTCAGGAGGCGGAGATTTGATCCTCAAGTGAAGTTCTAGGTTCTATTGGTGGAGAGGAAGAGGTGACCTCCATGCCCATAAAACAAGTGTGCTCGGCCTGTCTCTGCTCTTGGTATCGATATGGAAGGGATTTTCTTGAAGTTGTGATAAGATGTTGTTGGTGCTACTGCTAGGTAAACCACTGGTATTGCTACTAGTTCCGAAGGATCCATTCCCGAAACAATATATAAGGTAGGGAGAGGTAAAAGGGAGAGATTAAAATAGAGAAATTTAACCATGTACGAACATGAAGACATTTTCTATACATGTTATATTTTATATAATACAAATCCATTTTAAAATAATAATATCATTATATTATAATAATATATTATATTTTATTAGATGTGAATATATATATCTGACAAAAAAAACAAAAAAAGAATGGCTCGCAACTTGCGAAAACCACCAGCAAACAGTTTTAGGGCTTTCAATCTGGTTCAATCGTGTGATCCTACTCGAGCTAGGAAGTGGCATACTAGAAATAGTTTTGCAATCTTAGGTCATCGTCCTCCCTTAGCCTCTAAGGCAAACACTTCAAAACAAAATAATAAGCTTTTTGTGATAAATTCTCATGGGAGGGAATGGCGACCTTAGGACTCGCACCCTGATCTCAGATCGGACAGGTAAAATAACCATGGATGGTGGGAGGTTAGAGGCAAGGATCTCAAAGGGCAATGTATGCTCAATCCAAGGTGGAGCAATTGGGTGAAGTTGGAAATTTCATAAGAAAAATCCTTGGTGATCAATTGTGGATTGCTCTCATCACCTCCAAAATGCCTGGATATTCATCAAAGGCCAATTTGATTCCCTTTGGTGAAAAGAAACACCCTAAGCTTGCCTCAAACCTTCCACTCACTTCTGCCCGATCTAGGATTTGGCTCTAAATCTGACATTTGTCATAATTCAATGCCCCGCCAGCATCGAGCTAATCCTATCTTGGGTAATGCTATTGCTAATTCCCCTAAGATATCAAGGATTTATAAGCCCAGATATATTGTTAACCATCAAGCGAGGTTGTTCAATAGGGAATCTGGTCTTAATGCACGTGTTTGGCAGAATAACATCAATAGAGTAAACCCTAGGCTGATATTCAATGGAGGTCACAATCTGGAAGTAAGAGAAGATAAATTTGCGAAGAGATTAAGGGATTACTACAGAAAAATTTGGTCTTTTTGCCAAATGGAGTGGGAACGAGCAACCTATTAGGAAAATTGCTAGCTGGTGGGAGACATAATATGCGGGCCAAGTAAGTATTACTACCCTCTTCAATGACTTTCTTTACATTGATTGTAAACAGGTAGCTCTAAAACATGAATTATTACTGGGGATCCTATGTTTTATCAAAGCTATAACTTCATTTTTACTGACTTGCATCCAAATTTCAAACCTAACCTATATAAATTTAATAAGATGCCAAAATGGATTCTACTAAGAAACCTTCCTGTCAAACTTTTGTATTCCCAAGTTCTTTTCAAAATAGGAGATAAATTAGGAGATTTTATAGGCTTGGAAGAGACATGGTCCCGCTTTGTTGATCTCAAAATGTTAGTAAACTTAGATACTAATTTACCTTAGTCGAGAAGTATAGATTTTATCACATCTAATGTTAAATACTACATCAACCCTAAACTATATATTGGACCAATTTATGATAATAGTGAACTTATAGGCTGAGGGATCCCCCTATCAATAAGAATCCACCCTATGTTTTACCCATTGAGTTCAGAGATACGATCATATGTTTTAATAATGACAAAGGAGGTTTCATTGTTAGTGTCAACCCTTCCAAATAGGAAGGTGCTATCAGTTAACATAGTTGTCCAACTGAGGTTGAAGAAGGGGAAATTGTGGAGAATAAGATTCTTGGCAAACCATCTGAATTTTTGATTCCTAAGGAGGGAAATGAGACAATGATGGTCTTGCAAAGAGGAGTATCAACTAAAGATAATACTGAAATTCCCTGTGCTTCCCAAAAAAATGCCACTTTTGACACCCCCAATTAAACTCAATCCTCAGGGGTATCTCCTCTCCTGATGAATAGACCCCAGAAGGATATATCACGAAACCCTCTCAAGGATGTTTATCTAGATAACAATGTACAGGTCTACATCTACTTAGGTAATTCTGGAGAAGGAAAAGGCTCATGGGGATGGTGCTCACAAATATTATACTATAAATAGATTCAATATGGGGGTTGAGAGAGAGTTAGGGGGAGGGAAGATACCAGAAGAGATGATTCCAGGGTTTGTCCCCCTGGTTGTATAGGAGGAAGCTAGGCAAGGCAATGGAGAATCATTGAAGGATAAGGTAGGACATTTAGAAGAAGAACCTTCACTGTTATAGGAGAGAAGGGTTGGGGTGTCTTTGTCTACGGAGGATGAGGATAATGAGAACAAGACTAATGTTTTAATCAACCAAGTTTGCAATGATATCATCAGTGATCTGTTGGATAGGTTTATAGAGAAAATTTGCTAAACAGGATGAACTAGCCTTGTAGAAGCAAGTACTAATAGAAAATCTCATGGATTTGGGGAATGAGGAATAGGAGAAGATGGAGGAAGCTTGGATGATGACAGGGATAACCAATAAAGAGAATGATGGTGGGCTGAAAGTCCTTGGAATTGCCCAAAATGAATTTTGATTGGAGACCGCAGATTGTGTCAAGCAGAACAAGAAGAGAGGTAGAAAATCAATGCTAGAACTAAGAAATATGGATAGGTTAGTAGAAGGCCATATCAAATTAACCTCTATCTTTGATGCAAGGAAGGGGAAGTTCCTTCCCAAGGAGCCATGAAACTCCTTACGTGGAATGTTAGGGGCATGAATGCCCCTAACAAGTAGCAGATCATGAGATGTTGCATCACAACAACTAATTCAGAGATAATAATGATTTAGGAAACTAAAATAAACACAGAAGAAATTGAGATCTTTAGCAAAAAGTTAGGTACTAAGGAGATGATTAGATACCCGGAAAATGGTGCCTCGGGTGGTCTAGCAGTAATTTGGGATCCAAGATTGGTTTCCTTCGAAAAAGAGAGGTGACAAGCAAACTGAATAAGTGGATGGGTGAGTGGCATTAAAAACAACCTTTGATTCCTTCTAATAAATGTATATGGTCCAACACAAAATAGGGATAAAAGATGGATATAGGATGAAATAGAAAAATACGTGTAGGCAATTCCTAATCAGATCTACTTCATAGGTGGTGACTTTAACGCCATTTTGAACCATAATGAGAAATGGGGAGGCAATAGGATAATTTTTCAATATGGAAAGGACTTTGGTGAATGGGTCCATAAAAACAATCTTATGAAGATTAATTCTAATGACTCATTCACATAGAATAATAGAAGGTTAGGTTTTAGCAACATAGAAGACAAATTAGGTAGGTCTTTTCTTAGAGGAAGTTTGGTTGACCTTCCTAACACCCTATCTATGGAAATCCTTCCTATTTCGAGATCAGATCACTATCTAGTATAGTTATCCATTACTAAGGAATACAGACCCAAAAGGTGCCCTTTTAAGTTTGAACAGATGTGGTTAAAATATGTTAATGTAATGGGATTGATAGAGAAATGGTGGAAAGGGACACATTTCTCTGGGTATAAGCTATTTAGAGTCATTAGTAAGCTCAAAGTGGTAAAGAACAATATGTTGTTGTGGAACAAAACTCATTGTATCAACATCTTTGAGGTGAAGGTTAAATTGGAAGTAATTGAAAAGGGCATGGATGAGTCCCTTTACCTGAAAGAAAAAATGGATATTAGCTAATTATGAGGATATCCTGGCTAAGGAAGAAATTTTTTGGCATCAAAAGTCTAGGAAAATGTGGTTAAGTGAAGGGAGTAAGAATACGAAATTATTTCATAACAGCACTAGACAGAGGAGAATTATGAATAGAATTACCAAAATCAAAACCACTGAAGGAACAATTATTGAAGATCATAATCAAATTGCAGTCACAGTCGTGAAGTACTATAAGAGAATCCTTAATAACTGGGAAGGATCTAACATAGGCTCTAGAAATGATATCCTTGCAAACATCTAAAAGATCATCACGAAAGAGCGGAATAAGAGTTTGGGGGCTAGATTTTCAAAGGATGAAGTCGAAACTACATTAATGCAAATGAATCCGGACAAGGCACCGGGCCTTGATGGTTTCCTAGCTACCTTCTTTTAGAAATGTTGGTACTTCATAGGTGATGAAGTTACAAAAGCCTTGGAGGAAGTGAGGAATTCAGGAAATATTCTTAAAGAAATCAATAATACTTTCATGGCCCTCATACCAAAGAAGGATAAGACAAAAATATTTGATGACTTCAGACCAATTGCTTTATGTAATACAATTTATAAACTATTCACCAAATCTATTGCAAATAGATTGCAAAAATTGCTCCCCTATCTAATAAGTGAAGAACAAACAGGCTTTGTCCCTGGGATGTCTATATATGATGGTGTTATCATCACCCAAGAAGCCATCCACTCAATTCAATAGAATAGGGAACCAAGAATATTAATTATGTTATACATTAAAAAGGCCTATGATAGGGTTGAATGACACTTCCTCTACAAGTGCCTTGAAGCCTTTGGCTTTGCCAAGCACTAGATCAACCTTATATATGAATGCATCTCTTCCCCTAGAATTGCAATCCTAGTTAATGGGACCCTAGAGGGGTTTTTTAATATATCTAGGGTTTTGACAAGGAGACCCCATGTCCCTATTCCTATTTATCATCATGGCAAAATCTTTAATCAAATCCATTACCATCACCAGCAACATGAATACCCTTAAAGGTATCAAGATAATGAGTGATCTAGATCCCATCACTCATCAACAATTTGTTTCAATGATACCATGTTGTATGGCCAAGGAAATAGTCAGGAGAAATGATCATTAAAAAAATACTTGAATCCTACTCTATAGCCTCAAGACAGGAAATAAATAAGGGGAAATCTGAAATCTTCTTCTTTAATACTAATAGGAACATGGAAAACACAATTTGTAATATTTAGAACTTCAAAAAGGGGGACTTTCCATGCAAACACCTTGGTCTACCCTCAGATAAAGGTTGCAAATCCATAAAATTATGGGATCAGATGGTGGTTAAAATAAATAATAGAATAGAAGCCTGAAAGAGTAAATGGCTCTCCTCTACAAGAAGGGATACAATGATCAAATTAGTGCTAGCAGCAATGCCAATTTATCAACTTCCATGCATTGATCTCCCAGTAGCTAAAAAGGAGGAACTAAACAAAAACCTCAGAAATCTTTTTGGCAAGGGGCAGAGGATAAAAATAAAATGTCCCTAGACTAGCTTGGGATAAAGTATGCAGGCCTAAGATGGATGGGCAGGCTAGAACTACGAATATTAGAGAATAAAGTAAATCTTTAGGAGAAAAGCTAGTATGGAGAATGCATAAATATCCTTACTTAAAATGGGCTAAAATCCTTTGTCGCAAATACCTAAATAGTAATGATTGTACAAGTATATTTAGGATAGTTGCCCCTCCAAGGGGATCACGCATTTGGAACTTTATGTTAAATTGCAGGAGTTTAATCACCATAAAACTAACTTAGAATCTTGGTAATGGAGATCATGCCCTTTTCTGGTCAAAATCTTGGGGAGGATACTCAACAATAGATAAAATAGCCAACCTTGAAATCTCCAAGACCCTCTTGGAAGAAAATTGGGGAAATATGTCAAAAACTACATTGAGGTTGTGAATGGAGACATTGCTAAAGGTTGGAAATGAAAATCTTTAGATAGCATCATTATCCCAAAAAGAGAAAGGACGGTGCTGACCAGAATCTTAGACTCTAGAACCGTTACTTTTCACCTTGGGTAGGATAAACTAGTTTGAGATGGCTTGAAAACTGAGGATTATAACACTAAAGAGAGCTACAGTTACCTGATGGGAAAATAGTTAAGACCTAAGATAAACATCCCATTGGAGCTTTGTTGGGATAAGATGTGCCTGCCTAAGGTGGGGTTGTTCTCATGGTTAGCATTACAAAATAGGATCCTAACTGTTGATAGATTCAGGAAGATGGGATATGCAGGACCTAGCAGGTGCCCTCTTTGTGAAGAGGATGAATAAAATGTTGATCACATACTATTATCCTGCAAATTCTCTCATCAGTGTTGGAGTTGGCTACATAAAAAAATCTAATGGAACTCAACAATTCCAAGGTCAATTCTGAGCATGTTTCAAGCTTGGCCTATTAGAAATAAGAATTGCTTGTATGGTGGCCTTTGGATTACTTCTCCATCTATTGTCATATGGGAGTTATGGAAGGAGAAAAATAGGTGCATTTTCAAAGATAAAATATAGTGTTGGGAGCAACTTACCAATAAGATGGAAGGTGCCATTATTGAGATAGTAAATACTAGAATCATGAATATGCAAATAATGGAGGCAAATATGACCTCTTGGTATCAGAAGATGAGAGGCAGATGGATAGGTTTGAATATTCCTCCTTTTATAGGAGTTGGGGCTAGAGAGGGTAAGCATAGAAGAGATGAATGTAAGTGGAAGAAACCTGAAAGTGGGTGTTTCAAGCTCATTTTTTATGGAGCTTCTAGTCAAGCAAGTATAGGCTATTGTCTTCATAACTCTGAAGGAATCGAAGTGGCAAGACTGGCAAGGCCCATAGGCAATAAAACCAATAATATTGTTGAACTCATAGCTCTGGTGGAAGGGATGTTAATATGTAAAGAGGTCACAATGGAAATATTAGCTATTGAGGGGGACTCGGCAATTTTGATTAATGCTCTGAGAAAGGTGCCCAATCTATCTTCTTTCTCAAAATCCTCCAAGAGTTCTCCAAAATGGAGAAGTGGGTAACAACACCTTCTCCCTTCACAAACTCAATATAAGAGAGATTAACTTGGAAGACTTGGATGGTAAGGTGACACATGTCACATTTCCATCCTCTCCTCCATGAGTTCTTTTCTTCATTTAAGAGGGGACAAATATTAGGACACCCCATTCCTCCAAGGCTTCCCTCATAAATGAGGTATGGAGGGTAGGATTGGTACCCTCAACTCTTCTATCTTTCAAATGTGTCACTCATCTTAATGAGTACTTTGGAGAGTGAAATTAAATCCTAGGGCCTTTATTGCATGTCCAATAGGCCCCCACCTCAAGGGTATAGACCCTAGGGGTCTATTTTTATAATTTAAACATGGAAATTGACTCAAAAACTCACATGAATGACACATAATGACAAACCTCACAAACACATCCATACAAAAAAATAAAATATCATTTTCTTCTAATTTTAACGATGGCTAAACTTAGACTTCTCATAAAGGAAATATAGTTGCAATAAGTTTTTCTCTCTTCTCCCATAGTCCTCATTGCCTTCCTACACATAACCAACATATTCATGAGAATAGTTAGACCATAATAATAAGTCATATTATTTTCTATCATTTTTCATCTTGGTAATACCAAACATATTTCCATAAAAACATCTCATTTGCAACCTCCCAATATGTCTAACCATCAATTAAAGAAAATCATGTAACAATTTAGGGTTGTATTACCTATGTGAGAGGCGGGGTGTTACAGAATTAATTTTGTCATTTGGTGATTTTGTGTTCCCTCTTTCCTATATTTGTTCATTCATCTATCTTATTTTGTATTCATGTTTTTGAGATCTCATAATGTTATTGTTTCTTCTAAGTATTTTCAATGAACTCTTATTGGAATAGGACTAAATTGTCATTTTATTTTTAATAATTATTAAAATATTTTTCTATCTATTTGTTTTGATTAGAAAAAGTGGGATAGGCCCATACCATAACAAAAGAAAAAAATAGGATAGGCCCAACCTAGAACAAAGCCGCCACAAAGGCACACAGAGGGAAGATCTCACAAGTAGTGAGATGGCCCAGGCAACACCAAAAAAGGAAAGCCTTTTTTTTAGAAAAGGCTTTTGATCTAAGCCATAACCAGGGGGACTAAAGTCCCAAATACATAAAAACTACCTAATCAAAATATAAGGGTTTAGGATCGTACCCCAAACCATCCCTTTAACAACCTTCCTTAAGTTGGGATCAAACCAACCAAGGGAACAAGAAACCACCAACAAATTTTGGGAGGCTTTTAATTAAAAACACGTGGGGAAAATATCTACTCATCTCATACAGTGGTGTATCAATGTTAAGGCTCTCTAGAAATGGCTCATTACATATTCAATCACTGCATGTAACCAGGTAAGCAGACACCTCTGCTTACACCCATGAGTAAGCATTAGAATAACTGCAGTATTATGTCAATGAGTAACATAGGAGAAGACAACAATAGGAGACATAGTAAATAGAATGTGCATACAAATACTTCCAGGAATACATTACAGTTGTAGCAAAATTTAAAGAGAATCACTAGATAGAGTTTGAAAAAAAAGTTACATTAATAATACTCATGAGCCTTACAAAATCTTGTATATTTGTAATGTATTTAGGTAAAGAAGTATGTGATAAATATTGGTGTAGGTACAAAATGTATAGGAAACCATAATAATATTTAATTATTTTGATCTTTTAAATAAAACAAGATAGTTATTTATTTTTGAATTTTATTTAATTCAAAAAATTATTTGGTCCAATACTAAGATTACCCAATTTTATCTATGCAATAATCTAATATTTATTTTTGTCTTACTTACCCTACCATTACCTATTTGAATTATGTTTTTCTTTTACTTTAGAACAAGTAATATATTATATCATATTCTACTATAGAAATGATTTTATTATCACCCCTAGCTATTTTATAGGATAATATAAAAGAATCCTTCATTTTATTTCTATACACCAAAAAAAAAAAAAAATCATATTATAATATGAAATATTATCACTAGTTAACTATTTTATAGAATATTCTAAAAGAAACTTTACAGATTAAAATCCTATCATGAAAATTACCACTTCCTAATTATATATATTAAGAAAAAAAAATATTTTTCTTTTTCTATAAAATAAGTTTAAATTCTATTATAAAAGTTATCATTTCTTAAATATCTATATTAACAAAAGCTTTTTGCCTTTTTATATTTTTTTCCATAAAGGAAAGAGATTAAAATAAACTTTCGGCCTTTTAATATTTTTTAATAAAGAAATGAAATATCATTCCAAATAAATGAAAAATGTTATTTTATCTTCTTCATTTAGGTAGAATTGTTAGCAGTGGATGCTAAAAAATTTTGTTTGTTTTGTTTCTCTTTATTGATAGTATCTCTGCACCTATAGTCTTATATCATTTTTTATTTAATTATGCATCTTCATGGACTCTTTGCACTGTCAAGAAATAATTCAAACATCAATTCAACCACTTGCGCAATCTGAGTACTCACCATGGTCAAACCAAGAAATTAATTTGGTTTCTGAAGAAGTTTTAAATGGGGTACCCATGACTCCAAGAGTAGGAGACACCACCTAACTCCTGCCATCTCAATATGGCTTCAAATCCATTCCAATGATCTCCTTATTTAAATTTAAGTGTGGTTGCTTATTACCACTACCGTTGTATACATGAATCATATGCATTTCTTTCATGGTCATGAGATTTCAATAGTTTCTATTACAAAAATTATTTAAATATTTTTAGTTTGTACATAAGCAGTGATGATGTACCTCACCCCTATGTCTGGATTTCTGAGTGCATAGATTTATTTGGGTAATGTGACTGGAGGTGACTGATTCAATGCATTGAAAATGTGCCATCCTAACATGCAATTAGGGGAGGCAAACTAAATACTAATTTTATACTCACAGTCATCCATGAAGGGACTATAGCACGCGTGTTACTCGCACATTTTACATCGTCGATTTTGCAATAAATGTTTGTGATTGACTAACACGTCGCTATCACATTGTACAAAAAAGTCTATTTGAGAGCCAGAAAATCTTCGACCCCTGATTCTTGCATCTCCATTTATTGTGTTCGTGGTATGCATATATTTATATTAAAGAAATATGTTTGAAGTGATTTGTGGCACATCATTGCTTTTAAGCTAGTCACACTACTCATAAAACCTTCAGCTATACAATTTTAGTTTTCCTACCAACTTTACTATATTGTCACCTAACATGCAGCTCAAGGCATTTATTTTTATTGTTCCCTTTGTATTTTCTACTATGTAGGGGATCTGTTATAACGCCTCCAAACTCGAATTAATGGTAAGAGCTGGCACCCAATCTTGGAAGTTTACATCAATGGTGGATCCAAAATTTATAGGTATGAGGAAATTTAAATTTTTTTCACAACCTTTCAGAATTGCAAGCCACTGAATTATTAATCTACAACAACAATGAAGGAGATATTTCAAACCATTGAGAGGACATTTTTAGGCGATATCTTAATCTACCAAGTTGTGGGCACTTATGTGGGTCATGAAAAATAATTTAGTATAACCTTGGTACAAGTTTGGTCACTATTATTGTGTATTTCCATAGATTTGTTTTAGGACTATTGTAAACTTTATCTTGCCTCTATTCTAAACTCTTAAAATAATGGACGAATACCTACAAAATCTGCAACCTGTAAGGCTGCATCATCTAGAAGCACCCTTCCAAATAGCCAGACACCACTATGAGGTTTTCCATTTTCTCTAAAATAAAGGAAGAGTATCCTCAATCGTTTGAATCTATATATTTATCTCTTTCTTTTCATTTTATTGCTAGGTGTATGTATTTTATTACACAAATTATTTCAACAATGCCTTAAAATCAAACCAAGTGTTTTTGTAATTCAGATGTTTTACCTACACGTTTATTCTTTGTAAATAAAGGAATGTATCCTACTTTTTTTTGCATTCTTTCCTCCTAAGTAAAGCAAGAAAATCGTTGAAAGTGCTAAAAGTGTGGTTGTCATTGCACCAAAAGATCGACCTGTTAATGCCCAATACAACCACTAGACTTATAGAATCTACAAGAGGCAATTAAGCCATGTCACAAACCCAAGCATTGCACTGCATAACACAAAGACACCAAGGGCACACACCTTGAAATAATCCCCCCCAGCATAAGCAATGTGTTTGAACCTGTGACCAAGCTCTGATACTACTTGTTATAAGTATGGTTGTCGTTGCACCAAAAGATCGACCTGTTAATGCCCAATACAACCACTAGAATTATAAAATCCACGGGAGGTGATTAAGCCATGTCACAAACCCAAACACTGCACCACACAACATAGCACAAGGAGACCAAGGACGCACACCTTGCAACAATCCCCCCAAGTCCAAGCAACGGGTTTGAACCTGTGACCAAGCTCTGATACCACTTGTTACAAGTGTGGTTGTCGTTGCACCAAAATATCAACCTATTAATGCCCAATACAACCACTAGAATTATAGAATCCATAAGAGGCGATTAAGCCATGTCACAAACCCAAGCACTATACTACACATCACAAGGAGACCAAGGGTGCATACCTTGCAACAATCCCCCCTAGCACAAGTGATGGGTTTGAACCTGTGACCAAGCTTTGATATCACTTGTTACAAGTGTAGTTGTCATTGCACCAAAAGATCGACCTATTAATACCCAGTATAACCACTAGACTTATAGAATCCACAGGAGGCGATTAAGCCATGTCACAAACCCAAGAACTGCATTGCACAACACAAGGAGACCAAGGGTGTACACCTTGCAACAATCCCCCTACCAGTGAAAGTGATGGGTTTGAACTCATGACCAAGCTTTGATACCACTTGTTACAAGTGTGGTTGTTGTTGCACCAAAAGATCAACCTGTTAATGCCTGATACAACCACTAGACTTATAGAATCCATAGGAGATGGTAAAGCCATGTCACAAACCCAAACGCTTCGCTACATAGCCCAAGGAGACTAAGGGTGTACACCTTGCAACATACAGTTGCTTTGAAATTTACATTTATAAAAATAGAGTTACATTTGATCCCAAACTTATAGGCACGTGTACCATATTTATGTTAATGTGTAAAAATTAAGAAAATGATTGTATTTGTTAATTTGTCTTTACCTGAATAAGAGATTCTTTTTCTTCGCAAGAAGAAGATTATGAACAGAAAATGTATGCTTCCTACTCTTTTAAGCTATTGTGTGTTTTCCCAAATCAACCAGTACTTGAAGACAGAGACTAATCCATCTTTATATTTTCCTTTATCATTACTATCCTTTTGTTTCTTTTCTCTCTAGAAAATAAAGACCCTATATCGGAATGAGAGATTATAATGTTTCACAAGTAGCACTTTAATAATTTCATGAGTTTCTAAATATACATGCAAAGGAACAACATATACCCCTATTTCATTTTGTATCACTAATGAAAAAGAATGTTGATTTGATATGCCTATAAGAGAGGAAGTAGAATTTATACTACGAGCTTTCTATTCAAATAATGACAAACTTAAATTTCTTTAATTAAATTAATCATATGATCTTCAATGGGAAACACATAAATTAGCCTTGCCTTCTATTACTTGAAAAATTTATCAATCAAAAATATGTCTCTTAAATTACTTTTGAAACAAAAAACATATAATCTTCATTAGATGTATTCCAATGGAAAGAAACTAACACAAGCTTTCTCTTTCATTACAAAATATATTCTCTTTAACTGAACACTTTGAAAGATCTCACAATCATACATGAAAATGGGAAAATACAAAAACAAGGCTTTCTCTCCTCCCAACCATAATGGCATCATGAAGTCTTGTAAGCTCTAGCCATAACCCTAAGCAAGAAGATTGATTTAGACCCAAGATAGTGGGGTTTCAAACACTCCATTTTACTCTCATCAACTAAAACCCTTACATAACTCTAATAATTTTCTTTGCATAAACACTACATACTAGACTTTGCAACTACATCTCAAACTTGTAACAATAACAAAATGGATTAGAGGAAATCGAGAACTTGTCTCTCTAAACCTATGCATTGTGTCCTCCATGTCTCCAAGGATGGACTCATTCCTTTCCTCCAATCTATCTTCATTCTCAAAATCCTGCAAGAGTTCTCCAAAATGGAGAAGTGGGTAACAACCCCTTCTCCCTTCACAAACTCAATATAAGAGAGATTAACTTGGAAGAATTGGATGGGAAGGTGACACATGTCACATTTCCATCCTCTCCTCCATGAATTATTTTCTTCATTTAAGAGGGGACAAATATAAGGACACCCCATTCCCCCAACTCTTCCCTCATAAATGAGGTATGGGGGGTGGGATTGGTACCCTCAACTCATCCATCCTTTAAATGTGTCACTCTTATTAATGAGGAATTTTGGAAAGTGAAATAAAATCCTAGAGCCTTTATTGCATGTCCAGTAGGCCCCCACCTCAAGGGTATAGACCCTAGGGGCCTATTTTTGTAATTTAAATATGGGAATTGACTCAAAAACTCACATGAATGACACACAATGACAAATCTCACAAACACATCCATATAGAAAATAAAACATCATTTTCTTCTAATTTTAAAGATGGATAAACTTAGACTTCTCATAAAAGAAATATAGCTGCAATAAGTTTTACTCTCTTCTCCCATAGTCCTCATTGCCTTTTTACATATAACCAGCATATTCATGAGCATAGTTAGACCACAATAATGTGTCATACTATTTTCTATCATTTTTTATCTAGGTAATACCAAACATATTTCCATAAAATCATCTCATTTACAACCTCCCAATATGTCTAACCATCTATTAAAGAAAATCATGTAACAGTTTAGGGTTGTATTATCTATGTGAGAGGCGGGGTGTTACATAATTAATTTTGTCATTTGGTGATTTTGTGTTCCCTATTTCCTATATGTGTTCATTCATCTATCTTATTTTTTATTCATGTTTTTGAGATCTCATAATGTTATTTTTTATTCTAAGTATTTTCAATGAGCTCTTATTGGAATAGGACTAAATTGTCATTTTTATTTTTAATCATTATTAAAATATTTTTGTATCTATTTGTTTTGATTAGAAAAAGTAGGATAGACCCATACCATAACAAACGAAAAAATGGGATTGGCCCATACCATAACAAAGCTGCGACAAAGGCACACAGAGGGAAGAGCTCACAAGCGGTGAGACGACCCAAGCAACACCAAAAAAGGAGAGCCCTTTTTTGAGAAAAGGCTTTTGATCAGAGCCATAACTAGGGGGACTAAAGTCCCAAATACACAAAAACTACCTAATCAAAATAGAGGGGTTTCGGATCGCACCCCAAACCATCCCTTTAACAACCTTCCTCAAGTTAGGATCAAACCAACCAAGGGAACAAGCAACCACCAACAAATTTTGGAAGGCTTTATGCAACCTATTGCCAGTACGCTTGTCAAATAATTTAACAAGGGCCACCTCAATAGGCCAACTATCAATACAAACATTAGAACACAAAGTCCCAAAAAGGAAAAACATCGAGGGAAAGGCCCTAGATAAAGAACCATAGATAATATGATCCCAACATCTACTTATAATGAGAGGTTTTGTAGGTTCAACAACTCAGAAAGGCACGTCAAATGATAGTAGGAGTGAGAGGAAAAAGCAAAGATCCTCAAGAAAGGTAGCATCCTTCAATAGTAGTAGAAAAATAACACCAAATCAAACATAGAGCAAATGGAGCCCTCTTTGGTTAAACGCTCGTAGGGTAACCAGCCTTCATCACCAATCCAAAGTCCACCCACTTTAGCACAAGGAGAGAAACCACTGAGAAGAACACCATCCATCCTAAAGACCAAGTAAAAAAAACCAAGCACACCCATCAAAAGGAACCTTTTTTTAACACTGCAACTTCAGGACCCACCAACATAGGGTCACTCGAAGGAGAAAAAGAAGAAGCACCTTCAACACCCTTCCCAAGAAGGAGGGGGCAACAAAAAACTAGTCTCTCAAAGCGGAAGACCAAACTATCCCACACAAAACCCTCCATAGAGGCCAAGGAACACAAACTAGAAGAAAAAAACCCAGAGGCCACACTATCTCCAAGCAGCATGTAATGTCGAAAGATGGCAGAGAGCCCAACAATGATCCCAATAGCAGAAGTAGTGTCACCAAATATCACAAACAGCGGCAAGACTAAGAGTGAAGACAAGTGCACAAGCGAGGATAGGGGGGAAAGCTCTAAGTGAAGGGAAAACCCTGGCCATGGTATGAGAGAAGAGAGAAAGAGGGTACTGAGGACAAATAACATAGCCCAAACAAACTCCTCTCCAAAAAAAGTAGTCCAAAAAGGTCCAATCATAACATGGGACACATCAACACCACCCAAAATGGGAAACAACGAAGAAGACTTGTATCAAGCACAATGTTGAGAAGCCCAACCCACCACATGCCACACAAAATAGAAAGCCACACCCATACCCATGAGCAAGGATTAGAGAGAGTGCCCAAATGCAGAAGCATATAGCCCCAAACCACAACACACCCCATATGAATAGAATACGGGACCCAAAAGTTGGTCCAAGAAATTAGAACAATTGGTCAAAGGGCCAAAACCCCTCAACCACACACATGAGGCAAAGAAAAAAATCTCCCATACACACAAAGCAAGGCACTCTATAAAAGGAGACAGAACCAAAAACCCCAAGACCAAGGCTGCCCAGAAAATGGCCAAAGCACTTGCTAGGGTAAGATGCATACCTTGGCCCTCACCATCATCGTTCCCATCCTCATCCCCATCACCATCCTTGTCCTCCCCTAAAATCTCGCCTCCTCTAGAAACCCTAGAACTCTCCTTCCTACTCTCCATTTATTTATTTTTATCTATTTGTTGAACTAGATTGTAGGTAGCTTAAATTTATTTATAAATCTAACATGACATGTTACAAAAAGGTGAGATGAAATGAAAAATTTAGTCATTTTAATAAGAATGAAGGATATTTTTTCCAAGGTAATGGTAAATGTTTTGAGTCCTAATAGATATTTTAATCTTCAGTAGACCTGATAATGAGATTTTCTTTAAAATTCAACTAGCTACTTGACGGTTCACCATCTTAGTTGGAAAATTAGTGTTGATATTAAGAGTTTTCACTACATTGCAAAGAAAAATTATAAATGTCCTAAAATTCCATTGGTTTTTACTTTCATCCTAAGAAGATTTATAAAGTAAGAAATCTTCTCAAAGTATATAATTATAATAGATTTATGGAAGCTAGTTTTTCTTTACCTTGATTTTTCTCCCAATTTCAATTGCACTAGAGAAAACCTTGAACTCCATCTCATTTGTGAAAGATTTTAAATTCTCTTTTACTTTATTTTTCATCAAATTACAAGTTCACAAAAAATGATAGTACAATTACAAGTAATTCTTGTTAAATAAAGGAAAATTACTGAATTAACAAGTACCAAGATGTACAATACATTAGTGGCATGCTAAGAAATTCTACAATTGTACGAAATTGACACATGTTTTTGTTCAAATGACAGTTTTTGTAGTGTGTGATATAAATTCAAGCATATATGTTATGTTAGGATGCATCTATTCTGGCTCCAAAACGGCAGTACGGATTGACTAACACGCGTGTTAGTCGTGCGTTTTACACCATCGATTTTGCAATAAACGGCTGCAATTGACTAACCTGTGGGTAACACGCTGTACGGAAGGTCTATTTGGAACCAGAATAGCTTCAGCCATTATGTTATTGGTTATAGATGTTGAAAAAAAATATAAATCTGATTACAAGTGATGTAGAATTTTCCATTCTTCATACTAAACTAAACAAATTTCTGGGACAGAATTCAATTTTCTACTTAAAAGTTAAAAAGCGTGGTGGAATCTTTAAAGTGTTATAAAGTGAATTTCTTTTATTTTCTTCTTTGCGAGTTTCGAATCATGGTCACTTGGACTTTTGACCAAGAATATCATTCCACGTTGAAAGGGATTACGAAATAATTACGTTCTCCAATCATTAGGAATTGGTACAGAATCTTTCAAGTTTTTTCATTTCTTAACTGGTATGACCGTTAAAAAGTGTTCCAAGCAATTGAGTATTCCATACATCATGGAAATCGCCTTTATATTTCGAATAAAATATCGTTCCACAGAAATTAAAGTGTTTTCAATGAGTGAGTATTCAATGAACTTCATATATTAGTACAATTTTAAGTTGATTTCTTTTCTTTGTTAAGTCTGGAAATAGTCACTTTCACAATTAGGATAATTTATTAATAGATGTTTAACTTTATTTTAAGTTTGAACTAATTTTTAAGAGTCAAATTAATTTTATATCAATTTACAGATAAATTAATATAATTGATGTTGATGATGATAATGATAAATATAAATATATTGAAATAGATTTAGATAATTAAAGGTCATATTTTTACAATCTATGGAATTTATTGAAGAGTTTTTGGATTCGATTGTGTTAGCAAGTTAGGAGATATTTTAAAATTGATATAAGATGAATTTTGACTATTATTATAATGTGAGAGATACAAATTTAAAATTATAATTAGATAATTAACCAAGATTTTACAATGATTGAGATCTATGAATTTGATCTTCTAGAATAAGATCATATGTATGATTTGTTGGGAATCATATTGTCTCAACTATTGCAAACGCTTATAATTATTTATTTATAATTTTGTATTTTCTTGTAATTAATTAATAATTATATTACTTTCTTATTATTTTAATCAGTCTCACATTAAAATGGTGTGTGGAATTGTAAATTAGCATATTTATCAAATGTCAATTCCTTGGAATTGGTGTTGGAAGATTTTATTAAGGTGGTTCTTCATAGTAGATTTTGTAGAACCCTATTTAGGGGGAATCTACAATAGAATAATCTTATGAGATGTAATAGTTTGTAAGAAATAAATTACTTTAGAATCTTAACTAACTTTATGATAGGTGATTACACTTGTCATGTAACTTTATTTTGGGTAATAAGAGTTACAAACTTGGCCACTCATGTTGAGTAAGTGGCTATAACATATTATGACAATTGTAAGAGCTGATTTAATTTTAGAAGATTATAGAATATTTCGAGATGGGCATTGAAATTGGGCCCCTTCTTGGGTTCCACGATGCTAGGAGATTTTATTTTTAAACTATCGATGGTTTCTAGGTTGATCATTATGATAAATTAGGTGATGGAATTGTAGCATTTGTGAAAGTTTCTAGGTACACAAGTGCTAATAAAATTATGCTATTTAAATAACTCTATTTTTAAATGTTGGTGAAATAGTATTGTAAGGATTATATTACAAGTGTATTATAATCTTCCTACAAATTTGACAATACATTGCATGACTTTTGGCATTATACATTAAGATATTAGGATATTAATCACTTTCTAGGTTGATCATTATGATAAATTAGGTGATGGAATTGTAGCATTTGTGAAAGTTTCTAGGTACACAAGTGCTAATAAAATTATGCTATTTAAATAACTCTATTTTTAAATGTTGGTGAAATAGTATTGTAAGGATTATATTACAAGTGTATTATAATCTTCCTACAAATTTGACAATACATTGCATGTCTTTTGGCGTTATACATTAAAATATTAGGATATTAATCACTATAAATAAAATAAATAAATAAATAAAATGAGAATTATACAAGCATAGATTTAACACATTACACAATATATCAATAAAAAATTGACTATGTAGTTAATCATACACTTAAATTCATTGTAGAATTGATAATTGATTAACAAGTAAGCATAGCCAAATTACTTAAAAGATGGACAATCACCTAGCACAAATCAATGTGTAAATAGAACAAAAGTATTGAAGCTAAACCAAAGAACTATTGTTTGCAAATGGTGTTACACCACTTGATAATTATGCAATCCTCATAACTAAATTCTAAACTCTAACATATAAATAAACTATTCCAATGCAAATAGTAGTGTAGGAAAAAAAAATAGTAGTGTTCAATTTTTGGAACAAAAGGTATCAACAACTCTCACAACAATTGATACATGCTCAACTACTGGATCCTTTCCCCTATAGAAGTTGACGTCCCTCTCCATCTGCAACTAAAGATTAAAAAACTTTAACTGTTTCTAATAAAAAATAAATATAATCTTCACTAATCTTTCATCCCTGCTGGCGAAGGACGACCTACCCTTGACTCAAAAGTGATAACATATGCGCTCTCCAACGAAGGTTGAAATAAAGCCAAATAAAAGGGGCAGAACATCCGACTAAGCAAACAATTAGGGCTAACCATAAAGAGGTGGGCGCCACTAAAACGTACATACCCGTTACATATGACACCATCGTTGCCAGGAACGCCCAGACCACGAAAAAGCGTCCTTTCTCAATCGCGGCGGAATTTGCGATCCTGAAGAGAGGCTTTTTGAACACCAAGTTGGTTATATCGGAGAATAAAAATATTGCAACCATGGACAACGACAGAGCCAGCGTGTTGGCTATAATGAAAGCCTTGAAAGCAGCAGAATGCATCCGCACTGGAATGCCTTGCTCATCACTAACCCCACCAGGAACTGTAAAGCCCGCAGCAAATGTGATAGTCGCCAGGAGCGCCGCAATTAATGAATACGTTTCGTTGGGATCTCTTTCCCCTGCAGAACTTGTTTCTCTCAACTCCACTAACTGGACTGTGCGGTCTTTCTCTTTCTGTTTCTCCAAGAACATGTCGGAAGGGGAGGCGGAAACAGCTTTTTTGAAGAGCTCCACATTTCCTTTCGCTGGGAAAGGGATACCATCCGATGTTTTGAGCTTGTCCAGCGCAGTATACCCATCTTTATTCTCTGCATTCAAATTCCATTTTGAAATTTTGGACATCTCCCCTAGTACCTGCGATAAAGCACCAAACAAAGACTCGAACATCAGGAAAAGAAGAGAATAAGGGGTATTCATTATTCAATCTTACTCTCTTAATAACCTGCTCCAATATAACTTCAGAAAATGTAAATGGAGTTGGTGCATGTATTTATCAGCTACCTTCTCCTATAAGACCTTTTAAAACAAACTGCATTTTCTGAAAGCTTACCCTTAGACCTTTTGTATACGCTGTTTTGTGGAACGCTGTGTTACCCTTGTTATCAGGTTCATTAATCAAGAAAGCGGCATCTGACTTGTTCTCAAGTAGATAGCGGCAAATCCCGAAAGGATGATTTTGTTCCAGAGCAAAGTGCAAAGCGTTCTTATTGTCCCGGCCTAACAGTTATATACAATGTGGTGTCTCGTCGATCAAAGACTCAATTATTTCTGTGTAACCCTGCTGTGAAGCTATGTGTATTGGAGCCATCTTAGCTTCGTTGACATGGAAGCTAGTATGTGGTGCTATATGCAGCAACTCTCTTACAAGACACAAGGAACAGTGTAATGTTGCTATATGCAAAGGCATGTTGCCTGAACCATCAGCTTCTTCAGCTAGTTCATTTCTTTCCCGCAGTAATAATAAAGCCAAATCTACGCCACACAAAACCAAGGTAAGAAAATAGCAAAACTTAAAATTCAAAATTCTTCACTGCCACAATCAGCAATATTGACATCTAGATTACCTATCTGGTCTGTATGAATAGCTACATGGAGACAGGTCTGTCCATCTCTTCTAGTATCGCCATCAAACGCACCTTGGTTCAGCAACCTCCAGGCTACGTGATATTTACCATGATCACAGGCTGTATAAAGAGCAGATTCGCCGGCGTTGTTCACTATTCTTTCTATATCATTCACTCTCCCCAATATGTTTTCAACAATTCTCAGATGACCGCCTCTCGCAGCATAATGTAGCGCCGTTTCATTGTCTATGTTGACAGGTCTCCCAAACTCATCAGGTTCAAAGACAGAACCAATTTCTAAATCAACATTCTCTTGAGCACGACGACGGTTAATGTTGAGGAGAAGCTGTACTACTTGCAGTTCTCCGGCTGCCGCAGCTCTGTGGAGCGGCGTTTCATCCTTGATATTCTTCATTAGCAAAAGGCCTGGCTTCAATCGAATCAACAGCTTTAACATTTCATGATGCCCTCTGCTGGCTGCAACATGGAGAGCACTATTTCCTTGTGGGGTAATCCCTTGAAGAATTTCCAGATTATTTCTGGCTAATCCTCTCAGAGATCCACAATCTCCCCTGAAAACAAATCTGTACAAGTCTGCTTTCATTAAACCCATGGTATCCCTTCCAACTTCTATGCAGGCTCTACAAAATTAATATGCAACTTGACGGTCATTTTAATTAAATGGAACAGCATCTCTTCCTTACGTATTAAACTCCTCTAACTTTCTCCGTGAGATTACTTTTTCTCTTTAGTGGGGTACTAAACTCGACAAACTTCTCAGGAAAGACATTCGACTCTTTAACTTTGGAATAAACTAGCAGTCGGACCCATAGGTTCATGGCTGCACTGATTTCTTTTTTTTCAATAGGGATTGGCTTATAAGTGGTAGTCTTGGAGTTGAGTGACTATTTAGAGTGGTGGGCCATCAATTTATCCTTGTAAATAATTTATTTTTATTTTTTTTTGATATTTGGATTCAAAATTGAATATCTATATGTTTTTTTATTTATCTAAGATATCTATGTTTGTCAAAATAATACTATCTTCTTATTTTGAATTTGTAATAAATATTGTGGCTTTTGGAAGATGTTGAATATTTAAGTACGAATTTTGAATCTAATAGATATTTTTTTAATTATTGTTGTATAACTAACAATTTTTCTATGTTGAATGTATAAGAAGAAGAAGCATTGAGCTATAAAAATTCTTTCATATTCTTCTCATTTAGTCTCCCAATTTGAACTTCGACCAACTACTTGAGGATTCATCATGCTAGTTGGCAAATTGGTGTTGAGGTTGATTCTTTTCCACTATATTGATTAATGTAGAATTTATACTTTTGTTTATATACAAGAAAACAACAATGTTAATAAATTTCTAAAACACTATAATTATCAAACTCTACCAATATATCATATAGTGATAGTTTTAGCATACTCCCACATTCAAAGAAGATGAGCCTACATAGAGCATACATTTGATAAATGAATATCATCATAAATATCAAGACAACTGACATGATATGAAATTAAAATTTTATCTATAATATAACTCTTTAGAAATGAGGATCTAAGATAGTTGTTATATATTTTATATTGTATATATTGGAGTATTACTAAAATTAGTTAAAAAGTTGTGTATGTCAATTTATAAGTGTCAATAATTTTGTGATGGAGTCATAATTTGTATGTGATGTCTTGGTTTAGTGAATAAGTACTCTCAACATCAATTTTGTCAAATTTTTCATAATAATCTATATCATATTGTGTCAATAAATACGTCATGTTTTGTCTCAACCAAAATGTTATAACTTATAAATGTCTAACTAAGTGTCAATAATTTTGTGATGGAGTCATAATTTGAATGTGATGTCTTTGTTCTGTGTGTCAATAAATACATCACGTTTTATTTCAACCAAAATATTATAACTTATACTAAATGTCTAACTAAGAAAATAAAATAAATTTTCATTTGAATATTTCTACTATTGTTTATCCTTAAGAAACAAATCATTAAATCAATATTTATTAATATTCAATTGTAATCATTTATATTATTATGAAGAACTCAACAAATTTCAAAGAATAGAAATTCCATTCTTTTTAATTTAAAGTTAAATGCATGTTCAACTTAAAAGTGAAAGTACGTGGTGGAATCTTTAAAGTGTGAAAAAGTAAATTTGTTTTATTTCTTCCATGGTAACTTTAGAATTATGGTCACTTCCACTTTTGACCAAGAATATCATTATACATCAAAAGGGGATGCGAAATAATTGCCACCTCCACTCTTTAGAAAATGGTAGAATCTTTTTTATGTCTTTTTATTTTCACTAATTAAAAGGGGAAGAGTGGATATAGTACTAATAGTGGATAGGTTTTTGTGAACCCAACCTTCCAATTATTAATTTTAAAGGATCCAAAAAAATGATAATGAAAAGTTGGTTAATAAATTTTGCATGTACCAATAGCTGATAATTTTTTATCTTTTTTTATCATAATTAGCCTATTTTTGCACAACTATTAGAGCATTTGTCCACTAGTACTAGCTATTTTGAATTGACGGTTATTGGAACATCTGTAGTTAGGTATCAGGTGACACTTTGAAATGTGTACTTTTTGATCCTTGTAGATTAATATGAGTTAGAAGATATTTTAAAATTGATGTAATGTGAAATTTGACTATTATGATATTGTAAGAGAAGAGAACTAGATGATATGCGGGCTCTACAAATTAATATCCAACTTCTATGCAGGCCCTACAAATTAATATGCAACTTGACGGTCATTTTAATTTGATGGAACGACACATCTTTCTTACGTATTAAACTCCTCTAACTTTCTCCGTGAGATTACTTTTTCTCTTTACTCGAGCACTAAACTCAATAAACTTCTCAGAAAGATATTCAACTCTTTAACTTTGGAATAAACTAGCACTGATTTCTTTTTTTCAATAGGGA
This sequence comes from Cryptomeria japonica, assembly GCF_030272615.1. Classification (NCBI taxonomy): domain Eukaryota; kingdom Viridiplantae; phylum Streptophyta; class Pinopsida; order Cupressales; family Cupressaceae; genus Cryptomeria; species Cryptomeria japonica. The sequence goes on along the minus strand of NC_081407.1, from coordinate 681,875,852 downwards.
TTGCCTTAGAAGTGGTAGTATTGGAGTTGAGTGACTATTTAGAGTGGTCGGCCATCCGTATAAATAAACTTTTTTTTAAGATATTCTTTAGAGGATTCAAAATTGAATATCTATATATATTTTGATATATCTATGTTTGTCAAAATAATAATATCTTATTTTGAATCTGTACATAAATATTGTGGCTTTTGGAATGGAGAACATATTCAATATCAAAGTAGCAATTTTTAATTTAATAGATTTTTTTTTTTAATTATTGTTGCACAACTAAGAATTTTTCTATGTTGAATGTACAAGAAGAAGTGTTGAGTTTTAAAAAATCCTCCATATTCTTCTTATTGATTTGATCCCATAACATATAAAAGGTACATAGTATTTTTCAAGAAGGTCATGGTAACTTTTTTGAGTTTTTGTTAGAGATTTTCATATAAATTAGAGCTAAAAATGAACATTTTTATGAACTTCGTCCAACTTGATGAAGATTCATCATGCTAGTTGGCAAATTGATGTTGAGGTTAATACTTTTTCACTATATTGATTAATGTAGAATTTATACTCTTGTTTATATATCAAGAAAACAACAATGTTAATAAACTTCTAAAACACTATGATTATCAAACTCTACCAATATATCATATAGTGATAGTTTTAACATACTTCCACATTCAAAGAAGATGAGCCTACATAGATCATACATTGGGTAAATAATTATCATCATAAATATCGAGACAACTTCACAACTTCAATGATATGAAATTAAAATTTTATCTATAATATATTTTTTTAGAAATGAGAATCTAAGATAGTTGTTATATAGTTGCATTCATGTTGTGATGGCTTCGCATAAGGGAGAGGTTGCAGGTTTCGAGATAGGGCATCCAAGCCCTATCTCGTGAGCGTGATTTCTCTGTTTGTGTATGGTTGGGAGGGTTGTGTGGGCATTTTCTGGGTGGAGTGGCTCATGTTGGTGGTTGTTGCGGGTGTTGGTGGTTGCGAGGTGGCTCGTGGGAGGAGAGTTGGTGTTGGGTGTGACCAAGGTTGGCTATGCGGCAGTGTTGGGGGGATCCTATGGGGCAGGGGGAGGGTTTTATCCCTTCCATTTATGTGGTTGTGTTTGGAAGGGGAGGGTGTTCGGTGCTTTCCGTGGTGAGAGATCTCCTTGCCCTCTTCTGTTAAGGGTGTGGTTTTGTAGTTGGGTGTGATGTCTATTGCTGGTGGTGATGCCTCAAGGGTTTCACTTGGTATGGATTTTCGAGCAACGCTAGGCTTGAAATCCCCATCCAAAGGTACTAAGACATTTGTTAATAATCTTTTTGATTCTGATCCGAGTATCACTGGTACAAGTATGTCCAATGGTTCTTGGATTTCGAAGATTAATGGTTGTCTTGAGAGATGCAAAGAGAGGTCAAAATTGGTGATTCCACCTAAGATGATTGCTAATGATGTTGAATACTTTTTAAAGCACTTGCTTTACTGCAAACTTTTGTGGATGAGGGTTTCTTTGCAGTTTCTGGAGAATTGGGCTTAGAGGACTTGAGCGTCAAAAGGGGAAATGGATATTATGTTTTTGGCAAACAATTATTTCATGGTTACATTTAATTTAATGGATGATTGCAATAGGGTCTTCGAAGGAGGCCCGTATTTTCTATAACCAGGTGGGGTTATTCATCAAACCTTGGCATGCAGGATTTAACCCTCCAGAGGAGCTCCCAAATCGGGTCCCAGTAGGGGTTTGATTACCTCATTTTCTGGTGGAATGTTGTCAGGAGGATGTGTTGCAAATGCTAGCTTTATTTCTTGGGAAGCTTCTTGGATCTTCAACGCAAACCCTGGGGAGAAAGGTAATGACTTTTGCACATATCTATGTTGAAATTGACCTTAGTAAGCCTTTGCCAGATGCTACAAATATGCATGTTGGATCTTACTCTTGGGTCCAATAGCTTGATTATGAGACTTTACATTTCTAGTGTTGTCTATGTCATGAGTATTGTCATTTGCAGCTCAAGTGCCCTCGGTCTAAAATGGCGGAGCATCAGCCTCAACAGTCATCCCGTAACCTTGATGGGGCTGATAAAGGAAAAGTTTCTATGTCTGGTAGGGTTGTGGGTGCTGATGGTTTTGTCCTAGTTAAGACAAAGAATAGGAACTGAGGTCAAAAGAGGTCTTTGCAAGAGAGTCAGGAGGAGGATACCTTTAACAGATTTGAAGCCTTGGATGACCTTAGTCGACAGGAGGTGAATCTAGGGATGATTCATTTGGATCATAGTGTAGTAGGGTTGATTCCTAATAGTGTGAACTTGGATCCTACCCAGGGTCTACAAGAGGTTGGTAGTCAACTGATGGAGATGGATCAATAGGTATTGGCTTATAAGGGACCCATCTCTAGTGTTGAAGTGAAGATGGCTGGTGGGGATGTTTCTCCTACAACATAGAAATTGGACTCTTTTGGGGTCAAACGTAATAAGATCTCTTTACATCTGGCTCTTCTTTAGAAAGACATTAAGAAAGGTGCAACGGAGAAGATTTAGAAGGTTGGCAGAAAGAAGGACTTGGATAAGATCAAATTGATAGGGGAGAACTTGGTTGAGTCATGGTCAGTAAAGACTCTGGATTCTCATTTTTGTAATCCCGCAAAATGATTGTGCTTTCATGGAATGTGAGGGTCTTGAACAATGGCCCTAGACAAAAAGTTTTTTGGGAATTGATAAGGAGTCATTCTCTTGATGTCCTTTTCTTGCAGGAAACTAAGTTATCTGAGGAAAGTTTGTTGGGTCTGGTGCCTAAGACTTGGGGGAGAGGCGAATGTCAGTGTATTGGGGCATTTGGCTCCTCTAGAGGTGTGGCTTGTCTTGGAACCACTTGACGATTCATCCTATATGCTTGGTTTTGTCCAGATCATCTTTATCCGAGGTTTCCTCTAGTCTTCAAACTGAGGAATATATCTTGCTTACTAATATTTATGCCCCCACTGATCTTCAGGGTAAGCAGAATTTGTGGTCTCATATTAATTTTATGTGTGGGTTTTCCCATTTTCATCCGTGGATTATGGCGGGTGATTTCAATGCCATCTTAGAGTTGAGTGAGAAGAAGGGTGGTATTATGTGGTTGGAGCCTTCTTACGACCTTCTTCGGGATAGTATATTATCCTTGAATCTTGTTGACATTAAGCCTGGTAATGGTATGTTCACTTGGAACAATAGGAGACTAGGGGAGTATTGGATTGCAGAGAGGCTAGATCTCTTTCTAGTTTCTAGTTTTTGGGTTGGTGGGAGATGGTCCACATGCTCTCATATTTTAGATTGGAAAGGTTCGGACCACTGGCCCATAAAATTGATGTCCTCTTCTACTTGAGTCTCTCACATTCCTTCATTCAAATTCCAGCTTATGTGGTTGCGAGATTCTTCTTTGCAGGTTCATGTTGCAAAGTGGTGGAAGAAAGGGAGGCCAACGTTTGGCATTGCCATGTAAACTTTTGCCAAGTAGTAGCAATTTGTTAAGTTTCAACATAAACAGTGGAATCGTTAGTGTTTTGGTAATATTTTCCATGCTAAGACAACTTCTCAATTAGATTTGAATGGCATTACTAGAGAAATAGGAGAGCATGGATTGTTAGAAGCCTTTCTTAGGGAGGAAGTCAGGGCAGTCAAGAATTTAGAGGAGAGGGAGCTTAGGGAGGAAATATACTAGAAACAAAGAGCTCAAATTGATTGGCTCCAAGCAGGGGATAAGAATACTATGTTCTTTTTCAATTCAGTAAAAGCAAGAAGACATGGCAATTCCATCCATGTTTTGGTTAATGATAGAGGTGAGAAGTGTTTATCCTTGTAGAAGATTTGTAGGGAGTCTATGCAGTATTTCTAATCCATTTTTAGTGAGGATTCTCAGGGGGACTTGGAAGTGGAAAATCAGATTGTTGCTTGTATTCCTTCTCTAGTTACTAGGGAGATGAATGAACAGCTTATGGGACCTATTTTATTGGATGAACTTGAGAGGATTGTTTTTCTAAATTAGAAGGCCGAAGGCTCCTAGACCGGATGGGTTTCCGACTGAGTTCTATAAAGATTTCTGGGATATTATCAAATTGGACTTATTGGAGGTGGTCCAAGAGTCCTAGAGGAGTAAGCAGATGCTTCGGGCTTTGAATTTCATTGCGCTCATCCCCAAGTGTGATTGGGCAGACCGGTTAGGCTAGTTCCATCCCATTTCTCTTTGTAATGTGATTTATGATTATTTCTAAGCTGATAGCGGAAAGGTTGAAGAATTGGCTTTGGGGGGTCATTTCTAAAGAGCAGAGTGGGTTTGTGGAGGGTCGTCAAATCTTGGATGGAGTGGTCATCACTACTGAGACCATTCATTCTATGGCAACTTCCAAGGAAAAAGCTATGTTTATCAAGTGTCACATGGAAAAGGCTTATGATAGAGTCTGGTGGTTCTTTCTCCAAAAAATTCTTAGGGCCTTTGGTTTTGCTGATGAATGGATCCAATGGGTTATGAGTTGTGTTTTGTTTACCTCATTCTCTGTGCTAATTAATGGATATCATACTAAGTTGTTTGGTGCATCCAGGGGTCTTCGTCGAGGTGACTGTCTTTCCCTATACTTATTCATTCTTCTGGTTGAGGGTCTAGGGAGATTGATTAAGTATAATATGGGACTGGGTATTATTCATGGTTGGAGTTGGGGTAATGACATACCTCCTCAGTCCCATTTGCAGTTTGTGGATGATACGACCTTGATGGGTCTGTCTAGGATCAAAGAAGCTATAAATCTACGTAAAATCTTGGATGTCTATCTTGTTTCTTCTGGATAGTTGATCAATGAGGATAAATATTCTATTATCTTCTTCAACACACCTGGAACTATTCAATTGAGGATTGCTCATATCTTGAGATTCTAGGTCGTTTCTCTTCCCTTGACTTACTTGGATATTCCTATCTCTCCAAGTAATCCTCCTAGGGACACTTAGCAAGGTTTTCTGAACAAATTTTGCATGAAGGTTGAACATTGTACTCATAGATGGTTATCCTTTGTTGGGTGGGTTCAACTGATTCAGTCGGTGGTCCATGCTCTTTCTATTTATAGGTATATGCTCCAAGTGGCCCCAAAGTGGTTTGTGAAGGATTTGGATTCTTTGGCAAGGCAATTCTTATGGGCAGGCAACCTGTCCTCCTATAATTGGAGTCTTGTGAAATAAGACTTGGTGTGCAACCCAAAGTAGTTGAGTGGGCTTGGCTTAAGGAACTCTTCTTTATTTGGGGAGGCTTTGGCAGCTAAATTTTACTGGAGGTGGTGTGTTGAACAAGATCAAGGTTGGGCTAGGATTTTGTCTTTCAAATATATGCAGAGGATCCCAAAGGAGTAAATCCCAAGATATACGCTTGTGGGAAAAGGCTCTATAATTTGGAGTACTCTCAAGAAAGGGGCTACACTGATAAAAGAAGGTATTTTTTGGATCTGTAAGAGGGGGGAAGAGGTTCTTTTTTGGTTTGAATCTTGGGATGGTTATCCCCCCATTATTGATTAGTTTCCTAATTTAGTGAATCTTTGCCAGAGGTTCCTGGAGGTAGGGTGGTCTAGAGTGAGAAACTTTAAGTCTATTTATATGTGTGGGCAACTGGAGATGGTGTAGTGGAAGGTTCCTAATGAATGGTCGGTTGTTGATATGGAGGAAGACTGCGCTGAGCTTCATTGCATTTTGGCTAGTAGATAGGATAGGGATATACTTGCTTGGTCCCCAAATCCTAAGGGTGTTTTTACTATTGCCAGTGGGTACCAGGAGTTGTTGTTCTTTCATTTGGAGGGGAGGGAGGTGCACTGGTGGAAATATGTTTGTAGCAATGTCTCCTAGCCGAAGTGTAACTGTTTTGCTTGGACTTTGGCTTTGAATAGATGTCTAACCTGGGACAATATTCGCAAGTGTGGATTCCACAAACCTTCCATTTGTATTTTATGTGGTAATGGAGAGGAGGATTCCTCTCACCCGTTCTTCAAATGCCCTTTATCGTTGCTGCTCTAGCATTACTGGTGGGGGGTGTGGAAGCACCCCTGTTTTCATGCAGATTCTTTGGTGGAGTTTTGGAGCAGTTTGGGCATGCCTCCTATTTTGTCCTCTATTCTCCAGATTGTCTAGCACATTGGGCCCATTTTCATACTTTGGCAGGTCTGGCTAGAGAGGAATAGGAGGATCTTTAGGGAAGTCATACTGTTGGTTCAACAAGTATGGAATAGAATCATTGGCGTGATCCAAGAGACGGTGGAAGCTAAATGTGAGGTGATTTTTCATCTAGATAGAGGAGAGGCTAATATTGTGAGTAGGTTGGGTTTGCAAGAGATGTCTCCTATCTTAGCTTGTGTCAAGAGAGGTAGACATGCTAAGAAGAAGTCAAAAGGGTGCGAAGATGGTTGCCCCCTCAGGATGATTCCATTAAGATTAACATTGATGGCTCCTCTTGGGGTAATCTGGGTCCTGCTAGGATTGGCAGTGTTGGTTGGGATTGTATGGGGGATGTGGTTTTCTTCTTTTCAGTTCATAAAGGGCGGTAGTCTAATAATTTTATGGAGGGACTTACAATTTTCTATGCCCTGGAGCATGCATATGAGATGGGGTGGTGTAAGGTTATCTGTGAATCTAATTCACAAATTATTGTTAATTTGTTGATAGAGAAGAAGGTGAGTGGGATTAATTGAAAGCTAATAGGGATTGTGCACCAAATTTTTCAAATTAGTGCTATGATGGAGAGGTTGTCTTTCATCCATATTCATCATGAATGGAATAGAGTTGCAGATTGTTTGGCTAAGTGGGCTTCAAAACATGGTGATGCTTGTAAAGTTGAGGGTTGGGAGCATCTTTCTCCTTATTACTGTCAAGACTTGCATAAGATCTTTGCTGAGGATATGGATAGTTATGAAGTTGGATGATTTCAAGTTGGGTTTGTTGTTATCTTCTCGATCCTTGCGGCTTTGGCTTTCTTATGTAATGCTAGTTTCTAATTATTAATAAAAAATTTACCCACTTTATTTAGAAAAAAAAAAGATACTTTTTATATAGTTTATATTGTATATCTTGAAATATTATTCAAATTAGTTAAAAAAATTGTGTATGTCAACTTATAAGTGTCAATAATGTTGTGGAGTCATAATTTGTATGTGATGTCTTGGTTTAGTGAATAAGTAATCTCAACACCAATTTTGTCAAATTGTTCATAATACTTTATATCATATTTTGTGCCAATAAATACAAAATGTTTTGTTTCAACCAAAATTTTATAATTTATATTAGATGGTTGCTTAAGAAAATAAAATAAATTTTAATTTCAAATACTTATACTATTGTTTTTAATTAAGGGAAAAATAGGTTTTGAGAGGACCCAAAACCCCGAACAACAGGTTTTAAGAGGGCCCCGAAACCCACTGGATGAATCGGCATCTAGACCCCATCAAGAGATAGCTGATCAATAAAAGTACAATGATTCCATACAGCCAACCTCAAATGAAACAACTTATAGTATTGTTTATCCTTAAAAAACAAATCATTAAATTAATATTTATTAATATTTTTTTTTTTTATTGATAAAGGCCAAAGCCAAAGAATTTTATTAATTAAAAAATAGTTATAATTACACCTTCATTCAGTGTGGGCACCGGTAGGAAAGAATGGAGGAAAGAAAACCTCCGGTCTAGCCCAGATCCTATAAGGATCAGAAGAAAAAATGAAATTTAAGTTACAATAATGGAGATGATAATGGTTCCCTATCCAGAATAGTCTAAGTTACAATAATGGGGATGATATTGGTTCCCTGTCCAGATAGTATTGAAGAGGGCTTGAGAGAATCCCTTTTATAAATTAGAGCAGTGACCTTCCAATCTCTTGGGGTGATCCTACTTTATGTAAGCGACATCCCTATCTTTACCTAAAATAACATGGTGAGGCAAGTCGGTCCTACCCCCTAAGTTGTACAAATGATCCAGATATTTCTTACCAGAATGTTAGAAAAAGAAAAACGAATAGAGATTAGCTTCTAATCTAAAATTCATAATTGATCATACCTACAGGATGGTCACCCTGTTAACATAAGAACTCAAGATATTAGCCCCACAAAATTTCCATAAAACATAATGAATGGTCATTGCTAAAGACCCATCGTAGTAGATTAGAATAAGCTAACTATATAGTCAAGAAGCAAACTCCAAAAAAGTTCTACATAGATAGCACAGTGGGCTACCATCCATCATAGGTTTTAGTTCAAACAGACATCCCTCCATGTCCTAATAGTATGTCATGGGAAAGCTTTAAGTGAAATGAAAAAAGAATATCAGAGCGAGCCCCATCCTAAAGAGCTAATACTGGAAATAACTAAGAAGAAACTAAATTTAAAAGACCCATATTTTTGTATATATATAAGCATATATACATATATCTATATGTAAATATGAATATATAGTTGTATGTCTATATATATTCAAAATATATAATTCTATATTACGGCTGTAAAAGGTATTTAAATCCCAAAGTTCATAGAGATAGTTTTAGAAAAGTATAAACATATTTATGAGACATCTTATCTACGATCTCTAAGCTAAGTAAAAACATCCAAATGTAATTGGTCTGTTACTTCTGAAAACATAAAAGGAGTTCCTCGAAAACAAAAGCATACCACCACAAAGAGAAAATTACTCAAAAAGAACCCGGGATGCAAAAACCTGGATGCATGCCATCCAGAAGGAGCTTCACCCCTTCTTGCCTGGCCTATGAGGAGGCTTGTAGCTAGAGCTCTCTGGTTTTGTAGTTGAAGGGCCAGCAGGGGAGTGTGGGATTGGCACATTATCAAGGATAATCATGATATTCTCCACCTCCAGATAGTTAATCAACCATTTCTCACGAGGAGGTTTCTTAACTTGAAGAATCCATGAGAGGAATAGAAGGTTTCTTCTTTTGACAGGACAGAGAGCTTCAAAGGCCACGGGGTCTTCGATTAATAGAATGGGGTAGCAAGTAACTAGGTTATTCATTCTAATAAGAATATCATAATATCGAGGTTTGGGAGCCGTGAGTTCCTCATCTATGTTGATCACCACCCTTTCTAATTCGCCTAGGATGTCTTTAATGAGACCTTCTTGCATAGTTTCATCACAATATCCCTATCTTTCTCAAAATGCATTGCAAGGGCTAAAAACATTGGTGCAATGTCAGGGTTTTCTCTGGTCCGGTCCTCATTCATGATGAAGTCATTCCCTAGAAATTTCATTACAGCTCCAGAGATCAGAGGGTTCTTGTTGGGCGAGAATGCCCTTCATTCTTTCTTCCTTGATCTCACCCACAAAGGCCATTTGGTGTTTCAACCCTAGAAGCATGAGAGGGGTATCCATGGTAGCTCAACTAAGAAATGACAAGGAAGACTAGCTTGGCATTCTAAATAGAACTCGCACTTTTAATGCTTCAAAATTAGCAACTTCATAATGAGTAGATATGATGCAAGGAATGCAATCTCTGAGGATCAAGGTCATAATTACCACTGCCTTAGCCATCAAGCTAAGGGTACTTCATCTGTCAAATCACTGAGGGAGCATCACCTCGGCTTTACAAGGAGCCGCCAAGAAGATTTGATCGAGAAAGAGAGCTGACGTATGATGTCCGACCATGACATCTCATACATCTGTTGTGGCTGGCTAAATATAGGGGTTTATTTAGGAAAATAGAGAGGGGGGTAGCTGGGTAAGTTTTAATCCTAGTAGAAGGCAATATCTACATGAAATATAATACCTATATATCCATGACCACATATATCTGAGTTGCGAGATATGCATGCACGTTTATATACCTATGCCTATTTATGTATGGTACTGCCTCCTCCTAGTCTTAAAACTTATCCATACGGAGCAACAAGACTATATAAGGCTTGGTCAAAGAAAGGCTAAATTCAAGAGTACTCAAGTAAATAAGAATAAATGAGACCTGCAGGAGAAAATATATATATACCTATATATGTATGTATGTATATATATATATATATAAATGTAAATATGCATAAATAAATATATATATTTAAAAATATATTTCTAAGTATATATATATGTATATAAAGACATACATACCTATAAATATATATTAGTAGGTATAAAAATATAAGAATATATGAGAGTATATATAATATATGTTAGGTCCCAGAGACAACTAAGAGAGGCGGGGGGTGAATCAGTTGTCAAATAAATTCAAACAAAAAACAACTTAACCAACTTTATGCTTAATACCGGTAAACCAATTAAGTATGCCGGCAGACAGTTTTAACAGTTAATTGCTATACCAGTAAAGATTAGTGCATGAAACATAAACACAAAGTCATCCACAACACATAACACCAATATTTGTACGTGGAAACCCTGTAAGGGGAAAAACCACGGTGGGAAACCTTACCCACAATCAGATGATACTACTATAGATAGTAAGTGTACATAAGTGGGATCTGCACATGCAAAAAGGCCAAGCACCTAGAGCTCATTGCTCAATCACAAAATGGGAGTCACACTGACTACAGTTGGATGGTTAAATCCAATAGGAATGTACTGCTCAAAATAGCATCTTCATATGTTGGATTCAGTACCGGTGTAATGTTGATATGCTTTTACAAAAACCTAGCTTCATCTTCAAATGATGTCTGTGTATATAGCTCTGCTTAATCTCGCATATATCTTCACACAATTCTTTTTCAGATTCCACATTTGATCTTACAAATAAGATCTTACATTTATACCATAACCTAAGACCAAATTTAGTAGGTCGGCTCTACAAGATATTACAATAAAAACATTTTACAAATAATACAATATCTGATGCAATAACCGATTGAACATGTTAGCTTAATGTATTTACAACAATAATTAATCATCTCCATAGCATGTCATGCTAATCTGGAAAAGATAAACTTGTCAGTGTAACCCTGGATAACCCTGGACCTATTTGTCGGTAAAAGAAAATATGCAAATATGAATATACCAATGATCAATTCATTAAGATAAGATGTCCACATAATGTCTTCGATATTACCAAGTGTCTTCCATGCCATTCCAAGTGTTGGTGATCATTATATTCTGTCGGTGTACCATATACCAGTAACTATGCAATAGTTACTTGCTTGCCAGTGAATGCTGTTGGATCTCCAAAGTGCTAGTGTTTTAGTAGGTGTTGACATCAATGAAAAAACCATACCAAAATACCAACAATCTCCCCCTTTGGCATTGATGGCAACACAAGATGGAAAAACCATCAAAGTGCCAAAATAGAAATGCCAAATACCAAAAACCAACAATCTCCAAAAAGATCATAACCAGAAATTAAAATACAGATACAGAGAGTAATAATCTCTCCTAAACAGCAATCTCTCCCCCTGGGAGCAACATGTGTTTTCCTTGTGTTTTTCAAAGTTTTTCCATACCAATCTATCCCCCTTTGACATCAAATGCCAAAGTTACAACAAAACCAAGTTCATATACAAAATACCAATCAATTCAATATACCAACTACTCCCCCTAAGAAGTAGCTTCCTCATCAAAGCTAGAGTAAGAATATATCTCTATTAATTCTGTCGGTTGATGACAATCATCAACTTCCTAAGTCTCTACCGGTGGGGGTATGACCCCAAGTTGATCTCTGAGATATTCAAAAGTCTCTTTAGGTAGAGGTTTAGTAAAGATATCTGCAATCTGCTCTTTAGTGTTCACATAAACTAGTTTTATCTCCTTTGCTTCAACTTTTTCCCTTAGAACATTCAGTTTGATAGAAACATGTTTTGTTTTAGAATGTAGTACCAGATTCTTAGATATATCAATTGTTGTAGTGTTATCACAATAGATAGTAATAGGTTCATTGTATTTTACCTTTATGTCTTTCAACATTTGCTTAAGCCATAGTACCTGTGTACAGTTAGTTGCTGCTGCAACATATTCTGATTCTGATGTTGATAAAGATGTACAACTTTGTTTCTTACTCAACCAAGAAACTAATTTGTTTCCAAGAAAGAATGCTCCGCCAGTAGTGCTTTTTCTATCATCCATATCTCCTACCCAATTTGCATCTATGTATGCACATAGATCAAAATTTTCATCTCTAGGATACTATAATCCAAGATTTATAGTGCCTTGTAAGTACCAGAAAATCCTTTTTACTACTGATTCATGATTTTCTCTAGGATTACTTTGAAATCTTGAAACAATACATACTGCATTCATAATATCAGGTCTTGTTTGTGTCAAATACAGTAAACCTCCTATCATAGATTTGTATCTAGTCGGATTAACAAGCGTAGATTCATCCCTTTGTGATAATTTGTCATTTGTTGTCATAGGTGTGCTTACCATTTTAAAGTTCTCCATCCCAAATTTATTTAGTAACTCTTTTAAGTATTTGGATTGACTCAAGAATATACCTTTATCAGTCTATAAAATCTGCAATCCTAAAAAGAATTTTATTTCTCCAATCATAGACATTTCAAATTCTTGCTACATTTTAATAAAAAATTCTTTACATAATCCATCTTCTCCTCCAAAGATTATATCATCAACAAATACTTCTATAATCAAGATGTCATCATTAGTTATTTTGTAATATAAATTGTTGTCTGCATTTCCTTTAGTAAAACAAATCTTCAAAAGATACTTATCCAATCTTGCATACCAAGCTCTTGGAGCTTGTTTTAATCCATACAGAGCTTTCCTTAACCTGCAAACCATATCATTGTCATCTGTCAAAGAAAATCCACCAGGTTGTTCAATATAGACTTCCTCCTCAAGATCTCCATTCAAAAATGCACATTTAATATCCATTTGATAAAATTTGTAGTTCTTGTGTCCTGCAAAAGCCAAGAATAATCTGACTGCCTCAATTCTAGCTACCGATGCAAAGGTTTCATTGTAATCAACTCCTTCCTTCTAAGAATATCCCTTACACACTAATCTTGATTTATTTCTAGCAACCTTACCATCTTCATTAAGTTTGTTTCTGAATACCCATTTTGTTCCAATTACATTTTTATCTTTAGGCTGAGGAACTAATGTCCAAGTATTATTTTTCTCAATTTGTTCTAATTCTTCTTCCATAGCTTTAACCAAAATTTATCGTCACATGCCTCATTAACAGATGATGGTTCAATTTGTGAAATAAGACATAACTCTTCATTTGCCAATCTTCCTCTTGTCATAACTTCTTTAAACTTGTTTCCAATTATCTGATCTTTAGAATGATTCAGTCTTACATACCGGGGTGTCTTTGTTTGTTGTTGTTCCTCAATTACTATGGAATCCTCAAATGTTACCGGGGTAACTAGATCTTCATTCTGTACTAGTGGATTCAGTGTAGGTTCATTTGTCAAAATTTCTATTGCCAATTCAGACTCTATATACCTTGAAGTTCCTCTGAATTGTTCATCAATCTTTACATTTGTACTTTCAACAATTTTCTGCAATCTTTGTTAAAACATCTATATGCCTTGCTCTTAGATGAATAACCAAGAAATATTCCTTCATCACTTCTAGGATCAAATTTGCCAATATACTCATCTCTTCTAATGTAGCATTTGCTTCCAAAAATTCTGAAATACTTAAGAGTAGGAGTATTACCAAACCATAGTTCATGAGGGGTCTTACCGTTTTCACCTTTGATGTGAACTTTGTTGAATGTATAGACCATTGTACTGATTGCTTCTCTCCAATATACATGTGGTAGGTTTTATTTTGATAACATACTTCTAGCTGCATCCAAGATAGTTCTATTTTCCCTTTCAACAACTCCATTCTATTGTGGTGTCTGAGGTGCTGATAGTTGTATTCTGATTCTATTCACTTCATAGAATGTATTAAATTCCTTAGATGTGAATTCTCCTCCTTGATCTGTGTTAGATTTTGCCAAGATCAAGAGCTCAATGAAATGTACAAAATAGAGACACAATATAGGACAAGAATAAACTGTATTCTCATCAATAGAAAATGATCAACAATAATCAACTGGATTACAATAGTTGTTTACAATGTAGATGAGCCTCCTTATATAGGCAAGGCTAGGGATATGTATGAGCACACAAATATGACATGTGGCTCAATAAGAAACAAGGGTAGGTAGGAAATAGGTGTGGGTAGGTAGGAGAAATAATATAATATTCCACATGAGGTGGATCACCCACCGAAGGTGGAATTATCACTCCACAATAAGTGGTTATGATAGTGTAATAACAAGATCAACACCATAAGAGGTGGAATTTCTCCTACACACACTATCCCAATGTGGCACAAACACCCAAGTGTCTCATACCCAAACTAATATGAAAATGCATTATCCTAAGTAAACTTAAGTAAGTGTAATAATATCCATGATGAATAATTATTTACACCAACAATCTGATCTGAGACATTTGATTTTCTTACCGGTTTCATTTTCAACCATTGCTTTGAACAGTTTAAACTTTCCAAGTGCTTCTGATTTTTCTCTGAGAAAAGTAACCCAACACATTCTAGAATAGTCATCAATTATTAGCATGAAATATCTATCACCTTGTAAGTTTTTAGTTCTAGCTGGACCACAGAAATCAGTATGAATCAAATCAAGAGCATTATTGGTTTTTTCTGGAATACTTTTGAAACTAGCTCTAACTTGTTTTCCAAATTGACATTCCTTACATACTGTATTCTGGGGTTTGACAATTTTAGGTAAATCTCTAATTGCCTTAGTAGTACTGATCTTTACCATGCAATCAAATTTTACATGATAGAGTCTCTTATGCCATAACCAACTTTCATCTATATGTGCAATTAAACATGTCTTTTCACTGTTATTCAAATGAAAGATATTACCTCTATTCTAATTACCGGTTGCAATTTCCAAACCAGTTCTATTAATGATTTTGCATTTTCCATTTTTGAATTGTAACTGAAATCCTTTCTCAACTAATTGACCAACACTCAAAAGATTATGCTTTAATCCTTCAACATAGTAGACATTGTCAGTGTTATGCTTACCATCAAGAGATATTGAACCCTTACCTTTGATCGAGCAAGCTTTGTCATCTCCAAATCTCACTAAGCCTCCATTGTAATCTTGAAAGTTCAAGAATTTACCTTTGTCTCCTGTCATATGATGTGAGCATCCTGAATCAATGATCCATTCATCCTTTACTTCAACTTTAGCTACTAGGGATTGTTTTACCGGATGAGCAGTAGGTGTCGGTTGCTCTTCTGTTATAACAACAAAAACCCATCCATTGTCTACTGGATCTTCATCAGAATCATCAGTCACTCCTTCATCAGCAATGTAGCAAGATTTGTCTTTATTCTTCTTAAATCTGTATCTTTGATATTCAGGATTAGGCTTGTATGTCCTTCTAGCTTCTTCTCTTAGTCTAGCATGTCTATTAGGGCATCTTGAAGCCATATGACCAATCTTATTGTAGTTAAAACATTTAAAAGGTGCTTTACCTTCATACTTACTTCCAACTGGACCTTTAGGCATTTTCCTTGCAAATAGTGCTTCAAGTTCTTCAAGTTCTTTCCTACTTTCTTCAAGTTCTCTTGCATAAAAGGCTTTCCAATCAGATTTGTCAAATGATGGAGTAGATGATGTTGATGCTTTAAAGGCCAAATCTGTCTTTATAGTAGCAACAGGACTAAATTCTTCAATTTCAAAAGCTGAAAGTTTTCCAATCAATGTATCTATAGTTACTGATGTATTCGACATTGTTCTTAACTCATTTATAGTAGTAACCTTCATTTTATATGCCGGTGGCAATCCTCTTAAAACTTTTGAAACAATTTCATCCTCACTTAAGGTTCCTCCACAACATTTAATACCCAAAACAATTTCATTTACTCTTTCCATAAAAGCAGAAATCCTTTCATCTTCTTCCATTTTCAGATGTTCATACCTGACCCAGAAGCTTTCAAGTTTTGCAATTTTGACTTTGGAATCTCCTTCATTCAATGTTTCCAAATTATCCCAAATAGCTTTAGCAGTAGACCTATCTGATAGTCCCATGATTTGTTGATCTGATATTGCGCTCAAAAGTGTTTCTCTTGCTTTGCAATCATTTTCTTCATCTTTTGTCAAGTTAGCTGGACTAGCCTAACTTGGTATAGCAGCAGTATAACCATTCTTTGTAACATCCCAGATGTCCTTTCCAATGCAATTTAGATGTGTCTCCATTCTGATCTTCCATATGCCATAGTTGGTTCCATCAAGTTTAGGACTATCCTTCCTAAAATAGATAGTAGAAATTGGATCTCCTCAAGCTATTAAACTTTTGCAAAAAGAGGACTAAGCTCTGATACCAATTGTTAGGTCCCGGAGACAAATTAGAGGGGGGGGGGCGGGGGTGAATCAGTTGTCAAATAAATTCAAACCAAAAATATTTTAACCAACTTAATGCTTAATACTGGTAAACTAGTTAAGTATGTCAGCAGACAGTTTTAATAGTTAATTGCTATATCGGTAAACATTAGTGTATGAAACATAAACACAAAGTCATCCACAACACATAACACCAATATTTGTACGTGGAAACCCTGTAAGGGGAAAAACCATGGTGGGAAACCTTACCCACAATTAGATGATACTACTGCAGATAGTAAGTGTACATAAATGGGGTATGCACATGCAGAAATGCCAACCGCCTAGAGCTCACTGCTCAATCACAAAATGGGAGTCACACTAACTACAGTTGGATAGTTAAATCCAATAGGAATGTACTGCTCAAAATAGCATCTTCATATGCTGGATTCAGTACCGGTGTAATGCTGATATGCTTTCACAAAAACCTAGCTTCACCTTCAAATGATGTCTGTGTGTATAGCTCTGCTTAATCTTGCATATACCTTCATAGAATTCTTTTTCGCATTCCACATTTGATCTTACAAATAAGATCTTACATTTATACCATAACCTAAGACCAATTTTAGTAGGTCGGCTCTACAAGATATTACAATAAAATACATTTTACAAATAATACAATATCCAATGCAATAACTGATTGAACATGTCGGCTTAATGCATTTACAACAATAATTAATCATCTCCATACCATGCCGTGCTGATCTGGAAAAGATAAACCTCCTGGTGTAACCCTGGATAATTCTGGACCTATTTGCCGGTAAAAGCAAATATGCAAATATGAATATACCAATGATCAATTCATTAAGAAAAGATGTCCACATGATGTCTTCGATATTACCAAGTTTCTTCCATGTCATTCCAAGTGTTGGTTATCATTATATTCTACCGGTGTACCATATATTAGTAACTATGCAATAGTTACTTGCTGTAATGCCCCGCCAGGAAACCCCGAAGGGATTAAGCCATAACACAAGAATAGCGTGCAAAATTTTTTTATTTTTTTTTTAAAGTTACAACACATAAGATGCAACAAGATATCAAAGATTCAGATTACATAGCGGAAGACATCAACTAACACCTAAAGAGTTTCCCAACGAGATTACTTAAATTTCACAGTTCACTTACTCACACAATTAATCCAAAAGCTGAATATCTTAATAACGAGATAATTCTTAATCAGGACAATTTCTTTCAAAGGACGGAAATATAAATCACAACAAGGATTCATCCATTCAGATCTATTCATAATCTTCATTCAAGCTTTTCATTTAAAATTACAAACCATACATATAACATTCTAATACACTAGGATTTCATCATAACATAAGAGGTCTTTCCAAGCATATTTAAATTCCTTAATAACAACTGAGTATATCCATTACTCTAAAATACATTCTTTCATATTCCAATTTATTGCATTTAAAAGACGATTGCATACTAGCATCTACGATAAATCACTTCTAAAACACTTACGCTTTCGATCAACATGGCATTCAAGGGAGAACTGAATATAAGCATTTATAGTTAATTCCAATTATCCACTTACCCATTCTAACATAAGCTAATCATACATGATAAAGCTGAATAAAGGAAACATAAGAGAATGCATCACATAACACCATAATGATCTCGGAGTTCACACCTAAAGGGCTACATCTCTGGGTCTGCTCAACTGCAAGACCCTTCTGATAAATAATAAAGTTAAGAGTACAAGAGGTTACACCATACAACCCAGCCATCAAGGCGATACATAAACAATATACAAGTGACCGCATCGGTCAATAAATACATAAACGATCCCTGAAAAGAACAGGATCCAGCTGAACATAATCAAAGCTAAAACAAGAGTCCAAGAGAGCATCCATACAACTGAGCCATCACCACCCAAGGTCTAACATGAAACTGACACTCACAAGGGCAGAGACAAAGGACGACTCACAAAGGTACTCTTAACAGGACAAAACGACAACACACTAGCGAACGTAGGGACAAGTGTCATCACACAACCTGGTATGGTTACCATGGCAAGTCTTCATAGGTCCTGGCCCCATACACTAGGTCACCCTCGCAACCTAATACGAGCTTCCGGCCCATCCAAGCCTCATGTGGACCCACACATCCTCTCGTGAAGACAAGGAAGATGGTTTGCCATTTCAGGCCTTCTCACAGCATGTCAAGTCTATGCTAGCACCCGTCCCATGTGTGAGGCACATTATCTTATTTAGAGATTATTTTCTAATCTACTTAGGTTATCACTTATTAGACTCACTTTCGACGGGTTACCCAGCAGCCACTTTGGGCGCGGCCCCCAATCGAAAGCCACTTTCCCATACGACACTAGACTAAACTCAGACGAACTCAAAACCAAGGAATACACATGGTCAAACAAACAGAGTTCAAGAAGGGATACACAATCATCAAGTCATACATGACTCAAAAGTAATCACTTACTGACGGTACTCTAACTAGAGACCCGACCAACAACGGTCAACCACAATCATCATTCGACTCACACACAAGGAGGATATGATCAAAACGACACTACCGCAAAACAACAGTCAACTCGGAATCGAGAACTGAAACAGGTACCCCAAGTCAAGCCATACGACAGGGTCCTACTAAACAAAGAAAAACATGCCATTTCATAATTAAAGGCGAATACAGCAATTAAACTCGCAAAGGCAATAATCAGAAAAGACAATATTTCCTCAAATTGATTTAAACATTAAAATCGATCAAGTTTTCTACAAGATCTAAATCAGCTTACAGTTATCTACCTCATCAAGGGATAAGTTGTTCTTGGTTTTATAACTCTTTAAGTTTCAAAGCATAGAACAGACATATAAAGTCATAACGAGTTTTTTTTAAACCAAATCATATTAATTAAACTCAGACAACCATTAATCAAATAAATAAGATATTTAATCTCCAATCAAACGTCATAAACATACTGGTTCTAAACCGTCCTCTACAGTTTCATATTTTCACACCCAGTTGCTCTATACAGATCACAAAAATATAATATAAAAAGGGAATCCAAATGAAGATAATCATTTCCAAAATCCAAGTCTTACTTCCCTACGCATGTATAGCAGAATCCAAAATGAACTGTTAATAAAAGAGTATATTTATTATTCCACGATAAATAAAATATACACAATTAAGGACTAATAGTGCACAATAACCCAGTTAATTATTAGTTAATATATAATTATTAATCTCTATTAATAAAATATATCTCACTAATAATTAATGTATTTGCACAAATTTTGAATTGATATCGATTAGTTTAAATACACAAATTAATTTCCATTAATCACATATATAATAATCATTAATCAATAATAGGAAGCTTAATCATTAAAATAATATTCATTAACATGACATTAAAACCATATGCATTTTTTTAAAAAAACTAAAAAAAAATACATTAAAAAAAATGATTTTAAAAACTATGTTTTCTTTTATACAAAAAAAAAAAAAAAAAACGCATTAACAATATGGGCGAGGCGTCGTGCCCTAACCCTAGCCGCAGGTGGCGCTCGCGGTGGTGCCCACAGGTGCCGCGGCGCCCTGCGGCCACCGCCGTGAGCCGCAGGCGGGCGGAGGTAAGGGGAGCTCGCGGGGAAGAGGGGAGGAGAAAGGGGAGGAGCGGGGAGAGAGGGGAGGCGGAGCGGGTGGAGCTCCGCTCCCCACCTCCAATCCCTAAAACACAGCTCATTTTTATTATTAAAAACTCGCCCAGTTCGCCTCAACAAAAAAAAACGCATAGTCCATAAAAACAACTACGTTTTAAATTTTAATTCGAACACACAGTCCGTTTAAAAGATAAAAACGCACAGGGGGCGAAACAAATATATTTTCCTTATTTTCAAAACACAGTTCGAGCTTTATAAAACAAAAACGCCCACTACCAGGTTTGATAAAGAATTCCGATTCAATACAAATTCGGTTTCAACAAACTGAGATTGATATCACATTTCCATTTCAAACAAAACTAAAATTGAGAGATAATTCCTACCTGATCTCGCGTTCCTGGCAAGATCTGTTGAGAGTCCAAATCTCCAGCTCCCAAATCCTTCCTTCTCCATCCGAAATCCTCCAATTCCATCTCCAAAATCTTTCCCAACCAAAATCTCCTCCAAAAATGTCCATCCTCTCCAATTTCCCCAAATTTGGGTTATATGGAAGAGTTGACCCAAAAAATTCCATTTTTGGAATAAAAATTCTTATTTAAAAATAATACTCAAATTTAATCCATTTCTAACTTTAGCAACTAATTAACTTGCTATTCCAAATCCAAAAATCGATTTCTTTCATTTAATCAAATTTAATCTTTCTAATCTCAAAAGCCAACAGGATACAGTTAAGTTTATCGCAATAAAATACAAAGCTTTCCTTTTCAACAGCATAAATAAAATGCATTTAATATTCAAAATCAGTCATAAAATCGAATTTACTCCCAATTTAAAATAAGCAATTCATATCAACGGAAATCGCATAAGGGAAACTAGATTAATTAATCCATTAATCTTCACTGCACAAACGCATATATAATCAAAACAATTACTAAGGAATAAATAATCGATTTAACCAAACACACCAAGCACGCAAAACGAGAAAGTCAACCAAACAGACGACTCGCAAACCCAAACAAAAAGGGATAACCGACGACGACTGACGATGCTCACTTGAGCACGACGAGGGTCAACTAGGGTCTTACGACCACCTAATCCAACTCTAAGGATTAAAAAGGTACACTCAAACCTGCAATCCAGGTGAAGATGAACCTCGCACTCATGCGGCGTTGTACCTAAAATTTCCTGCAACCAAGAGTCATACATGCATACATATATAAAATTTATTGAAACCGTTAGCTCGATGTTAATACCACGAAATAGGAACACCGAATAACTTGCATACAACTAGTGAGAAAATCACATCAACAGTGATGTGTAACATCAATCATCTGACTATCACATAATATTACGATAAACTGATCAAGATTAAGCCAAGGTTAGAGATTGATTAGGGCAGGGGTACTACATTCTCCCCCCCAGGTTCCGACTTACTCCTGGAAGTCGTAAGGCTAGATGGAGAACATGTCGTACGCATCAGCCTTGAAACTCATTCAACAAAGATCAAATTGCACATAGAAATCTTTCCATAAATAAATGAAATATAATTACAAAATCCTTTACAAATGCCATTATCCATTGGCAAGATACATCTAAAACCATACATTCCTTAAAATATCCTAGGAATTATCCACAATCATAGCAGAGAAACAAGAAATTTCTTCCTTTCATTCCACCAAATTAAAACATTACAAGGAGGTAAACAACAATTACCATAATCATCGACCAAAAATGACAAGAAGACATGCCATCATGATCAATTTCCTTTACCAATCCATCTTTTTCATAAAATTAATAACATAGAACTAGCTCAAAATATCAATTTCTACAACCACATTATCTTTCACGAAATAAGAGCAACAAAAATAACTCAATTGATTACACTTGCCAGGCATAAGAACACCTTTCCAAAGACTATGCCCCATAACATAGTGACAAGTTAACACAATTTACTCCATGATACAAACAATAACCATCCACATAACTGGAATGCATAACAGAAAAGGCCACATGTGAGCATGTCTTAATGCTCGGTCAAGGATAACATGCACGATCAGCATCTCTATGCCTGATCTCAAAACAACAATATGATCATAAAAATCCAATATCTCACTCAAAGGCTTGATGGTGCTAGGCCCACCATAGCGGTGCTACCTTCCATACAAGACCTTTGTGAATATTCCTTGTTGTGCAAGGTGGTTAGCCTCCAAGAGATAGTCACCACACATAGGTAGGTAGTGGATACTAGCTGCAACACAGCCTCACATACCCCCATCCTCAAGGTTCCTTCCGTCTACTTCCTCGTATACACTCATCCAAGCCCGTCTCCTACGTTCTTGGAGAGGAATTCACATTGCAACACTAGACCAGCATACGAAAACAAGAAGGATAAACCGGTTTAGCCACCAAAGTACAAAAGAATAAAGATAATAAATCCTCAATTCCAACAGTAAGGCAAGAAAATAATCCGGAATTTCAACACCAAATCAAAGGTGCAAAAGATCACAAGATCGTGGCCAAACCTTCAAAATCAAAGTAAACTAAACTGCTGATCCCCAAAGAAATATAAAGAATAGCACAACTACACATAACATCACTGTGTGACTAATAGCTAGCCACCAACGAGGAAGGAAGGAACAATCGTCTAGCTATCCTAATAGCTCATCATGTAGTGTGGCCAAGTCACACATCCACATGGCATGGCAGTGTGCACCTCGACATCACCCCACATCACGTCGTCACGTGGCATGGCTCTACCCAATACCTAGCGGTAGGCCGCATGGAAATGTCTACTACATCCCACATCGTGTCTCAGCATGGCATGGCAATACTCCAAGCGGACAAAGCACGCAATGGACGTATCCCGCATGGCAATGTACCCCGCGGATAAGGCACGCGCTGGTCACACTCCGCATAGCGACGTTCCACTCAGGATACTCGCCGTAAGCCAGAGGTATACATGGCTAAGGTCTACCCACAAGTCTACCAACACTGGTCAGTTGGCAACTTATGTAAGAACTATAACACGCCTCTCATGAAGACAAGGCAACAGATGCTCCAATAGAATTCCATCAATATGCTCAAAAACTGGAGAGGAATAGGTTGGCACACATAAACCTATAAATAGATTCCTCAAAAGGGAAAGTATTGAGTACACCTTTGATACAGTTTAGTAGTACAACTATATCATTCCTCGAAGTAGAGAAGCTAAGGTCACTTCGCGTCAATGTTACTCGTACGCCAATCCATACTATTCAAGGAACGGTTACTACGAATACTACCCCTTAACATACTGAGTTACCCACAACCCAAGGTTTGGTACTCAGCAGGGAAACAAATAAGCAACATCACATAAACAGTATGGTTTCCCATACTCATAAGCAACATATCCTCCATGGCTGATTACTTCACCAGTCCATGGGCACATATAATAAGCACTGGTTTCTTACAATACACACAAATACACCAGCACTGGTTTAGTCACATTTACGGGGATTACTTTTCAGTACGCTAACATCTATACAAGGAAGATTCCAATTATGCTTTCTACATAAATAACTGAATCAAGTTTACTCTAGATACAAGTACTGAATTCATTAACAATTCACAATAATATAAGGAAATAACATCATTCCTATAGCTTTCTCGAATCTCACTAAGAATTCATAATTAAATTACTAGCTAAGCAAATTCATTTCTAAAGCTTAAGACTTTCATCTATCACTATGAAGCCAAAGGCAAACACACAATTTCACATGTTTTATAAACATTCTATTTCAATCAATGCATTCTTTAATACCATTTCTAAAAATCTTAGGATTAGGCAAAGAGAAGGGAAAGAGAGTTTGATAGCCAAACTATTTCCTACAAAAACGCAAGATCAACAGATCACGCTACAATATTAAATTTCTCACTATAAGCCTATCATTTCAATTACACGGTTTTCATTTCGCTACCATTTAGAAGAATGACAATCAGCCTAACAAAACATTTCCAATAGTTATGGTTGCAACAAGAGGTTCTAGTTTTCCAAACAAAACAGAGATCAAGAAAGGTGATCTTTTTGATAACGCAAGACCTCTTAAGAACACTCACTTAAATAATACAATTTAGACACATGTCATAATTTGCAACCTATTAGAAAAGATCACATTACGATCAAAGATAAGCAAAGAGCTATTACTCAAATAAAACATATTAATGCATGCACATCAAACAAGCTTTTCATTTGCACTTTCTAAACACATCAAGGTAATTACTTATACCCAAAAGCGAGTTCAATGGAGCATTTGCTAAAATAAATCTTCAATCAAACTGGTTTAATGAAACACATAAGACAATCTTTCGAAAAACATATAAAACAATCTTTCAGAGAACACATTAATACTTTCTCGATGTTACAATAACATGCTCCTTTTAACACTTCTACTACCAATCAAGCAGTTTCACATAATTCAACTATTCACATAGAAATGCACCTTACTAAGGTAGAATTTAATCATGCTACTCCTACAACATACACATGGAGAATTCTTTAAAACGTACACATACAATTTTCTCCCAATAACCAAAATAAATTTTTAAACCCATAGCCCTTTTAATATTCTAAAAACATAAGCGACATAAGGCTCACACAAGGGTTCAAGAAGTCACACCCCTTTTTTTTTCTCTCTTGCAAACAAGAAAACTCAAATCAGAGATAATTACACATATCTTAATCATTTTAATTTCCAGAAAGAAGAGAGGAATGGCGATAATCATTTAATTTTTCTACAAAATAAGAATTCAATAATTGCCATACAAGTCCTTCAAGTGGACAACATTAAGTTAGATCATAATCTTTAAACAAACATAATTCGCACTTTCAGATTCAAGACAAGCACGGACCAATCCAAATGGATTAGTCTAAAGGGTACAACACTCAATAAGGGAAGGTACATACGACTCTCTTTCAGAATAAGAGTAATCGTAGACCAAGACAACAATAAGCACACAATGCACAAATAAGCACTCAAACACCAACATCAAGAAGGCGAAAACAAGGTGTGAACACACATGTTACACACCCAACAAGGTCTGCTCAATCACTCACATGCAAAAGGAGGACAAGCATACACATAAGGTCGATACACCTCACACAAATAGAGGGCACACGCGACACCAGAGATCCCAATGTTTGCAACATGGGCTCTGATACCAAATGTAATGCCCCGCCAGGAAACCCCGAAGGGATTAAGCCATAACACAAGAATAGCGTGCAAAATTTTTTTATTTTTTTTTTAAAGTTACAACACATAAGATGCAACAAGATATCAAAGATTCAGATTACATAGCGGAAGACATCAACTAACACCTAAAGAGTTTCCCAACGAGATTTCTTAAATTTCACAATTCACTTACTCACACAATTAGTCCAAAAGCTGAATATCTTAATAACGAGATAATTCTTAATCAGGACAATTTCTTTCAAAGGACGGAAATATAAATCACAACAAGGATTCATCCATTCAGATCTATTCATAATCTTCATTCAAGCTTTTCATTTAAAATTACAAACCATACATATAACATTCTAATACACTAGGATTTCATCATAACATAAGAGGTCTTTCCAAGCATATTTAAATTCCTTAATAACAACTGAGTATATCCATTACTCTAAAATACATTCTTTCATATTCCAATTTATTGCATTTAAAAGACGATTGCATACTAGCATCTACGATAAATCACTTCTAAAACACTTACGCTTTCGATCAACATGGCATTCAAGGGAGAACTGAATATAAGCATTTATAGTTAATTCCAATTATCCACTTACCCATTCTAACATAAGCTAATCATACATGATAAAGCTGAATAAAGGAAACATAAGAGAATGCATCACATAACACCATAATGATCTCGGAGTTCACCCCTAAAGGGCTACATCTCCGGGTCTGCTCAACTGCAAGACCCTTCTGATAAATAATAAAGTTAAGAGTACAAGAGGTTACACCATACAACCCAACCATCAAGGCGATACATAAACAATATACAAGCGACCGCATCGGTCAATAAATACATAAACGATCCCTGAAAAGAACAGGATCCAGCTGAACATAATCAAAGCTAAAACAAGAGTCCAAGAGAGCATCCATACAACTGAGCCATCACCACCCAAGGTCTAACATGAAACCGACACTCACAAGGGCAGAGACAAAGGACGACTCACAAAGGTACACTTAACAGGACAAAACGACAACACACTAGCGAACGTAGGGACAAGTGTCATCACACAACCTGGTATGGTTACCATGGCAAGTCTTCATAGGTCCCGGCCCCATACACTGGGTCACCCTGGCAACCTAATCCGAGCTTCCGGCCCATCCAAGCCTCATGTGGACCCACACATCCTCTCGTGAAGACAAGGAAGATGGTTTGCCATTTCAGGCCTTCTCACAGCATGTCGAGTCTATGCTAGCACCCGTCCCATTTGTGAGGCACATTATCTTATTTAGAGATTATTTTCTAATCTACTTAGGTTATCACTTATTAGACTCACTTTCGACAGGTTACCCAGCAGCCACTTTGGGCGCGGCCCCCAATCGAAAGCCACTTTCCCATACGACACTAGACTAAACTCAGACGAACTCAAAACCAAGGAATACACATGGTCAAACAAACAGAGTTCAAGAAGGGATACACAATCATCAGGTCATACATGACTCAAAAGTAATCACTTACTGACGGTACTCTAACTAGAGACCCGACCAACAACGGTCAACCACAATCATCATTCGACTCACACACAAGGAGGATATGATCAAAACGACACTACCGCAAAACAACAGTCAACTCGGAATCGAGAACTGAAACAGGTACCCCAAGTCAAGCCATACGACAAGGTCCTACTAAACAAAGCAAAACATGCCATTTCATAATTAAAGGCGAATACAGCAATTAAACTCGCAAAGGCAATAATCAGAAAAGACAATATTTCCTCAAATTGATTTAAACATTAAAATCGATCAAGTTTTCTACAAGATCTAAATCAGCTTACAGTTATCTACCTCATCAAGGGATAAGTTGTTCTTGGTTTTATAACTCTTTAAGTTTCAAAGCATAGAACAGACATATAAAGTCATAACGAGTTTTTTTTAAACCAAATCATATTAATTAAACTCAGACAACCATTAATCAAATAAATAAGATATTTAATCTCCAATCAAACGTCATAAACATACTGGTTCTAAACCGTCCTCTACAGTTTCATATTTTCACACCCAGTTGCTCTATACGGATCACAGAAATATAATATAAAAAGGGAATCCAAATGAAGATAAT
This sequence comes from Cryptomeria japonica, assembly GCF_030272615.1. Classification (NCBI taxonomy): domain Eukaryota; kingdom Viridiplantae; phylum Streptophyta; class Pinopsida; order Cupressales; family Cupressaceae; genus Cryptomeria; species Cryptomeria japonica. The sequence continues at coordinate 681,848,524 of NC_081407.1, read as the reverse complement.
CATTTCCAAAATCCAAGTCTTACTTCCCTACGCACGTATAGCAGAATCCAAAATGAACTGTTAATAAAAGAGTATATTTATTATTCCACGATAAATAAAATATACACAATTAAGGACTAATAGTGCACAATAACCCAGTTAATTATTAGTTAATATATAATTATTAATCTCTATTAATAAAATATATCTCACTAATAATTAATGTATTTGCACAAATTTCGAATTGATATCGATTAGTTTAAATACACAAATTAATTTCCATTAATCACATATATAATAATCATTAATCAATAATAGGAAGCTTAATCATTAAAATAATATTCATTAACATGACATTAAAACCATATGCATTTTTTTTTAAAAACTAAAAAAAAATACATTAAAAAAAACGATTTTAAAAACTATGTTTTCTTTTATACAAAAAAAAAAAAAAAATGCATTAACAATATGGGCGAGGCGTCGTGCCCTAACCCTAGCTGCAGGCGGCGCTCGCGGTGGTGCCCGCAGGTGCCGCGGCGCCCTGCGGCCACCGCGGCCCCTGCGGCCACCGCCGTGAGCCGCAGGCGAGCGGAGGTAAGGGGAGGAGCGGGGAAGAGGGGAGGAGAAAGGGGAGGAGTGGGGAGAGAGGGGAGGCGGAGCGGGTGGAGCTCCGCTCCCCGCCTCCAATCCCCAAAACACAGCTCGTTTTTATTATTAAAAACTCGCCCAGTTCGCCTCAACAAAAAAAAAACGCACAGTCCATAAAAACAACTACGTTTTAAATTTTAATTCGAACACACAGTCCGTTTAAAAGATAAAAACGCACAGGGGGCAAAACAAATATATTTTCCTTATTTTCAAAACACAGTTCGAGCTTTATAAAACAAAAACGCCCACTACCAGGTTTGATAAAGAATTCCGATTCAATACAAATTCGGTTTCAACAAACTGAGATTGATATCACATTTCCATTTCAAACAAAACTAAAATTGAGAGATAATTCCTACCTGATCTCGCGTTCCTGGCAAGATCTGTTGAGAGTCCAAATCTCCAGCTCCCAAATCCTTCCTTCTCCATCCAAAATCCTCCAATTCCATCTCCAAAATCTTTCCCAACCAAAATCTCCTCCAAAAATGTCCATCCTCTCCAATTTCCCCAAATTTGGGTTATATGGAAGAGTTGACCCAAAAAATTCCATTTTTGGAATAAAAATTCTTATTTAAAAATAATACTCAAATTTAATCCATTTCTAACTTTAGCAACTAATTAACTTGCTATTCCAAATCCAAAAATCGATTTCTTTCATTTAATCAAATTTAATCTTTCTAATCTCAAAAGCCAACAGGATACAGTTAGGTTTATCGCAATAAAATACAAAGCTTTCCTTTTCAACAGCATAAATAAAATGCATTTAATATTCAAAATCAGTCATAAAATCGAATTTACTCCCAATTTAAAATAAGCAATTCATATCAACGGAAGTCGCATAACGGAAACCAGATTAATTAATCCATTAATCTTCACTGCACAAACGCATATATAATCAAAATAATTACTAAGGAATAAATAATCGATTTAACCAAACACACCAAGCACGCAAAACGAGAAAGTCAACCAAACAGACGAGTCGCAAACCCAAACAAAAAGGGATAACCGACGACGACTGACAATGCTCACTTGAGCACGACGAGGGTCAACTAGGGTCTTACGACCACCTAATCCAACTCTAAGGATTAAAAAGGTACACTCAAACTTGCAATCCAGGTGAAGACGAACCTCGCACTCATGCGGCGTTGTACCTGAAATTTCCTGCAACCAAGGGTCATACATGCATACATATATAAAATTTACTGAAAGCGTTAGCTCGATGTTAATACCACGAAATAGGAACACCGAATAACTTGCATACAACTAGTGAGAAAATCACATCAACAGCGATGCGTAACATCAATCATCTGACTATCACATAATATTACGATAAACTGATCAAGATTAAGCCAAGGTTAGAGATTGATTAGGGCAGGGGTACTACACTTGCTTGTCGGTGAATGTTGTTGGATCTCCAAAGTGCTAGTGTTTTAGTAGGTGTTGACATCAATGGCAAAACCATACCAAAATACCAACTATATGTGTGTGTGTGTGTGTGTGTGTGTGTGTGTGTGTGTGTGTGTGTGTGTGTGTGTGTGTGTGAATATAAAGATCTATATACCTCCGAGGAACAAATATAAAATATGTATTTATATATATATATGTGTATGAATATAAAGATCTATATACCTTCGAGGAACAAATACATATATACATATATATACATATATACATATATGTATATATGTCTATAAATAAATATATATATATATATATGTATATATGTATATAACTATGTATATATGTATATATGTGTATATATGTATATATATACATATATATACATATATGTACATATGTGTATATATGTATATATATACATATATATACATATATGTATATATATTCACATTCTCTAGTATATTCTTATATATACTTTTGTACAAAATATATATATCTTATATTCATATATATATATACATATATCTACATATATGTATATAATACATATATGTATATAATATATATATGTATGTATGTATATATACATATATGTAGATATATGTATATATATATATGAATATAAGATATATATATTTTGTACAAAAGTATATATAAGAATATACCAGAGAATGTGAATGCTTATCTATCCCGAGTTAATTCTGTAAAAGACCCCGGACTGCAAGAGTATGAAAAAAAAAAAATATATATATATATAGATATGAAGCTGTATATGTAGATATATGTGTATTTCAAGGTGAATATCTATATATGTGAATACCCAACTAAGTATATACAAAAATATTGTAAGATGAATCTCTACCCAAGCTTGAGGATGGGGGGTCCTGATGGGTGAGATTGAGAGAATATACTGTGTCTACATAAGTATTTGTCTTTGTGTATTAATGTATATGCATCTCAAAGGAATTTACCTAATTGCCCAAGTTTATGTCTATGAATGTATATATATGGATATACATATATGTATATATGTCTATATCTATATGTATACATTTATATATATACAGAGGACCATGGAAAGGACTTATTGGGGGGGATTAAGGCAAGACTAGCGAAGTCTGGGCAAGAGAAACATAAGGGATGGGAGGAGAGACAAGCTAACAAACTCTTGGGCTAGAAAACAAAAGAAGGGGTGGCCTTAGGAAGGCTCAGAGAGGAGTTTGATGCCATCCGCTCCCATGTTGGCCAGCTCATCCGCTCTTTTATTACCTTCCCTATAAATATGATTGACTGTAAACTTGTCAAAACCTTTGCATAAGTCAATACCTTTTGACAGCAAAGTGTTTAGTCTCCAATTAGGCATGCTGCCTTTCCTAAGAGTGTTGACAATTATAGTTGAATCTCCTTCAATATCCAAATTTTTAACTCCTAATTTCCTACACAGATGCAGACCTTCCACCAGGGCCATCAATTCTACCCAATTGTTGGTTTTGATGCCAATCGGGGTGGCAAGGGTGGAAATTTCTTTGCATTCCCAATTATGAATAGAGCATCCTATACCTGTTGGCCCCGGATTGCCATGGGATGCCCCATCAAAGTTTAAACTTCACCCAACCTTTGCTTGGGGGCTGTCATCTACATTTAGCTCTTGATCGAAGACTTGCAACAGGACCATCCCCTACAAAGGGAGGAAAAGATAAGCCCTCCCAATGTTTTTCATCTTTTCATCCCAGTAGGTTACCGAGGCATTCTTAATTATGCCAGATGAAAGTCGGTTGTTCATGAGCTCAGTGGTAGCCGACTCAATTCTATTGATGACTCTGTGAACCTCAAGTTTTTCATTCTTAAAGAGACGTATATTTCTTTCCTTCCATAGCTCCCACATTATGGAAGATGGGAGAGATATCCATAAACCCTCAAAGACATAGCCTCCCCTAAGGAGAGGCCAAGCTTTGAGCATTCCAGAGATGGTGTGGGGGAAGGCTGCAGACCACTCTAGTTTATTGGTGAACCAAACCCAACATTGGAAAGCAAAAGGGAAATTGAGGAGGATATGGTTGGTGTCTTCTTCATCTGCCTCACAAAGAGGACATCTACTGGGACCCTCATACCCCATTCTCCTAAATTTGTCCGTAGTTAGGAGCTTGTTCTGAATCGCAAGCTAGGAGAAGATACCAGCCTTAGGCAGGTAGTATCTATCCCAGCATAGTTTCAAGGGAAGCTCAAACATAGGTCTTATATACGCTTTGGAGATATGAGAGTACTCATCCTTGGAGTTATATTCCCCTCTTAAGGGTCCATCCCATATGAGCTTATCCTCAAGATGACCTAAGGCTATGTTTCTTGTCCTGAGAATTGCCATAAGTTTACTTTTAACCCCTACTAGGATATCCTCATCTTCCCTCTCAATCCACTGCCATCCAACCCCTTCCACTGAAGGGGAGATATAGTTTTTTAACAGGGGTCCTCTGTGTGATTCAAGGAAGTTACAGGTGGCACCAAAGTCATAGATATTCTCAATTGCCTTATACCCACCCCATGAATCAGACCAAAAAAGGGCTTTATCCCCGGACCCCAGATTCCAAGTAAGTTTGTCTAAAATAATACTCTTGCAATCCAACATGAAATTCCATAAGCAGGACCCTCTGGGAGGATTGATTTCTCTAAAGATTTGGATAGGATTCCCTCCATTAAGGTATTTATGGTGCAACAGCCTTGCCCATTTGAGGTGGGGGGTTCTGAACATTCTCCAGACCAACTTGGCCCCTGGGGCTCTTCCCTAATCACGAAGATTTTTAATGCCAACTCCTCCTTCTTTAGGTTTGCATATCTTGTCCCAAGATATGAGTGATATTTTCCGGACATCATTAACACCTTGCCAAAAGAAAGTTCTGAGATGCTTGTTGAGTTCCGCTAGTTTGGAAGAAGATAGATGTTGACAGGAGAGATGGTAAATGGGCATAGTTGACAAAACCGATCTAACCAATGTTGCCCTACCTGCAGACAAAAGCCATTTTCCTTTCTAGGTGTTAATCCTAGACTTGATTTTATCCACCAAGTTATCCCACAATTTTGAAGATCTCCTTCTCTTGTCAAGGGGAATGCCTAGATATTTGCAAGGAAGGGTACCCTGACTAATCTCCAGGACTTTGTAGATCTCCAGTCCTAATGAGGGGTCTATCTTGAACATAAAAACTGCCAATTTTTCTAGATTCACCTCTTGACCCAAAGCTAACATATAGGAATTGAGAATGACTTTGAAGGCACTCGCTTCCCTTGTGCTTCCTTGACCAAAAAGCATCGTGTCATCAACAAATTGCTGATGGGTGAAGGAGGGGAGACCACTAGTAATAGGGATTCCTCGGATCCCACCTTCCTCTTTAGCCTTAGAGATGGATCTTCCTAGGGCTTTTGCCATGATGATGAAGAGGAAGGGGGACATATGATCTCCTTGCCTAAGCCCTCTCGAGCTACTGAAGAAACCTTCCGAAGAACCATTAACCATAACAGAGAATTTAGGGGTGGAGATACACTAAAAAATTAGGTTGATCCAGGATTTGGAAAAGCCAAATGCCTCCAAGCATTTACATAAAAAGCGCCAATCAACTTTGTCGTAAGCTTTACTTATATCTAATTTGACTAGCATGCTTGGGGCACTATTGATCTGGACCGAACAAATAGCTTCTTGGGCTATTATTACCCCATCATAGATTGATCTATCTGCTACAAAACTAGTTTTTTTTTCACTAATGATGATGGGGAGAAGATTCTGAAGTCTGGCTGCTAGGGTTTTGGTTAGGAGTTTATAAAGAGTGTTGCATAGGGCTATAGGTCTGAAGTCATTGAAGCTATCAGGTTTCTCTTTTGGGGGGATTAGAGAGAGGAAGGTATTGTTGATCTCCTTGAGAATCTTTCCGGAGTTCCTAACACCTTCTAAAGCTTCTGTGATCTCTATCCCCATAAAACCCCAGCATTTTTGGAAAAAGCTAGTGGGGAAGCCATCCGGGCTTGGTGCCTTATCCGAATTCAACTTCATTAGGACAGATTTAACCTCTGAACCTTAGAGAATTTCTTTAACAGGCCCTTATTGTGGTAGTCGTTAATGAGTTTTGGGAGATTCTTGATAATATTGAGTTGGCCTCTTAGGTTGGAGCCCTCAGTATTGTTTAATTTTTTTTCAAAGAACCTTACTTCCTCAGAGGCAACATCATCCGGTTCAGACAAGATGGAGCCTTGGCAATTCTTTATACTAGAAATTTGATTAACCCATCACCTTTGCTTGGTACTATTGTGGAAAAACTTGGTATTCCGGTCCCCATCACTCAACCAAGTCTCCCTAGATTTTTGTCTCCACAAGATCTCTTCATTTGACAGTATCTTTTCATACTCAGAGGGTAGTGATTTTTCCTTAGGGAAGAGATGTTCATCGATCCCCTTCTCCAAAACTTCAGTGTTAACACTCTTAAGATTATTTTCTATTAAGAGTTTTCTATCGAAAATATTTCCAAAATTTATCCTATTCCACTCTAAGATATTCCTTTTGATAAGCTTTAGTTTGTTTGCAACAATAAACATCTTCGATCCTGAGAACACAAAGCCTCTCCACCAGTTTTCAATTAGGTTTAAAATGTTATCATCTCTGAACCACATGCTCTCAAATTTGAAGGGGCAATTTCTAGGGGAGTGGTCTGATAATAAGTTTAGTTGGAGTGGAAAGTGGTCAGATCCTGATAAAGGGAGAGGCTCTGCTTCCATGGTGTAATTAAGCTCCGAGAGTCCCCCATGGATAAAGAACCTATCTAATTTCTCAACATTGTTACAGAAACCTATCCTTTTGTTGTTCTAGGTAAAGGCATTCTCTACCGTCTGGATTTCCAACAGGGAATTCCTATTGATCCAATGATTGAAATCTATAGCCACTAGAGGGAGTTTGCTACTACCTGCTCTTTTGTCTTCTACCTTAGTGATGGCATTGAAATCTCCACCAATGATAAAACTTCGTTTGGGTAACTTCTGAGGAAAGCCTCAAGTCCCATCCACACCCAAGCCTTGTCCCTATTTTGGATGGGACCGTAAACGTTAATCAATTTGAATCTTAGGTTATTTTTATAGCTTGCTACTACTCCTCCTATCCAATTTTGCTTAATCTCTAGAGGTGTAAACGAGATAAATCTAGAGTCCCAGATGATTGCTAAACCCCCTGAGGCCCCTATAGCAGGGGAATGCTTCAATTGTCTGGCGCCTAGTTTTTTCTCAAAAAGGACAATCTCAGAGGAGTTCATTTTAGTTTCTTGGATTAAAATTATGTCTGGTTTTGAATCAGAGATGCAACGCTTTAAGATGCGTTGTTTGTTAGGGGCATTCAGACCCCTAACATTCCATGTTATGATTTTCATGGCTCTATGGGGAGGAACTTCCCCTCCCTCGCATTAAAAAGAGTAGATATTTTAGACTAACCCCTTGCTTCCCCATCCTTTGATCTTAGTTCAGGAAGGGATCTCCTGCCTCTTCTCTTACTGAGTTTAGCACAGTCAGAAGAGTCTTTTCTTTCTTTAGAGATGTGAATGCCTAGAGTGTTTGGATTATCATTTTCTAAGTTATCTAATGCTATAAAGAGTTCCTCTGTTTCTAAGTCGACTCTGGCAATATCCACTAGAGTTTTGACATAGAGATCCCTTTGTCTTTCCAATTCCTCAACATCACAGATTTCATCAACAGGTTGATCCATAAGGTCGTTTACTACTTCTTCCCCTACAAAATTGGCAATGATGTTAATTTCCTTAGCCACTCGATCACTCTCAGATTCTTCAATTGTATCAGAAACAACCTTCAGAGGTGGAGGGCGATCCTCTGCCCCCTCAAAGGCCTCAGCACTTGAGACTTGAGAGATTGGTTGAACCTACAAGGATGCCATTCCTAATACCAGGGAGTAGCTTTCCTTCTCCACTGATTGCACAGAGGAGGTTAGTTTCAGTAGAGGGGGAGACCTCGAGGGACTCAGCCTCTTTGGTGGGATGAGAGAATTAGACGATAAAATATTTGCCAGTCCAAGCTGACCCTTCTGAGGGGGCAACTCACTGATTTCGCCTTCTTCCAAGTCTCGATCCTTAAGTATTGAATCAGCTATAGGTAGACTAATAGTTGACAGTGAGGGGAGAAGGGAGCGGGAGGTCTTGACAGGGGAGCTATTGGGATGGGAATGAGGACATAGGTTCTCTAAAGGATCAAGGGTGTGATGATTAGGGTTCATTTTAGCCATATAGCTTTCAAAGGTAAAACCCCCTCCTACCAAAAATCTGAATGAGGCCCCATCACACTTGAGAAACGATCCAGGGAGAGGCTTCTCAGAAGGGACCTTCCTTGGAATAATATCTTCGAAAGAGTCATTATAAAAGGGTAATTTTAGGGTTAAACTATAATTATCGTATTTCAGCGTAATGGGCTCTAAAGATTTAATGTTTATATTCATGTTAACAATAAGAAGCTGATTAAAGAAGCTAAGGGCTGATTTTTTAACTTCTACAAATTTACCAATTTTAATTAAAATAAAATACACGTTCCACTTAAGAGCAGAATTCCCTTGTTTTTAATTTTTAATTAAAAGTAAAATACACGTTCCACTCAAAAGTGAAAGTGCGCGGAGGAATCTTTAAAGTGCGAAAAAGTTAAAATCTTTGATTTCTTCCATGGTAACTTTAGAATTATGGTCACTTCCACTTTTGACCAAGAATATCATTATACATCAAAAGGGGATACGCAATAATTGCCTCGTCCAGCCTTTAGAAAATAAAAGAATCTTTTATGTCCTTTCATTTTCACTAACTAATATTAGTGTTAAAAGTTCCGAGCAATTGAGTACTCGAAAATCATGAAAATCATCTTTATATCTCAAATAAAATATCACACCATGAAATTCAAGTGTTTTCAATTTGTGACTATCTTTTAAACTTTATATATTAGTAAGAATTTTAGGGGTTTTTTTATTTGCGAGTTATGGAAATAGTCACTATATTTTCTATTTGTAAACTATGGAAATAGTCACTTTGACGTATAGGTTAATTAATTAAAGGAAGTTTGATTTAGTACTTTTTAAATAAAATATATTCTATATTAATTTAAAGATAAATTAATAAAATTATTTTTTATAGATTGTTAAGTTGATAATGACAAAATTTAAATATAAAGTATATATTCAATAGATTAATGCGATTTAAAAAATATTTTAAAATATATGTAATGTGAAATTTGATTATTGTGATATTGTAAGAGAGACACAAACTTAAATTTAGAATGAGATAATTGATCATGAATTTTTTGAAATGTAATAGCTTGTAAGAAGGAAGTTACTTTACAATCTTGACCTACTTTATGATAGGTGATTACGCTATCATATGCAAATTTATTCTAGGTAATGAGAGTTACAAACTCGGATGCTCATTGAGTGAGTGGTTATGATGCATTATGACAATTATAAGAAATTATATTGATTTTTGTTTTTTTATAAGACTAGAGAATATTCCTAGATGGGCATTGAAATTGGGATCCTACTTGGGTGTTGATGATTTCTAGGTTGATCATTGCTAATAAATTAGGTGATAGAGTTGTAGTATATATGAGATTTTGTAGGCACACAAGTGCTACTAGAATGCTACTAAAATTACTCTATATTTAAATGCCGGTGACAAGTTATTGTAAAGACTTGGATTGCATGTATATTGTAATCTTCTATCATATCTAATAACATGTTATAGAGTGTGGGGTTTCTCTCAAAAAGGTTTTGTTTAGATATATTATTATATTAAATTTTAATTATTTATATAATTATAAGTATGTTTCTCTATTTTCTAAAATTAATTTGGATCATGTTTAAATTTATTTGTACAGTATTATTTTCAATAAAAAGTTGTTTCTTAAGACCTTATTTTTTAACAACTGTTATGAGATCTTGGTCACCTTTATTTTTAGTTGTCATACCTAGGATTTCTTGAGCTAATAGTATTTGAGTGGGAGCTTGTGTAGAAAAAGAACTTTGTGAATTATATTGCAAGAAATAAAGATAGAAAGTACATATAAGATGACTAAGGTGAAAACTTATTAGGCATGAACTTTGAGATGTAAATAATAAAAATAGAAGAAATGTTGATTGATTATAATCTTTGTGACAATCTTAATTTAAATGTTTAGAGACCTACTAATTTTACTTGAGCTTCTTAGTATGATGTAGTAGATTAGAAATCAAAAGGTCTAATAAAATTGTCTTTTGCAAATTTTAATCTTATTTTAATGTACATGAAGAACCCACTACAAAATATTTATGGAAGAAACATAGAGAGATATATAAAGTCATGTTTTTAGTGAGTAAATTATTCTCGACAAAGAAGCTTTATTATTTGAGGATGGAAAAAGGTAGATGAAATGCAAAACACCTATAATATTTTAATATGTTGTTGTCTCAATAAAACTTTATAGATGTGAAGATAAAGGAGGATGAAAGATGTTAAAATTTATTTTGTTCTCTGTTAGACTCATGGGATAGACTATTCATGGAATTTCTCTATAGAAACAAGTCAACATGCAACTCAGGCCCAACACCATTACTAGTCAAAGCAGAGGAAGCCATATGTTGATAACTTTTTCTAACAAGAATCTTAGATTTAGAACAATAGGATATGAAATTCATAAATAAGTATAATCTTTAAAAACACACACTTGTTCCTAGAGAGAAATAAAACAAATCTAGTCGAAGAAAGATATATTTTTATTCTTTTAGTATTTTGGTTTATCACACAAAATTTATTGCAAATGTAATATGAAATAACAATGATGTAATTAATGAAATTTTATGTAATTACAAAGATGTGATTAATTAACCAATAAATGAATTGATATGATATGATATGATTTATTAAAAAATTAATTAAATGTAAGTACACAAATAATAAATTTTGAAAATGATTGCATCTAAATTAAAAATATATATGCAAGTAAAATAGATCTATGCTTTAAATTCAAAGATGTGGTAAATGCAAGACACGTCAAGTTTATTAAAATGATATGTATGAAAATGAGATCCTGTTCATATGGATGTTAACTAAGATCTTAAATGCTCATAGCATAGCATAGGAACATGACTAGGTTTAGCTACAGTCTTTATAGGAGAGTAAAACACTAGAATTTTGTTCTCTTGGTATAATGAAATATAGATTGGGAAGCATCTGAATGAGATCTAGGTTAGTTATAGCAAAATGAGTGATTTTAATAATGAATAGTGAGTTACAAAAAGGAAGGTAGACATAATTGTTGGCAACAACAATGAAGGAAAACTGGGGGGTATCAGTTTTCACTAGATTACCAAACATAACTGTAGACACCCAAAATTGTCATGTCTAATTAAATAAATATTTTATTTATTTAATTATCTAAGCCTAATTCTTCTATTAATTAAATAAATTTTTATTTATTTAATTAATTCATTTATCCTCTTCTAGCCTTATTTCTCATTTAAATAAATACATTTATTTATTTAAATTATCCCTTTCCTATATTAAATAAATATTTTATTTATTTAATTGCCCTACTTCTTCTATTAATTAAATAAATCTTTATTTATTTAATTAATTCATTAACCTTTTCTACGCATGACACATGTCATTCATCTCTTATTTCCTACACTACCTACCTCTTTCATTATTTTGGTATTTCTTATACCTACCCTCTAATCCTAGCCGACCTCTCTTTTTACACCTCTCAATCTTAACCCTCCATTTTCTATTGTGTCTTCTATTTAAGGAGATGCTTTCTTCATTACCAAACCCTAATGACTAATTTTGGAGGACTTAGCTACATTACAATTCTACTTGCAACCACATTCCGTTCTTTATTGAGCTCTTGTGCACATAAAAATCTGAGAGCAAGCATATCAAACAAGATCAATGGAGATAGGAAGAATGGAGATCAAAACCCTAGTGGACATGTGATGGTATAATCTTTGTGATTTTTGAGTTATATTTGCATTGTCTTAGGTTATCTTCATATGTTATGGTGGATCTTTGTTCATTGTTAGGCTAGGGTTTGGTGGTTGAATCCATTTTAGTCTTTCAATATTGTTGTTTATTGCTATCCATTTTCACCATATACATTTTGGCACGCCCGGTGGGACTCTTGTCCCTTTGCATTTAACATTTTTGTTGCAGATTTTGCATTTTTGAAGTTGCAGATCGGACGATTTCGACGACATTTTAGGTTTTTTCCGCGTCTGCGAGTGTTTGGATCGCGTTTTTGTATTTCAGAGGCGTCTGTGATATCTTTTATCGCGTCTGTGTTTCTGTCATTTTCTATTTTTGCAGGTTTCCGAAAGTCGCGTCTGTGATCCCGAATCGCGTCTGTGATCCCGAATCGCGTCTGTGAACCATCTGATCGCGTCTGCAGAATAAAAAGGCGTCTGTGTTCTGAAATCACGTCTGCGAATCACAGAACCGCGTCTGTGTCGGACAGACGCGTCTGTGTCTGGTATAACAGCGTTTGTGCATTCTGTTTTGCAAAAAAAATTTCAAGTTTTTCGATTCGGCTTTTCGGATTTTGTACTTAGGGTTTCAGATCTGGTTTATTTTTGGCTAACCTTTGCAGATCTAGCTAACCTGGTTTGTGCAGCTTGCTTTGGAGGCAAATACGTTTTTGTTGAAGGCCCCTTTTCACAAAGTCTTTTTTTGGGTTTTCTAAAATTTACCTAACTTGTGTGCTTGCAGGAAGGGGTTATCATTTGAAACAACCCAAACTACTAACAATTTTGTTGCAGGGCCTTAGCTAGGGTTTTGTAATTTTATTTGTGTGCCTTGTCTTCATAGCTTAGCAAACACTTCAATTGGTGCACTAAAATTGAACCATTGTCTTTTGTGTCTTGAGCAATAGGCTCTTTTTGTTTATTCTTTAGAGGGCCTGTCTTCCCGTGTGGTCATTAGGACTACTAGTGAGAAGAGAACGACCCAAGTGGTAGCAAAAGAAAAGCCATCTTCTTCCAAGCCACTATAATCAAATGTATTCATGGTGAAAACTATGAATAACGTGTGCTGATTAGTTCATACCGACACTATGTCTCCCCATAAACCCGTTTGATCAAATTTATTTGATCATTTGTAGGGCGTAACCCCTACCGGCTGGGAGCCTTTTGTATTTACAGAGCTGAAAGTGCCGCATGTATGGCCACACGAGCGGATGCCCTTACTAGTACCTCATTGTTTTAGATGCCCAAATCCTTCTAGTTGTTGAGGCAGGAGGTCGGACCTCTGGTAGCGGCCCACACACATACGGTTCTTAGTAGAGATACAAAGTTCGCCATGGGGAGTTTTCATGGGGACTGATGCTTGGCTGACCCGAGAAGTGAGTGCCGAGGGTGGAGCCAGTGAGGTCAAGCATCTAAGTATCCGCTCTGAATAGCGTAGCCTCGGGGGTAAAACCCCATGTGGGATCAACAATTATTGTCCTGGCCAGCCATAAGAATTGTGCTTGACTTATGATAAACATTCAAACAATCAAGACAAAACAACAAAACATTGTGTCTTTTGTGTCTTCAAGTGTATGCAAAAACTTTTTACATCAAACAACACACTTTTTGGAGTCTAAACAGTCTGCAAACATTGGGTCATCAACACTGTGTCCTCTTGTCACGAAAAACAGTCGAAAAATCAGATTTGGTCACAGCAAAACAAATTCACAGATAGGAAAGATTGCACTAAGGTTACAGAAACGCGTCTGTGTCTGTTAAAACCGCGTCTGTGTCTGATAAACGCGTCTGTGAAGTACAGAATAGCGTCTGTGTTTTTACCAGCGTCTGTGTCGAACAGAGACACGTCTGTGTCTGGAAATCGCGTCTGTGAAGTATACAGGCGCGTCTGTGTCCACAATTGCAAAAAACTGTTACAGTCTTAGCAAACATCAACAGGAAATCTCAGAATCACGTTTGTGTCAAACAGAATAGCGTCTGTGTCTTCAAACCGCGTCTGTGAAGTATACAGAGGCGTCTGTGTCAGGATTTGAAAAAAGTTTAACAGTCAAGCAAACAAAGAAATCAGTTTCGGCACACTTGAGCTTCCTAGGTTATCTCTTCAGGTTTCATCTAGTATTCAGCCTGTTCTAAGGTCTTACACATTCCATCATTGCTTCATACCTCATTTTACATTCATACTTGTCTAAACTTGAGTCAAAAGGTCACTTGCTTGTCCTCACTATACTTTGTCAACACACTACATACTACAACACTTTGCTAAGTGGTCCCTCATCAAGGTTTCTTACCTTTGGGTCTCATTTGGTCTTACTTAGAGTCAAGGTCAGCTTACCTCATCAAGAGAAACTATCCTCTCTTTGGAAGTCACACCTACTCTACAACATACATACTTGGTCTTACACTTTGGACATTGCAAGTAAACTTCAGATTCATTTACACTCCATACAACTCTTGGTCTTACATACTCTTGTCATTTTCGTCTAAGTCTCTCACATATTGGTCTAACACCTAGTTCATGGTTGAAACCCGTCTTCAAAAATCTAGGAGAAAAGCTAAAGAAGCTCAAGGGCCCGTAAACATGAGTTCTTATGAGTATGACAATGATGTCTTCTACAATCCTGAGCACACTACATTACCAGACATGAATGTTTATAGACACAATCCAAATATGGAAAGCGCAAACGCTATACACAACGCTACACACAATGATAATGTGGACAATTCTTCAATACTATCAGCAGACATACAAGAATCTATAATGGATCCTCAATTCAATAGATTGGTTGAAGAGATAATGAGGAGAGATCGTCAATACTTTCTAAACATGATGGCACAAAGTGGAGCTAAGATACCACATGATTTTGACTTATCTCAACTTATGGAAAGTAGACCTTCACAACAAACTCAACCAAATAGTGGAGGACCCAATAATATGATGCCGGAGTCACCATCAGTTTTGCTTCAGAAACCAGCAATCCCACATACACAAGCTCAAATGCACGATACTTACACTCAAAGACCATCATGGAGGCCTTATGTTCAAACACATACTCAAGATATGGGTCAACCAAGACAAATGGATACTCAAGGACTTCCTCAAAATTTTGACACAAGAAGACCTCATGCCAAAATTGGGGGCAACACAATGGAAAATGAAAGGCCCATTGAATATGGTTTATATACACAAAACAGATATGGGGTCCCTCAACAAGAAATTATGCCAAGTGCTCCATACATGTCGCAGCAATATCGACCTCCATATGGACATGTCTACGATCAGTATCATCCATACATGCAACAAGCTCCTCCTCAAATGGGTGTTTCAAACATGGGATATGCTACAAGAAATCCATCTCCTCCCAAAAATAATTTGGAGCAACAAATTAGAGATCTACAAAAGAAAGTGGAAGACATGGGCACATCAAAACCCACATATACTATGAGAGATATATGCCCTTATCCCTTTGATAAGAGCATTCCAATGCCTCCGTTTCCTCCGCACTTTGCAACACCAAAATTTGACAAATATAGAGGGAGAGGAGACCCCAAGGCACACATAAGACAATTCTTCACAGCTTGCATTGAGGTAGCAGCAGAAGAAACATACTTAATGAGGTTGTTCCCACAGAGCTTAGGAGATCAAGCGATGGAATGGTTTTCTCAATTACCTCCTGGTATTAAGTCATGGGGTGACTTAGCAGAGGCATTCATTCAACATTTCTCTTACAACATTGAAACAGATGTCTCAGTTACTACCTTGTGCAATACGAAACAAAAAGAAGGAGAATCTTTTGCGTCATTTTTACAAAGATGGAGAAACTTAGCTAGCAGATGCTCTTGTGAAATCCCGCAAAAACAAATGGTGGAAATGTTCACACAAAATGTTAACAAGGCTATTGGTTATGATCTCAGAAAAGCTTGTTTGTCTACATTTAAGGATGTCATTGAAAAGGGCCTAGCAACAGAAAAGGTCTTGATTGAACAAGGAGTTATCAAACTATTCAAAGAAAACAAAGAGGACTTTAAGGGAAAGGACAAACCAAAGTTTTGGAACAAGAACAAGAACACCGTTAATGATGGTGTTGTTGATGCCAACACAGTGAGACCAAAGTTCATCTTTTCTGGATCAAATTCTACCAACAATCAAGTGAACAATCAAACGGCTGCTAAACCACGAAGGAAGTACACTCCATTGGGAGAACCACTTGAATCAGTATTCAAAAAGCTTGTAGCAAACAAAGTGATCACGGTCCCAGATTTTCCTCCATATGAACCAAAGGTAAAACCAAATTGGTGGAATGATGATGAATATTGTGAATTTCATAAAAGCAAGGGTCACAAGACAAGTAATTGCCATCGATTGAAAAACATTGTACAAGATCTCATTGACAGAGGAGATATTGAGATTGAGGGACATTCATCTAACCAAGAGCATGAGGTGTTTAAGGAACCATTCCCAAAACATGACAAGGGAAAAGGCAAAGTCACAGATGATCAAGCCAATTACACCAGAACATCTTACAATTATGATTCCACTATTAATCACATCTCAATGGACAATCATATTTCTACCATTACTATCAAAAATAAAAATCCTGAGAATCCTCCTCAGCAACCTAAAATTGTCCTAAAAGGTGTGGGATCTTCATCCGAAGCTACCTCTGAATGTCATGTTACAACCCGTCGAGGTAAGATCACATTGCCAGGAACCTCTTCTAAGAATACCAATCTTCCGTCAACTAAGCTTGAGTACGATCTTGTAGAGCAATTAGGGAAAACACCCGCACTCATCTCTATTCTTGAGCTCTTACGTATATCTCCTGCACATAAAGTTGTCCTTGACAAAACCTTGAGAGATACTGCTGTCCCTACGGATCTAAACGTGGATCAATTTCAAGCCATGGTGGGATACCTATCCGTTCCACACTCCCTCACATTCACAGAAGCCGATGACGCCTCCATAAGTCAGCCTCACAATGCACCTCTACATATTGAAGCCTTCATACATAAACACCGAATAAAACGAGTCCTGATAGATGGAGGAGCAGGTCTTAATATTTGTACATTGAGCACCATCAGACAATTGGGATATTCTGACAAAGCTGTGAATGCTACAAACCAAATCACTATTAAGGCTTATGATGATGAAGAGCGTTCGTCCAAGGGCACAGTCATCTTACCACTAAGAATAGGGCCAGTCACAAAGGACGTGATTTGTCAAGTCCTGGATCTAGACCTCACGTATAACATATTGCTAGGACGTCCATGGATTCATGAAATGAGAGCGGTCCCATCAACATACCATCAGTGCATAAAATTTCCTCATAATGGAGTCGAGGTAACGGTCAATGGTGATCCAAATCCATTCATATATTGCAATAACTTGAGATCACATACTGAGATTATCATTCCCAGCAATCGTGAGGCTACTCCTTCTTCAGCATATATTGATCCTGAGTCATTAAAGCCCTCGACATCCAAACAAGGTGAACTTAGAGCCAAGTTTCAAGACAAAGGCATGGGAGAATACACTCTGAATCAAACCATGTTCTTACGACAAGTCATGAACTCCCCCAAGGAATATGGGAGACCACATCCTAATAAGCAAATCTCCATCATGCTCCTCAAATGGGATCCTACCGTCTTTCAAAAATGGGGCGAACTAGAGGAAGAAAGTTTATATAAAATGCTATATAAGGACGCTGAAGATGATACACATGATCAAATTATAATACCCTGTGAAAACTATGGTAAAGGTTTCAAAATTCTGCAGAGATTCGGGTATGATGGAAAAAGTCCTCTCGGACTACGCAAAGAAGGTGTCATGGAGCCTCTACAACCTGAGCTAACTACAAGAAGGGAACGCTCTAAGGGGCTTGGTTTTCTAAATCCCAAGATTCAACACAAGAGAACAAAACAGATATGGCGAGTCAAAGTGGCTGAAGTTCAACAAGAGGATAATTATTCCACAGACTCCAATGAGTGGGAATGGGGTTCAGACAAATCCTCCAGCGATTATGAACTTAATGAGACATTTAGAGAGCCAGATGAACCTACAGAGGAGGAGGAGTTTTACAAGAAATTCAGAGTTGGTCAAGAACCGACCCATAAGGATCCCGCACAAGCTTCGTTTCAGGGCCCTAGGTCAGGATCACATAGGATGAGGACACCTGTCCCTAAGGGTGCTACTAGTGATGATAATTTGGACTCACTCACGATCGAAACTGATGAGGAGAGTGCCATTGACGACCTCGATGACTACCTTGACATACCTGAATATAACCACATCTTCACTATTAGCCTTGCGGACTCTAAAAACACTAAAGACCTTCCCCTCGTTCACCCCCAACTCATTGACTGGGATCAGGATGGACCACCACAGATTGATACATTTCAAAATGACGAAGCTATTGTTGATTATCTTGGCATTCGCGATGATCTTCCTCTTGGAGACCATAAAGCAGGATACGCCATAGAGCTAAATAACATGGCATACTTTGGTGAGGGTGTCGGGCCTTCTAGTCGCAAAAATGTGAAAATAAAGACAAAACAAGGGTCTTATGGCGAAAACCACACTGTGGCGCTCTCTGACTATAAAAAAGTAAAAAGAAAGGACGTATCTGAGGGTAAAAACCTCTCTGAGGCGCCCGAAGATGGAAGGCTTGACATTCTCCCAGCATCATACGAGGAAAAATCATCCATGTTGGTAGAGGAGACTATAAAGACAAACATTGGTACAGCAGAGGTTCCACACAACATATTTTTAGCTCAATCATTGACAGAGGCCGAGAGAGCAAAATTCATAAGCTTCTTTAAGGAACGACAAGTCAACTTCGCATGGTCTTATGCTGATATGCCTGGACTAGACCCCAACTTAGTAATGCATCATTTAACAGTCAAACCGGGGGCAAAACCAGTAAAACAGAAATTGAGAAAAATGCATCCACAGGTGGCATTGCTAGTCAAGGCAGAGCTGGAGAAATTACTAGATGTCGGATTCATACGCCCAATTGATTATCCTGAATGGATTTCCAACTTAGTACCTGTTAGCAAACCAGATCGCAGCATCCGAATATGTACAGACTTCAGGGATATCAACAAGGCTTGCCCGAAGGACGATTTCCCATTACCAAACATTGATTTAATTGTTGATCTCACAACAGGCCATGAGATGTTATCTTTAATGGACGGATTCTCTGGATATAATCAGATCAGGATTGCACCTGAAGATCAACATAAAACATCATTCACTTGTCCATGGGGAACCTTCTGCTGGAATGTCATGCCCTTTGGGCTGAAAAATGCAGGTGCCACGTATCAACGAGCCATGACTACTATCTTCCATGATCTCATGCATGTAAAGGTGGAAGATTATGTCGACGACCTTTTGGTTAAATCAATAGACAGAAATACACACTTGGACATACTTTCAGTTGCTTTTGATAGGCTGGAAAAATACAAGGTAAGATTAAACCCAAAGAAATGTGTCTTTGGAGTAACCTCCGGGAAGCTCCTAGGATTCATTGTGTCTAAAAGAGGAATAGAAGCGGATCCAGCAAAAGTCAAGGCTATCTTGGACATGCCGCCACCCAAGAATATCAGTCAACTTCGGTCTTTACAAGGGAGACTCCAGTCCATACGAAGATTCATAGCACAACTTGCAGATAAGTGTAATCCTTTCCAGCACCTGCTACACAAAAACATTAAGTTCAAATGGGACGAGAACTGTCAACAGGCTTTTCAGGCACTTAAAGACTATCTTTTGAACCCGCCAGTTTTGATGCCACCAATTCCGAATCAACCATTGCTACTTTACATATCAGCTACTCCAACAGCACTGGGGGCACTACTAGCACAGCAAATACCTGACGGCAAGGAAAAAGCAGTCTACTATATCAGTCGCACATTGGTGGGATATGAGCTGAACTACACACCAATTGAGCATGCATGTCTCGCTGTGGTCTTCACTTCACAAAAATTACGACATTATATGCTTACTCACAAAACCAAGTTGATTGCCAGAATTGATCCACTAAAATATCTACTCAACAAAGCTACACTTACTGGGCGACTGGCCAAGTGGGTAATGATTTTGAGTGAATTCGACATTGAATACGTGGACAGAAAAGCCATAAAAGGACAAGCCATTGCAGATCAACTGGCAGATGCTCCCATGATAGATGATGTTCCTCTACAGTCAGAATTTCCAGATGAGTCCATTCTAACAATATCACCTGCAAAGCCATGGCAACTATACTTTGATGGCTCATACACACAGCACGGGGCAGGAGCGGGTATACTCTTTATAACTCCCCAAGGCGATTCTATACCAAAGTCATACCGCTTATCATTTCCTTGCACCAACAATATAGCGGAATACGAGGCATTAACAACTGGGTTAAGAATTGCAGTTCAGTGGAAGATCCAGGAACTTCGTGTTTTTGGCGATTCTCAACTTGTCATCCGTCAAGCAACTGATGATTATCAAACAAAAGATGAAAAGCTAATGCCTTACAAACAACTGGTAGATGATCTGAAACAACACTTTGCAAAGATAGAGTTTGAGCAGATACCAAGAGAACAGAATCGCGCTGCTGATGCCATGGCTACAATTGCTTCACTCATTGACCTACCGCAAAATGAGACCTGTTATGAGTTCCTGGTTGACAACCTGCTGATTCCGTCATATGAGATCACTCTCACGGAAATGATATGTGTTGTTGGTCCTGAATCCCAGTTATATGGTTCCATATTCACATACCTTCGCGACAACATCTTACCTCCCGATTTATCGAACAACCAACGCCGCACTTTCATCCGCCAATCCTCCCGATACGTTATCCTAGCTGATATCCTATACCGGCGAGGTCTAGATGGCACCCTCCTTAGATGTTTAGAGAGTGATGAAGCTCAGATTGCGTTACGAGAAGTGCACGAAGGGATATGTGGTCCGCATACTAGTGGTCCTACCTTGGCCAAGAAACTCATCAGGACTGGATACTACTGGCCTACTATGGAAAAAGATGCATATCAGTTTGTCAAGAAGTGTAAGCAGTGTCAAATTTATGGAGACCTCATACACGCACCAGCACAAGAACTACAACCACTTGCATCTCCTTGGCCCTTTTGTCAGTGGGGACTCGATCTCATAGGCAAGATTCACCCTCCTTCTTCCAACGGACATAAATTCATTATCACAGCCACAGAGTATTTCACAAAGTGGATTGAAGCCGTGCCTCTCACGCAAGTTACTGGGAAACAAATCGCTACTTTCATCCTGAACTACATCATTTGCCGATACGGGATTCCTACTTCCATTATCACTGACAACGGGCGTCCTTTCAAGAACCAGGATGTTCGTGAACTCTGTGAGCGATTCCATATCTCTCATCGTTTCTCCACACCATATTACCCCCAAGGTAATGGCCAAGCTGAGGCGTCTAACAAAACAATTCTCAAAATACTTAAAAAGACAGTCGACGACGCTGGCCGTAACTGGCATGTCCAACTCAATCCCGCACTTTGGGCCTATCGTACCAGTGTCCGCACACCTACAGGAGCTACACCTTACTCACTTGTCTACGGTGCTGAAGCCATCTTGCCTATTGAGGTCGAGTTACCTTCTTTACGGGTCTCCTTGAGAAACATAATCAACGATGAAGACTACAGGGTCTCTCGCCTACAAGAACTAGAACTGCTGGAGGAACGACGACACACTGCTTTTAATCATCTCAAGGCTTACCAACAACGAATGAGTCGCAGTTACAATCACAAGGTCAAGCCTCGCACATTTGAGGTAGGTGACTTAGTCCTCAGAGAGAACCCCAAGAATCAGCAAGATAGAGAAAAGAAGGGCAAATTTGAACCCAACTGGCTTGGTCCTTACATCATCACAGCAGTATATGGATCTGGGGCATATCAGCTCTCTACTACAGAAGGTGAATCCTTGGAGGATCCTATCAACAGCATGCACCTTCGCAGGTTCTACACATAAGCTCTTTTTGAGTATCCTATTGCAAAAACACAAAAAAAAAAATCAAAAAAATTCAAAAATACAAAAAAAAAATTATAAAACAAAAAAATTGTTACTTGGTGAAAACCTGGCAAACAGGCGCCTTGTGACAACAAAAAAATTGCAAAATCCAAAAAAGTAAAAAGAAATAATTTCGTCCAACGGTGAAAACCACTTCGGTGGCGCCCTGGGCAAGTACCATGGTGAAAACTGGGTCACCAGCGCCATGCGTAGGGACTTTGCTCCTCCCTCCTTCAGGATTCCCTTTCATTCTTTCACTTCGCACACACTCACGACCAATTCACTCACAATAAACTTACCCATTCCCATCATGGCTTGTTATTGATCTACCCAAGATTGGTTAGCCATTCATAATAAACCCTCCCTTTTCACTCTCTTTCCATCCATAATAAATCAGATCCTATCTGTGACTACGGCCAATTCCTACGTCTAGTAATGGGTGTGGAACTGAGAACATCACATGTTTCGAGGAGTACAGTTTCTTTCAGCTCTCTTCAGTCTATCCGCGCACAATTCGCAATAAAGCAACATTTTGCATCGCAGATCCGCAATAAAGTTCCATCTTCTCCACAATAAGGTATCAGTTTCATGGATTCAGTCAGTTTCCAAGGAGACATAGCAGCAACAATGGGCTTCAACAAAATCAAATCTTTCAACAGACTCAAACAACATATGGTTCAGTGCTATCTATCCTTTTTGTGAAAGTGAACATTGTGACCACAATCAAAATTTGACTTAAACAAGTGACAAGAGACACAAACTTGAGGACTACAGTGGATGTTGGTGTCGAGTCTTGGTTTTCTTTTGGTTTTATCTTTTTGGTGACATGTCTTTTAGCTTTTCCGGGATGTCTTTGACTAGAGATTCTATCTCCAGGATGTCTTTGACTAGAAAGGCGAGGATGGGGTATCGTCACTTATTTGCATTTGCTGTCTGTGGATTGTCTTTTAGTAATGCTATGACTTGTCCAAGGATATGAGGACACTGTGAGTCTAGTGTGAACTGGGGCATTCCTTGTTTGTGACTGTCTTATCTCCATGCAAACAGGTACAATGACTTTCTGGGCCGAACATATGCCTCGATTGTCATAACCTATTCTGCCATAATAAAGCTCAATGATGATAACGTACAAGAAGCTCTTTCACGTTCATATCTTCTGTCTTCCATCCCCCTTTCTTGATTGACTTTCATTGTCCTTCTCGAGTCCGCGTAGCCCGCTATCACATGACTGAGTATAATGACACACCAAAAACATTTGCATTTCATATAGTTGCACCTGCATCACCACATATAAGCATTTCATACATATAGATATTATAATTGCATCACATCCTGCATACAACACATGTTAGCACATCTCACATTTTCATTATGTAAATAATCATTTGCATTATCATATTCATTTGCATCACATACATTTTCATTTGCATCAGGCATCACATATACAACATAAAAGAACAAAAATATATGGCATTGCATCATATAAGCATCCATATCATAACACATGCATCACATAAGAACATCTCATCACATAAGGTACACATGCATATAGCTGCCGCAAAAGATGAATCATCTCATATATATAATCAATCAAATGTGTCATAATACAATGATGTCAAAAGAATCATATGGCTACAAAAGAATCACCCGCAGGTGTCTACAATACAACAATGATACATCTACTGATACAATGGGAGCCCACTATAGCTATGAGGAACTCCCTCCCTCGGAGCCGCCGCGCCTCGACGGAGTCTGAGCTATAGATGGACCCGCCCCAGGATCCCCCTGTCCCTCTGGTGGTGGTGGAGGCCCCATAACCCCACCGCTGGATGCCTGTCTCCTGCGGCTCCCTCCCGTAGCCCTCGCTGTGCGCGACGACCTCTGGAAGCTCCTAGCCCGCTGCTCTGCTGGCACGGCTGCATAATATAGATCCCTCCAGTAGGCGATCTCCTCTCCCGCTCGCAAAACATATGCGTAGCCTGCCCCTGCATCCTCTGCTGCCCGCCTACCTGCCCTCAGAGCTGTCTCGGCCTCGGTATATCTCTGGATGGCCTGATCCCTCTCCCGCTCTGTATCTCGGACCCTGATCCTGAGGTGGTTCCTCTCTCGAACCAAATCCTCAATCTCATCTGCCTGGCCCTGGCAGATCTCCCGCAGCCTAAGCACCTCATCCTCCTCGGAGTCTCCACTCTCCGTCCCTGCCTGTGGCTCCTCCTCTACAGGTGCCTGTCCCTGTGCCTCTGCCTGCACCTGTCCCTGTGCCTGTATAGGTACCTGTGGCTGTACCTGTCTCTGTCCCTCTGGCTGCACCTGTCTCTGTCCCTCTCTGGGACCCTGTGCTGCTGGCACCTGTAGGGGCAGTCCACCCCGTCCTCTCACCACTGGAGCTGCTCTCTCCTGACCTCCCTCCCTCCGAGGTGCTACCCGTCTCTCTCCCACCACTCCCCTCCGCCTCCGCCAGCCCCTACCTGCATCCCCTCCTCCATCATCATCATCTCCTCCACCCTCTCCATCCACTGGCTCTGCCGGATCTGTCAACCTCGGAAATGGATGCTCTGCCCAGTACGCAGAGTACTCTGCGTCCATCCCTGCATCATCTACCTCTGGCCACATGTCCCATGGCATCAGCATCATCTCCGCTAGCTGCATCACTGCCTGATCATATGATAGCAGTGGGCCAAACTGCACCTGATCTCTGACTGTACGGGCATACATGCCCGAGCCTCGCGGCATCCTCTGAATCCTGCCATACTGCCTGCATACCCTGTCCACCAGCTGTCTCTCTAATATATAGGGCGTCCGCCCAATCAGGTACCTGCTCCGGAAGGTGTAGGGCAGCTCCAGTGCATCGTCCCCCCACTCCTCGCACCCCAGGTACGGCCTCCAGATCACCATGTCAATATCGTCAATGACTCTCCTCCAGTGTTCCAATCTCCCAATCCGAGGCTGGGATGTAATCATCGCATATAGGTGCACAAAACTCTGTCCCTGTCCTCTGCCTCTGAAATGAATAGGCCGTGTGATGGGAAGGTGCTCATAGGCCCACACCTGCAAGAGAGTCACACCGCAGCCCAAACCCACTGATCCATGGTATACAAACTGATGCAGCTCATAGTACAAATGTGCTAGGACACATGGCCCCCATGCATACCTAGTATGCTCTGCCATCAGCGTCTCCAAGGCCCCTCCCCAGCCCACTGCCAATCCTCGTGTGGCCCTGTCTGGACACAAGTATCCACTGATAACTCCCCCAACAACTGCCGGCAATGCCAATCCTGTGGCAGTCATGGTGTCCCAGGCTACATGGCCTGCTCACATCTCCAACTCAGGATCCTGAAAGACCCGTCTCAAGGCCTCCCTGTCACCGTCACGGTCGTAGGGGATCAACTCTCCATCAATGGGAACATGTAATATCCTGTATACATCCTCCAGTGTCACTGTCATCTCACCCATCGGCAGGTGAAACGTGCATGTCTCTGAGTGCCATCTCTCGGCCAACGCAGTCAGCAACCCCATGTTTGCCCGAAACTCGGGCACATAGAGCATATATGTGAGACCCATCTCCTCAATGGAAATCATGTCCTGGATCGACAACTCTGGTCGCAGTCTCTGTGTCGACGGGAATCTCTCCCGTGACTCCAACATCGGCAAATACTCCTGCAGTCAAGCAAATCAATCTTGTCAGTTATCGTGGCATTCACTGTTTATCACAAAATGCTACTTGCTACCTAAATGCATATGGCTATCTACCCTAGTGACACTCACTGTTCATCACAAAGTGTTGCTATTTATCCTAGTAGTGCTCACTGTTCATCACAAAGTACTACGTGTGTGACATTCCCTGTTCATCACAAAGTGTCACTCACATTCGCACTCCCTGTTCATCACAAAGTGCTGCATATCCTGGTGCTCCCTGTTCATCACAAAGTGCCTTGATTTATCCTAATCTTCCTAGAGGACCTGCTTGAGTGTATCCTCTCAGCAGCTTATCCAATCGACAGCGTATGTTCATCACAGAACTGCCGATTTGACCTAAAGGACTAAAACCATGCATTTAAACACACAAACGCACTTTTTCAACACACACGTGCTTTTAACTCATAAACGCGCTTATAGACTGCATAAACGCGCCTCTGCAACACAGACGCGCTTTCTAAACACAAACGTGCCTATGCCAGACACAAACGCGACCGGGGAACACAGACGTCCCTGCATGACATAAACGCTATTCCAAAGCACAGACGCTACTACATTTCACAAACGCGTCCGCATTCAACACAAACGCGGTTCCAGGCACAGACGCGCCTAGACCCGACATAGACGCGCCTGTTGGACACAGACGCGCCTGGCGCTGACACAGACGCGGTTGCGCGTTTTTGCACTTTTAAACTATCCTATTCCTAGCGCATTTATTGCTCCTAAAACATGCATTTATGACAAAACTCGAAATGCGTGAAAGTACGAGGAGGTTTTCGGGTACTCACTGGCTCTCCTGCCTCTGCTGGCCTCTGGAATCGGCGAACATGGTCGAATCTGTGAACGAATGCCATCGCTGCTGACTGCTGCTGCTCTTTTCTCGCTCTGCACTGTGATCTTCTAAGGGTGTGGATGACAATGAGGATGTCTTTTGCCCGTGGTCTATCTTATAGCCTACCCTAGCCCTCGCCCTCATTTCCCGAGTCAGTCTTCCTCGTCCCGTGACTTTGTCACTTTATCCAATCAGTCCATTCTATCCCATCTTTCTTATCGAGAGATTGTCTGCAATCTTTTCAGACATTTTTCATCCAATCTCTCGAGGGGGCATATCATTCCCATCCTGGGGCAACTCTGTATCAGTTCATCTTATCTTCTTTGAAACAACGCGACAAGCCGCATTGTCTCAAAGAGGGGCAAAATGTAGACACCCAAAATTGTCATGTCTAATTAAATAAATATTTTATTTATTTAATTATCTAAGCCTAATTCTTCTATTAATTAAATAAATTTTTATTTATTTAATTAATTCATTTATCCTCTTCTAGCCTTATTTCTCATTTAAATAAATACATTTATTTATTTAAATTATCCCTTTCCTATATTAAATAAATATTTTATTTATTTAATTGCCCTACTTCTTCTATTAATTAAATAAATCTTTATTTATTTAATTAATTCATTAACCTTTTCTACGCATGACACATGTCATTCATCTCTTATTTCCTACACTACCTACCTCTTTCATTATTTTGGTATTTCTTATACCTACCCTCTAATCCTAGCCGACCTCTCTTTTTACACCTCTCAATCTTAACCCTCCATTTTCTATTGTGTCTTCTATTTAAGGAGATGCTTTCTTCATTACCAAACCCTAATGACTAATTTTGGAGGACTTAGCTACATTACAATTCTACTTGCAACCACATTCCGTTCTTTATTGAGCTCTTGTGCACATAAAAATCTGAGAGCAAGCATATCAAACAAGATCAATGGAGATAGGAAGAATGGAGATCAAAACCCTAGTGGACATGTGATGGTATAATCTTTGTGATTTTTGAGTTATATTTGCATTGTCTTAGGTTATCTTCATATGTTATGGTGGATCTTTGTTCATTGTTAGGCTAGGGTTTGGTGGTTGAATCCATTTTAGTCTTTCAATATTGTTGTTTATTGCTATCCATTTTCACCATATACATCTGAATGAGATCTAGGTTAGTTATAGCAAAATGAGTGATTTTAATAATGAATAGTGAGTTACAAAAAGGAAGGTAGACATAATTGTTGGCAACAACAATGAAGGAAAACTGGGGGGTATCAGTTTTCACTAGATTACCAAACATAACCTTAAAAGCAAATTAGATAAATTGCAGCAATAACAAAAATAATAAAATTGATAGTACAACACAACACCAATATTTTGATGTGAAAAACCCCAGTTAAGGGAAAAACCATGGTGGAAACCTACCCACAATAAGATGATACTTTGTATTATTATGTGTAAATATCACAATGGGGAATGCACCTGCATTCAGGCTCACTGCCTAGAGCTCACTGCTTAAAATATAATAACCCAAAAGGCTACAAACCTTAGGGATGTCTCATTGACTTACAACAAGATTTGGACTACAATCCAAAAGGAATGAACTACAATAATAGAATTTGCTAATGCTTGATGACAGTTCCAGTTAAGCACATATGTATGCTCTGCAACCCTCCAAAACTTTCCTTAATACACCACACCGAAGGATGAATTCTCTTAAGCACCACATATACCACTCTCTGATAATGTAGAAACCACCTTGATGACTAGATTACATGACTATATCACCTATTTATACAATTCATCAACCTTGGCAACAATGTCGGCTAAACCCTCATCTCACAATTACAAAAATACATCACATGATAAAAAGATCGACCACCAAACCAATATAATGATATACATGATATAACATGGACCTAAATAAAATGTTCAATCATGCAACACCACCAAAAATCACGTCAAGATCAATTGCAATGTATGCTACACCACCGAGAATACCGCATAACATGAAGAATATCACTAGTTCAGCAAAATCACCAGAAACTTGCACAACGATCTATTGGATCATAAAAACAAATATGAAATAATTAGGAAACACCAAAAAGAATGTTAGAATCATCAGTAATAGCTGGACCAACACCACTTATCAATTCTTCATCGATCAACATCTAAACTTCAAGAATACTCAAACTGCAGCAACTATCATGAAGACAGATAACCTGCAGAGCACCAAATCAGAATCCATCGAAAATCTGGATACACATGAACATCCAAAATAATATCCGAAAGTCATAACTCAAGATCTGATCACACCAAAATATACCAGAGGAAATACCGCTCTGCACAACATTGATAAAAAAAACCAAACTTTAAACTAAATCATATGATATGATCAATTAAGCTTCTAGATCACTAAAACCAATATAGAAAGATGTAATGATACTAGAAATAATCCATATACCAAATTATGATCCCAATAAAAAAATTTGCAATCACAAGAGCAATAAATCACATGAATATGTTGACATCAATGACAACAACATATCCTAGCAGCAACAATGTCCAACAATCTCCCCCTTTGGAATTGATGGCAACATATGAATGTGAAAAAAAATCAATGCAAAGAAAGAAAACATCTCCAACAAACTACCCCTAAGATTAAGTAGATAAAACAATTTTTCACGTGCTTCTCTCCCCCTTTGACATCAATGACAAAGGTCTTCAAAATAGAAAACCAAAATCTCCCCTTTCAACAACTCCCCCTAAAATAGATAACTAGTCCAATCATACACTGACTACTCCAGTATAGTAGCAACACCAATTTATCAATCTAGACAAAAAGATAAGACTGTAAAGTACACTAGATTGATGCAACTCAATCCATCTAGTTCCCATCAGGAGGGGTAGATACTCCTAACTTGTCTCTCAAATAGACAAAAGTGTCTATAGGAAAAGGCTTAATGAAAATATCAGCAATTTGTTCCTTTGTAGACACATATTTTAGCTTCACTTCCTCTTCACTAACTTTTTCTCTCAAGAAATGATACTTGATTGATACATGTTCAGTCTTTGAATGTTGCACCAGGTCCTTTGACATATTAAAAGCACTGAAATTATCACAATATATAACAGTAGGCTCATCATAAATAACTCTGATATCCTTCAACATTTGTTTCATCCAAACTACCTGAGTGCAATTACTAGCAACAATAATGTACCCAACTTCAGCAGTAGATAAGGACACTGAATCTTGTTTCTTACTTGCCCATGAAACAAATTTCTTACCCAAAAGGAATGCACCACTGGAGGTACTCTTCCAATCATCAACATCACTAGCCCAATCAGCATCAGTGTAAGCACATAACATGAAATCATCATTCCTAGGGTACCAAAAAGCATAATCCACTGTTCCTTTTAGATATCTAAATATCCTCTTTACGACAGTGGCATTACTCTCTTTCAGATCAAATTGATATCTAGAAGCCATGCACACAAAATGCATAATGTCAGGTCTATTCTGAGTCAGATATAGCAATCCACCAACCATAGATCTGTATAAGGTCTGATTAGATTTTGAAGATATATCATTTTTAGACAATTTGCAGCCAGTCACCATAGGAGTTCCAACTAGTTTAGAATCTTCTAACCTAAACTTCTTCATCAATTCCTTCACATATTTAGCTGGAGATATAAAAATTCCTTTTCCAATTTGTGAAATTTGCAAACCTAATAAAAATTTCATCTCTTCTATCATATACATCTCAAATTCTTTCTGGATATCACTGATAAACTTCATACTCAAGTTATCATCTCTTCCAAAGATAATGTCATCAACAAAAAAATTGACAATCAAAATGTTATCATTCTCAATCATGAAATATAGATTACTATCAGCAATACCTTTATTAAATCCCAATTTTAGCAAATACTTATCCAATTTAGCATACCAGGCTCTAGGAGCTTGTTTCAATCCATAAAGAGATTTCTTCAGTTTGCATACCATGTCTCCATCGTCTGATAATGAATATCCATCAGGTTGCTCAATGTAGACTTATTCCTCAAGATCACCATTCAAGAAGGTTGACTTGACATCCATCTGGTATACCTTGAAATCCTTATAGGCAGTATATGCAAGCAATAGTCAAACAGCTTCAAGTCTAGCTACCAAAGCAAAAGTCTCCTCATAATCAATTCCTTCCTTCTGTGAATATCCTTTGCATACCAATCTTTCTTTATTTCTAACAACTTCACCGGTTTCATTTAATTTGTTCCTGAATACCCATTTAGTGCCAATCACATTCTTGTCTTTAGTTCTAGGCACAAGCTCCCATGTGTTATTATTTTCAATCTAATCTAATTCTTCTTCCATAGCCTTTATCCAATTTTCATCTTTGCAAGCCTCAACAACATCTTTATGTTCAATTTTAGAAATCAAACATACCTCTTCAGCAGCTAATCTTCTTCTAGTCATCACACCTTTATTTTTATCACCAATTATCTAATTTTCAGAATGATTCAATCTTACATACCCTAGAGTCTTCTGATTATCTTAATTTTTAGGTTCTTGCACCCCTTCATCGGTAGTAGAAAAATCCGGATTAACTGCTTCTACTGTATAATTCTACTTCAATTCTTCAGTCTAATTTAGTGTTAAAACAACATCCTAATCATCATCATATCTACATGCTCTGATCTCTTTTCTATAGTTCTCATCAACTTTTACATTTGCACTTTCCACTATCTTTCTCAGTCTCTTATTGTAGCACCGGTAGGCTTTTCTCTTTGTTGAATATCCCAAGAAAATTCCTTCATCACTTCTTACATCAAACTACCCTATATCATCATCTCCCTTGATATAACACTTGCTTCCAAATATTCTGAAATATCTCACAATAGGAACATGACCAAACCATAGCTCATAAGGAGTCTGACTGGTATCACCTTTTATATGCACTTGGTTGAATGTGTAAACAACAGTTCTAATAACTTCTCTCCAATAGATCTTTGGAACATTCCCTTCAATCAACACAGTCCTTGCAGCATCCAAGATAGTTTTGTTCTTCCTTTCAACTACTGAATCAAACTCACCAAAACATAATTCTCCTCCTCTGTCAGATCTCAAAAATTTTAACTCACCAGAACATAATTCTCCTCCTCTGTCAGATCTCAAAAATTTTACTTTCAATCTTATCTCAATCTAAACCTTTCCTTTGAATATCTTGAATTTATCTAATGCTTATGATTTCTCATTCAAAAAAACAACGCACATCATTCTAGAATAATCATCAATCAATAACATCAAATATCTATCACGTTACATACTTCTAAAATTTGTAGGTCCACATAGGTCAATATGCACAAGACCTAGCAATCCATCAGATGTATACTGTTTACTCTTGAAAGAAATTCTTGTTTGCTTTCCCATTTGACATTCCTTGGATTAGCAGGCTTGAAAATTTTAGGCAAATCTCTTACATCTTGAATGGAACTGATCTTAATCATTGAATCAAAATTAACATGACACATTCTCCTATGCCACAATAAAATTTCATCAATCTAAGAAATCAAACAACTTTTCTCACTAGGTTTCAAATGAAAGATATTACCTTCAGTCTTAGTTCCAGATGCAATCTCTATAATCAAGGCATTTAGGATGTTGCATTTTCCATTTTTGAAATGAAAATCATAACCTTTTTCAACAATCTATCCAACACTTAAAAGATTATGCTTCAAAAATTCAACATACAAGACATCATCAGTGTTATGCTTACCATCAAAGGAGATAGAACCTCTACCACAGATCACACAAGCTTTGTCATCTCCAAATCTTATTATTCCACCATCATACCTTTGCATATTGACAAATTTTCTTTTATCACTGGTCATATGATGTGAACAACTATTGTCAATCACCCATTCATCTTTCTCTTCAACCTTAGAAGCTAAAGCTTTCTCCTCAATAATGTAGCTTGTGGAATCAATAGGTACTGGTCCATCTTCTTTGATAGAAATAAACACAATTTCATCTCATTCTGATTCTTCATCTATAACACCTTCATTAGTAGCATAATAACAATTCTTCTGATGCTTATAATTTTGGTTAGATTTGTAAGGCTTTTCATACTTCTCATGATTCTCATATCTATCATTCCTATCATGCTTACAAAATTTATCATGCCTATCATATTTAGACATTCTCTCCAAGAATCTAGAAGCAAAATGTCATATCTTCAGCATCTCATACTTCCCTTTCAAACTCTGCAACTTAGAAACTTTGACTTGTTTATCTCCTTCATACAAAGTCTCAAGCTTCTCCCAGATCTCATGTGCAGTTTGAAGTCCCATTACATTAGTCATCTCTGAATTAGTTAGGGCACTTAGCCATGCTTCCTTAGCTCTAATTTTATTTTCAGCTTCCTTGATCTCATCAATAGTAAGAAGTCCCTTCGGAGGAACAAAATACGCATTCTTTGTAATATTCTAGTAATCTTCTCCAAGACATCTCCTATGCACCTCCATCCGGTTCTTCCATATAGCGTAGTTACTTCCATCAAATATCAAACTCTCCTTCTTAAAGATAACACTTCCACTTCCAATTTCTATCCTGAATCACCTCAAGTGGACATGCTTCTTCTAGAGGATCTAGCTCTGATACCAATTGTTGGCAACAACAATGAAGGAAAATTGAGAGGGGGAAGGGAATCAGTTTTCACCAAATTACCAAACTTAACCTTAAATGAAAATTAGATAATTGAAACAACAACAAAGATAAGAAAATTGATAGCAAAACACACAACACCAAGATTTTGATGTGGAAAACCCAGTTAAGGGAAAAACCATGGTGGGAACCTACCCACAATAAGATGATACTCTGCAACTTAGTATGTGTAAAAATTACAATGGGGAATGCACCTCCATTCAGGCTCACTGCCTAAAACTCACTACTCAAAATATAATAAATCATAAGGCTACAACCCTCAGGGAAGTCTCACTAACCTACAATAAGATTGGGACTACAATACAAAAGGAATGAACTACAATAATAGCATTTGCTAATGCCTGATGACAGTTCTAGTTAAGAAAATATTTCTTCTCTGCAACCCTCCAAAACTCTGCTCAATACACCACACCAAAGGCTGAATTTGCTTAAGCACCACATATACCAATCTTTGATAATGCAGACACCACCTCAATGAATAAATTACATGACTATATCACCTATTTATACAATTCATCAAACTTGGAAACAAGGTCGGCTAAACCCTCATCTCACAATTATAAAATTACACCACAAGATACAAGGATCGACCACTAGACCAATATAATGATATACATGGTATAAAATAAACCTAAAATAAATTCTCAAACACTCAAAACCACCAAAAATCATGGCAAGATCAACCGCAACATGCTACACCACCAAGAATACCGCATAACATGAAGAATATCACCGGTTTAGAAAAATCACCAAAAACTCGCACAACGATCAATGCGGATCATGAAAACAAATAGGAAATAATTAGGAAATGCTAGCAAGCATTTTAGAATCATCGGTAATAGTTGTACCAACATCACTTATCAAATCTTCATCAATCAACATCTGAACCTCAAGAATACTCAAACAACAACAACTGTCATAAATAAAGATAACCTATGGAGCACAAAATCATGATCCATCTAAAATTTAGATACACATGAAAATAAAAAAATAATATCCCAAAGTCGTAACTCAAGATCCGATCACACCAAAATATACCAGAGGAAATACTGAACTCTAAAACCAAACTACAAACCGAATCATATGATATGATAAATTAAGCTTCTAGATCACTGAAACCAATACAAAAAGATATAATGATACGAGAAATACTTTATATACCAAACTAAGATCACAATAAATAAATCTACAATCACTAGAGCAATAAATCACAGGAATATGTTGACATCAATGACAACAACATATCCTAGCAGCAGCAATGTCCAACAATAATAAGGTAGATCTAGAAAGGAGATAAAGAAAGGAATATAAATATAAAAAATGGGGTGGAAAGTGTTAGATATGGGTGTTGGGCACCCTAGTTTGAAGGTGTCTAGAATTAACAAAGAGGAGAAGGAATGCAGTTAGGAAGCTTTGAAGATTAGTCTCCTTGAAATGCAACCCAAAATTATAGAAAATTAGAATTGATTTTTCCTATCTCAAGTGTTTATGTATTTTCAAAATGTGTCACAACCTTTAATAATATTATTTATACTCTTATACCTTTTTTGATGTCAAATTTTAACATGCACACATAAAAATTAGGGAATAAGAATTATGTTGTATAGTGGATTAACTAAGTTGAAAACCTCATATTGGTGTTCCCACCTCCACAACAACTATGATGATGAAAAAGAGTGTGTGTCCTCAAAATGATAGAGGATAAATAGCAATGAAACTATTGAAATTAAAAATATTACCTCAAGTATGAAACCATTGGCATCAAGTCTCACATAAGGCTTGATTTGATAGAATATTTTAGTGCATGATTTCATCATCGAGAAAATAAATGTAGGTTATGATTACTATGGAAAATTTATATGCTTGAATGCATTGCTCCTTGAATACAAATTTGTAATAGATTTTCTTGATTGAATGTGCCTAGTATGTATTAAAAGAAGACATATAGGATAGAATGAGAGGAGTTGTACTTATATGAAACTTGAACCTTTTCAAATTTAATTTTTGGTAAAAGGCTAACAATGAAGAGAGAATTATTGCTATCTACAAAGACTTCATTCATCTTTTAAAATTTGAATCTATTTTGCTTGGATAGAGGCACTCAAGGTCCTAGTCCTAGCAAAATAAGGCATGAAAAAAATAAATAGGGTAATGTACCTAGTTTATAGAAATAGTACCAAATTTAGCATAATTCAGCATAAATTAGGCAAAATCGCCAAAGTGGTTCCAAACATAATGTGAAATTATAAAGGAATATAAATAGTTACCCTAAACAATCTTATCTATGTAAGTATGAAAAGTATAAAGGAGGTTAGGTGTACTTGGGTGATAATTCTTATTTAAATTTTTTTGTTCGTAACAGAGTTTTGATAAAAATTTATGATGGTTGAATTAGGGGATTAAATTCTATATTTCATATATTAGTTTAAGATGTAATTTTTTTTCTTTGAGAAAATTAGGTGGTCATAAGAATTTGAGTTAATTTTTTGTAGAAGCATCACTAGAAAAATACGAATAAGAACATGAGTATCTATTTTATTAAAAATGCACATACATTTAAGACTGGGTTCTCAAACCTAAACTCCTATTCTCATTAAACATGTACAATATTATAGTTTAGAATATTGTTCCTAGATGGATACACTTTACAAACATGTACACATTAAGGAACACTTACCTATTTATAAATTTAATGGGTGCATGTTTAGAAATAGGTACACATTACTAAGAGGTGTCAATTTTTAAGTTTAATATGACCTCATTTTCTCCTTTATCCATAAAATTAACCAAATTGAGAATAATACTCCAAAATGGGTATGTACATCAAGAAAAATCAACAACATTCAGTTTTCACCTCCTCCCTCCATGATAGCCAATTTTTTGGTTTATCAAGTAGGTCACTTTCCTATTTACATGTTTTTATGTATTTTTTAATATCTTTTTATATTTATAAATTTAAATTTATTTCTCAAATCTAAAACCCTAAACTTTAATATGTTTATAATACCTTGAGCCAACACACCAAGGACATTAATCAATTGAACGATTTTTTTTGAATGAAAACCATGACAACAACATGTTGCACTTGGATAAAAATGGCACACAACTATCATGTGACACATAATGACACAAGGAACTAATATCACTTTTTACCTCACAATTATATAATAAAAATAGCACCAATGGAATAAATTTTTATCATAGGATGAAGCCATCATGATGAACCTATGAAAGGGGAAATAATACCAAAATGATTATCAGTTACCAAGGAATATATTCTCTCACAAAAAAACAAAGGGTAGGATGAGGGAAGCATAGAACTAAAATCCACACAAAGACACTCTTTAAAAACTCGAACAAACACATTTAAAACCCACATGCAAATGGTAGAATGTCTAGGAATCAACATACCTTGGCTAGACGAATCAACTGATAGATTTCAAAGAAAGGAAGTAGAGTGATGGTAACAACCACCTCTAGTACACTCAAAAAAAATCTTAAGAAACACATAGACATGAGTACGAGACTACATAAGGTTTTTTGTTGATGGGTATTTTATAACTCAATAAGATTAGATAAAGCACTTCTAAGTATTTAATCTCTTTTTAAATTAAATTAGGCCCTAAAACTAAAAACATAATAACCCCAATGTTCCTTAAGGTCAAATCTTGTCTATTATTAGATTACTTAGTGTTTAATGTACTTTGTTGATATCACAAAAGGGTAATAGGTAATATATTGGAAACTTGATAGGCATTCAAGGAGATTTTAGGTAATATATCAAAATTTCTCTAGATCTATGAGGTCAAATTTTGAAATTATTGATCTCTTTCCTAAACTAAAACATGTGTTTTAAAAAACTTCAAAAGGTTAGAGTAAAAATATTGTAACCTAGATCCTAAATAATCTCCAACAAATATGTACAAATACCAACAATAGATACATTCTTTTATAAACAAGTTCTTAGTTTACCCGAATAACTCACAACTTTCATAAGAATGGTGCAATATTGTATGGTATTTTAATAAATGATTTTAAAATCACAAATGATCATGTTAAATTATCCTAAAAAAGGTTTGAATTTAACATTTCATTCATAATAGAACTTAAAACTAGAAAAAAATAATTATACTCACAATAGAATTAAAATCAATTAATTGAGTATATGAATTAATCCTACAATTCATCACATACTACAATATCCAAAAAATTACAATGCAACTAAAATAAATTACCAAACTTGAAAAGAGGAACCACGAAAACACTTTGAAACCATAAGACAATACTACTAACTAGGTATATGCTTGCATTAATTTCAAATTCCTATTACAACAATTCCCAAATCCAACCTCTTCAAAGAGAACACTACCTTTCAAAGTGAAGAATAAAAAAACTTAGAGTTAAATCAATGATGAAGAAATGCTCAAAATCAATGATTAGGATTTCAAAAATTTTAACTACTTCTTGTTAGAGAAGTTTCATAGTTAGACAAAAGAGATAGGGATTATGACTAGAATGGGGTATTTATATGCACCACCATCTATAAACCAATCAAATTCATCAAATTATTCCAAAAATTAATCACTCAATATGGTACTCCCCTCTTTCTTTCTCTTTGCAATCATATCGAGTAAACAAATTCATAACATTAATCATACTTTTATACTCAAGGTGTGAAGTGATCCTCACACAATATTGGTAGTCTTCGTATCAACATCATACTCATCACTTTATAGCTTCCATTTGCTTGATGAAAACATTTTATTGCTACGAAGAAATAAAAATTATCACTTAAATCTTCCTTTATCACTAACATTCGTATCATACAAGAACGTCCTCCATCATTCTTTCAAAAAATCAAGATTCAATTCAATATTTTTATCAAAAAGGGTTCCACTACTGATATCCAAGAAATTAGAACAAGCTCTCAAGATGTCATTAACATGCATTGTCAATTTCATAAGTCATTCTCTTACTATATATATATAATCTCATTTTTAAAGTAAATTTAACTTCTCCAATAATCAGGGTATTTTATTTTGTTTGCAGCCAAAATCCCTTTCTATTCAATAATAGAAATAAAAATTATTAAAGCTTCAATTTGAATGAGGAAAGGATCACAATATTCATCACTACACTAACTTGTTAAACTTTCATTATTTTTCTTGAGATCCAAAAACTGCTTATGAAATTGTACTACTTCATCCATCATTTTATTTACCTACTAGAAAACATCATCAATATAGATCTTAGTATTCTCATATAAGGTCTTAATCTTTTCTAGTTCATCAATAGCTTTCTTTACAAAAATTACAATAGTAAATCTACCCTCAGCTTGTTGCACAGATTTTGTCAAATAAAATATATTCCTAAAGTTCCTTTACTTTCCAGCCTTAATCTATGCTTTAGTGGGATCATCTTTGTATATGCTTTTCATAATGTTACCCACTCCTTAATCTATGCTTTAGTGGGATCATCTTTGTATATGCTTTTCATAATGTTACCCACTAATCCTTGAAATCAATCAACCACTTTTCTTTTAGAATAATACCCTGATTCAATAGAGGTAACCTAAAAATATTGAGGAGTTCGATCTCTATCTTCTTTATCAACTATTGGTGCTAAAAATTGAAGAATTTCTTATCTTTTGGCCTTTCTATTCTTCCTAATAAAATTTGCAAATGTAAATAAGATATTTCAACAACTGGTTTCCTATACTATAACTTATTTTTTAACCATTCAGAAGTGGTGGATTATGTTGAATATTCGGACAACTGAGAGGGGGTGTGAATCAGTTGATAAAATAAAATTCTTTTAATTTTAATTTATAGATCAGGAATGATTAACAGAATTAACAAAACATGAGAGAACATGCACAAAATAGATCAAACACAAGAAACACCAGAATATACGTGGAAAAACCATGGAGAATGCTAATAAAAAAGATAATAATTTATTTTATTTTTCTACGAAATAATTTTAATTTTGAGTTTTGTTTTTTTTTTTAAATTTCACAGTTTAAAAAAAAAAACGCAGTTTTTAAAAATTTTGCATTGTAAAGTTTTATTTATTAAAAAAAATTTTAAAAAAAAGTCTTTTAGGCAATGGCGTACACAAAATTTATTTGTGGTCAATTTTTCTTTAGGCCCCACCACCTATACACATCTCCTGACATCCCATATGCTGGTCACCGCCGCTTTGCGCTCACCCTGACTGCTCCGACTAGTCACCTAAGCTTCTTCTAGCTGCCTATGAACTCCTCTCCTTGTTGGCAATTGTTGTATCCCACCGACCATTGTTGGTGCTCTCGCTGCCCTAGGGACTCTCCTGCTGACTCTTCTATCTCTGGCAACCCCAATAGCCCTCCTAGCACCACCTCTTGCTCCCGGTGTTCTCCTTTCATGCCTGCTGTGCTTTTCGGCCGATAGACAGTTGACCGATGACCTTGCGCCATGTGGCATTTCTAACTGGCCCATGCAGTATTTTTTCTGACAATGGAGAACACGTGGCATGATATAATTTGTCCATGCGGCACCCAGTTGGTGTCAATTCCCCGCCACATTAGTAGATACACAGATTACCACATCATCATCGTACTGACACATGGCATCCTTCGATTGCTCCGTACAAACACTGTTAGCAGGCCATGTCACACTACATAGTTAGCAAGTTGTATGTACAATTGGAAGCCACATCATTTCCGTATGGCCACGTGTATAGCCATGCCACTCACTGAAGTCATCTTCTGTACTGTTGATGTCATCATTCCTACGGTCAGGGAGAAGGGAATGATGACCTAATGACGGTCAAATGACCATCAAATTTAGCATAGTGAAATACTAACATCAACACTGCGTCGACTTTTTTTTTTTTAAATTTGGAGCCCCCTCTCATTGAGCTTTTTGATTTTGCAATTCAATTTCAAGAGGCCATATCTTGCTCATTTTTGCTCCTTTTTTGGTGCATTTTTTTTTATTTGGGCTAATTTTTTGTGGTCTTCACAGTGGTAGAAGAATTTTCTAAGTTTGATGGACAAATTTTTCACAATTTGTTATTTTTGAAGACTGTACCTATCTC
The DNA here is from genome assembly GCF_030272615.1 of Cryptomeria japonica. Lineage (NCBI taxonomy): Eukaryota > Viridiplantae > Streptophyta > Pinopsida > Cupressales > Cupressaceae > Cryptomeria > Cryptomeria japonica. The sequence goes on along the minus strand of NC_081407.1, from coordinate 681,808,149 downwards.
ACCCTCAATTTTGCAACTTTAGAGGCCTCGTTTGGGGTCATACGACCTCCTTTTCAGGTGCCATATTTTTTGAAAGTGCATAATTTTTTGTCTACTTTCATAATCTTCCATCAGTTTGTAGTGATTTTGAGTAGAAATTGTACTTTCAATATTTGGTCATTTGTGGCCTCTTTGGTACTTATATTTTTCTTGGATCTCAATTTAGGTCACTTGCAGTATTTTTTGGGGTCTCTTATAGCCAATTTGAAGCAGTTGTAAATTTGAAATCAGAATTCCACTTTGCCATTTTTTGCAAGTGGCCAATTGTACACGCACTAAGTATAAAGTGTCAAATCATCATTTTGGGGGGGGGTTTCTTGATTGAGTAATTTTGGAGGGGGGGGTGTCTTGTGTGATTTTTCCTCTCTATCTTGTGTTTTTTCATTTTGGTGCTATGGGTTCTCCTGAATTTCCACTTTTAAATCCACATAATTATGCATCATGGAAAATTAAGGCATGGTGTAAGCTAATGGAAAAAGGACCCATTCATTATGTAAATGGAACAATAACAACACCAACTGATCGTAAGGTTGATCGTAATGCACAAGTTGAATGGCTCACTAAAAATTATATGGCACTTGGAACATTGAGAAAGTATGTATCCAATGACCTCATTTTCACATTGAAAATTGTACAACAATTATAGAGGCTTGGGATATTTATGAGAAGTTGTATGGTCAAGTTGATGAGATTAAGGGCTACAATATTGATAGTGAACTCACAACTTTGGATCCCAAGGATGTTGATACAATCCAAGATTTTATCACAAAAGTAAATGAGTTGAGAGCAAAGCTAAAGGATTGCGGCATTGATAAAAAGGATGCTCAATTGGTTTACAACTTGTTGGACAAGCTTCCATCAGAGTATACAACCTTTATTTCTATCTTTCACACCCATCAGTTGGCTCAAGGTGCCTCCTACACTCCACCATCCTTTGATGCATTCACGGACCTGTTGATACTTGAGCAATCTAAGTTGACCAAGATGGGGATTCTCAAATCTTCAAAGTCACAAGCTTTGGTGGCTAATAAAGGGAATCAAAGCAATCAAGGATAAGGCAAGAACCAAAAACAACCTAAGCCTAAACCACAACAAAATGGAGCACAATCCTCCTCTCCACAACAAGGTGATTCTACATCCTCACCTAAGAAGAAATCAAATAAGGACACTCTTTTTTGTGCATATTTGCAAGAAGTTAGAACATGATGAACAATGTTGTTACAAGAAGGATATTGATGAATTGAAACATCTACTTGAGAAGAATAAACTTAGTTGGCCTTCTAGAATGTCTACTTTGGCTTCTTCCAAAGAAAAGGATAAAGGGAAGGATCACTCTTTTGGGACTGGTAAAGGAAAGGGACAAGATCTTTGTGCTACAACAAGTCATCATTCAGGGAGATGGCTTCTAGATTCAGGGGCTTCTCATCATATGGCATTTTTGCAGTCCATGTTCTCTTCATTTGAGCCTTGTACCATGCCACTGATTTTTATGGGCAATCATACATACATGAATGTGATTGGGAAATGATCTATTGCCATTGGGGATAACCCCTTCAATGATGTGTTGTGTGTACCCCACTTTAAAAACAATCTTCTTTCCATCTATCAAATCACACATGGGGCAAAAAGGAACATTGTGGAGTTCGCACCTAATTCAGTTATCATTAGAGAATTGGATAGTAGATCTATCATTGTGACTGGGGTAGTTGATCATGCATCTCGGTTGTACTCCTTTTCACATTTTGCCCCTATTGATGAGGTTGATTCTATACATGATGATTCATATTTTGAGGAGAACTTTGGGTACTTGAACTTGGGTCTTCTCACATGTGACCCCATTCTTGAGCCTAGCATTTCATCTCCTCCTATTGTTATCACACCACCTATTGCACTTGATGATTTAGATGTTGTGATAGTTTTGCCTTCTTGTGATTCATTGTAGTAGGATATATCTTGTCTTCCAGCTTCAGTTTCTTGGGATGACTACTTGAGAGACATTGCAGGTTTGCTTGTGGAGTCCTACATAGAAGATTTGGGAGACATCATTTATGAAATTCATCTTCTCTTTGATGAAGATGATCCTTCTTTGATTGTTGCAAGGGAACACTCTGACCCTCTTGTGCATTCTCTATATGATCATTCTTTCGAGGTTGACATGATTTTGGATTCTTATGTACAACAATTGAGGAGATCTCTTTATCCTTAGAGGAGACATGTGATTCTTTGGATATTGTTCTACATTCTTCTCCACTAAATCTTGGAGTGCCTTTTTCAGCAATGTGGATCAGTTACCACCTTTGGAGGGGATAACTTTCAACATCGACACGGGGACACTTGAGCAGTTTTAAGAGACTTCATTCATCATGTTTTCTTTTCCTACATCTTCCCTTCATGATTATGGAGACTTCATGGATACACATTTGGTTTTGTTTCTTCCCAAGGGGAGGAATGTTATTTGACGCTTGTGGACCAGTTTCTTCATTCAGCTTCAAGCTTCTACCATTGGTGTAGATTCTATATTGAGGGGGGATACTTGGTCTCTCTTCTTCTCTCATATGGAGGGATACTTAGTTTCTCTTCTTCTTCTTCTTCTCTCATATGAGGGGGAATTTTTCCTCACATGGGGTTTTGTCCTTCTCATACTTCTTTGAGAGTTCCTTTGTATATAGTTTCCATCTCTCTTTTAGGGGAGGGTTCTTTCCCATTGTGTTTTTCTCTCCTTCGCTGCTTTATGGGAGATTGCATTTGCATTTGTACATGGGTACCTAACATGGCCTTGTAGCCAGGACCCATCTTGCATTGCTTAGTTTCATTGTAGACTTAAGTGCATTCCCCTAAGTTGCACTTAAGTGGTGGTGCTGGTGTAATTATGTATTCATGTTGGATATAATTACACTTTACTTAAGTTTACTTAGGTACATGCACCACATTGTAGTTTTCATATGAGACACTTAGGTAGATGTGCTACATTGGGAGTGTTTATGTAGGATAAATTCAACCTTTTATGGTGTGATATTTTTATTACTTTATCATATCCACTTATTATGGAGTGATAATTCCACCTTCAGTGGGTGATCTACCTCATGTGGAATACTTTACTATTTCTCCTACCTACTCTTATTTCTCCTACCTACCCTTGCATCTCATTGAGCCGCATGTCATCATTGTGTTGTCTCTTGTCTCTTAGCCTTTCCTTTATAAGCAGGCTCATTTACATTCTATGCAATTCTGATGATCGAGCTGATTAGTATTTTCATCTTGATTAGAATATAATTTATTCTTATCAATCTATTTTGTCTCTCTATTGTGCTATTCACTATGCCCTAGATCTTGGCTATTTTCAACAAATTATCAAAGTACTACTTCATCCATCATTTTATTACCCTACTAAAAAACATCATCAATACATATGGTATTATTCTCAGGTAAGGTCTTAATCTTTTCTAATTCATCAATAACTTTCTTTACAAAAATTACAAGAGTAAATTTACCCTCATCTTGTTGCACAAGTTTTGTCAAATACAATATATTCCTAAAGCTCCTTTACTTGGGCCTTAATCTATGCTTTAGTGGGATCATCTCTGTACATGTTTTTTCATAATGTTACCCACTAATCCTTAAAATTAATCAACCACTTTTATTTTAGAATAATACCCTGATTCAATAGAGGTAACGTAAAAATATTGAGGCGTTTGATCTCTATTATCTTTATCCACTCTTGGTGCTATGAAGAGTTTCTTATCTTTTGGCCTTTCTATTATTCGTAATAAATTTTGCAAATCTAAATAAGATATTTCAACAACTGGTTTCATGTATTATAACTTCTTTTTTAACCAATTAGAAGTGGTGGATTATGTTGGATATTCGGGCAACTAAGAGGAGGGTGTGAATCGGTTGATAATAAAATTTATTTTAACTTTAATTCACAGATTGAGAATGATTAACAAAATTAACAAAACATGAGAGAACATGGACAAAATAGATTAGACACAAGAAACACCAAAATATACATCAAAAAACCAAGAAGGGAAAGACCATGGAGAATGCTAATTCTCAATATATAAACATCGGTTAAGGTGATTTTTACAAAGGATGGATCACTGCCAAGGTACTCACTACAGATGGGTTCATTGCCTTGAAAGGCTCACTACTGGTGGGCTCACTGCACTAAAAGGCTCACTGTCCTAAAAGGCTCATTGCTGGAGAAGAAAGAAAGATAAAGAGAATTCAACACAAAAAGCATAGTCTGCACTACCAAAATTGCTTCTGATAATAACCTGCAACACAATCTTCACACAAAACTTGGATTCCTTCAATCTTGTATGTCTTCAACATAAAAATGTTCGAGTAATAAGATTATTTACTTAATAAATTAAATCATATTGATTTATTATTTGTCACCTTTTACTTTATTTTAACTTAAGCTAAATTTAGGAAGCTGAACTTAGGTCCATTAATAATTAATTCATTATTAATTATTAATTAATTTTAGGGTTTTTACTTTTAGGTTTTGATCTTCCTTTATAAGGATTGATCCCTTTGTAATCTTTACAGTCATTATTATTATTGTACAATTTTGATCTAGGGTTTCAAAACAACTTTTGTGTTTTGTGTGAATCTTCCATTGTTGTGACAGGTTATTTGCATACAAGTGTTCACTAGGTTCTGTGAGGTTGTATTTCACAACTTTAACATGGTATTAGAGCTTCAGACCTGAGGCTTTCCTATCCATTTGATTGGTAGATTCTACCTATAGCAAGTTTTCTGTGTAATTTGGGTTGATTTGGACCTCACCATTAAATCCAGCACGTGCGAAATACTCAAGATTGACCTCTTGTTTGTCAAATTTTGATTCACGGGGCCAGATTTATGAGGGTTTGAAGATCCGACTTTTTTGTTTTCTGATCCAAAGGGCATGTGATTTTTCAGAGCAATTTGGATAAGAAAGGACCTCAAAGTTGGATTCAAGAGGTTGATTCCATAAATTTTGATATATAATCTATCTTTTTTCAGTGATAGGAGCATTAGGGGCAAAATTCTTCTTTGTCTCGGGCATACGACTGTACCACCTGTGCATGCACTATGAAAAAAAATCTGGTATTTATCATGTTTTTGGTTTTTTCCAAAAAAAAAAAAGGAAAATAAAAAATTATTTTTCAAAAAAATAATTATAAAAAAAAAAATTATGTAAAAAATGTTTTTTATAAAACAATAAGTGAAGGTGAGCGTACTCCCTGCTATAGCCTGTATGGACTACAATCATTTGACCTACAACTATGTGGCCTACAACAGGGCCAACGGTTTTTTGTCATGCTCCCGCCCTCCACCAAACTAGGAGGACCCGCCAAAATTTTGCGGCCCTGCCACTTTTTTCTGGCAAGGAGATTTTTTTTCAGGCGAAAGGGTATATTCTCATAATACCCCACTAACGTTAGTAGTATAGAAATCTTACATGGCCCCTATGACCCTCTTTGTGCCCTAAAAGAGGGGTTTTTTCTTTTGGCAATAACTTGGGCATACGATATCATTTTTTTGCAGTCAAGATGTTGACGGAAAGTTGGTTTCATCTACTTTCCAAATATGTGGGTCTTATCACCTATTTTTTCTACTGGTGCATTCTATAGCCATTTGAAGTCAGATGTGTTGTTTTAGTCCCAGGCTCATAACTTTTTGCCAGTTTCTCCATTTTTCACGATTCCAGCTTGACGTTGGGACAATGTTTTAGAGCTCTTCACAGCCATCCATGATGTTTTTCCAGATTTTACTCTAGGTACATTTTATTCAGTTTTTTTTGTTTTCACACTCATTTTTGGTCGTTCTTCATGTATTTTCAATTTTGTGTTTTTTTTTTACATCCTGAGCTTTCATTTGTAAGCACTTATGATTTTGTAAATACACTGAGATAAAGTGCCTCTGTATTGCACATGTATTATGAGATCTTGCACATCATTTTTGTGCCTTATTTTACTTGCACTACGATATAAAGTTTCATGGGGTTTGATGTTTGCCTTTGTTTTGCCTTCACACCTTTCTCATGTGTGTGTCTCTTGGTTTACACACCCTTTGTATTTGCTTGTACTTTAATTCTTGCATGTTTAGATGTTCTTAGTTCTTCTTCATGCACTATATTATGTCATTTAGATTCAGTGTAGCTCTCATTCCTCTCCCTTGTCAGCATTATGGGGGGGTTTCTATTGTTGGTGCTAATGCTTCCTTGGTTTCACGTTGGCATGAGCTATGTATTCAATATATGTTCCTATGTACTAGGAGGATGTAGTGGTTGGTTACCCGTGCATTTCGGTGAGATGGAGCACTTACCATATGGACACTCTTGCATTCCTCTTTCTAGAGGCGACCTTCCATTTTTTCACATAATTAGTTCTTCAAACTATTGGTACTTGTGCCATCTATATCTTCGGATCGTTCCATTTTTTTTGCCTGTATTTGCCATCTGATTTGGATTTGAGTAGTGTCATTCAAGGAGCTCATGTAGATTTATGTCTTCTTGATCCTGATCATCTTTTGTTTTAGAGGAGGTTCTTATTTCAGCATCATAGCAGTCATTCTACAATAGTGTTTGCAGCTTCTTCATGCTTCAATGTTTCTTCATGCTCGTCTTTATTCTTGTATCTTGAAATATTCTTGTTTAGACGCTTCTTAGTCCTTCACTTCTCTTTCTCTTCTTGGAGAGGAGTTTTGTTCCCACAAGGTTTTCTTTTTTTCTCCACTTTAGAGAGATTTCATTGTACTTGGGTACCTCATCAGGCATTGTTGCTAGGACCCATTTTTTGCTTTCATGCATCTAGTCCTTTGTTTTTTTAGCTTCTCCCTAACTTCATCTTAACGGGGGGTGTTGGAGTAATAAGGTTATTTTCTTAATCAATTAAACATATTGATTAATTAATTAAGACACCTTTTACTTTATTTTCACTTAAGCTAAATTTAGGAAGCTAAACTTAGGCCCAATAATAATTTAATTCATTATTAATTATTAATTGCTTTTAAGGTTTTTACTTTTAGGTTTTGATCTCCTTTTATAAGTATTGATCCCTTTGTAATATTTATAGTGATTATTATTATTGCATACTTTTTCTCTAGGATTTTAAAACAACTTTTGTTTTTTGTGTGAATCCTCCATTATTGTGACAGGTTATTTGCATACAGGTGTTCACTGGGTTCTGTGAGGTTGTATTTCACAAATTTAACAAAAAAGTCGTATATCATCTCATCAATCCATACTCCTACATATACTATCTCTGGAATAACATAATTCTCAATGTCGGCTAAGATAGAGATCTAAAATGGGTCTACACTAAACATTCTGATGGTGGGAAGGAATGAGAAGTAGAACATATTACACTGCTACTCATTTAAGATATCAACACATTACATACATCACTAAAGTCGGGCCCAAAATGCATCCACACACTATGTTACACATCTTCAATATCTGATCCAAAATCTTGAGATTCGGACCAATCCGGATGCAAAGATAGTACTAAGTCACATCTTCCAAAACACCAAAGTTGTCTGGTAAAACCAGGAAACCTCCAAGCACACAACATGCCTTAATCAAACACTTATGATCAACATGCCACATCCGGACCTAATATGAATGACAAGATTTGACATCAATGACAACACATAATATAATGCTAACAATCTCCCCCTTTGTTATTAATGGCAACATCCATCAACAACATTCATCAAGATAATAAATAAACATTCCACTCTTTTCTCTCCCCCTTTAACAACAATGACAAAGGTAGGCATCACTCCAAAAAAAAATATGCAAGCTACTCACTAGACCAATGCAAATCAAAATTCACATTAGTTCAAATTGGAAGAGGGTAATACCCCTAACTTCTGTCAGAGATACTCAAAAGTTTCTTTGCACAATGCCTTAGTGAATATATCTGCAATCTACTCTTTTGTAGGTACATACTCAAGTCTGAGCTCACTATCTATAACTTTTTCCCTCAAGAAGTGATACCTAATAGATATATACTTTGTTCTAGAATGTTGTACTGGATTCTTTGATATATTGCACTAGTATTATCGCACATGATTGAGATAGGGTCATCAAAATTTACACCAATGTCCTTCAAAGTCTACTTGATTCATATAATCTAAGTGCAAGAAGAAGATGTTGCAATGCATTTTGATTCTTCTATAGATAGAGATACAAAGTCTTTCTTCTTACTCAACCAAGCAACTAACCGAGAGCCAAGGAAGAATTCTCCTCCAGTTGTACTTTTTTTGTCATCCACACTTCCAGCCCAAGCTACATCTATGTAAGTTGTGAGGGTAAAATTTAAGCTCATGGGATACCATAACCCAAACTCTTATGTGCCTTTAAGATATTTGAAAATACTTTTCACTACCACAACATGAGATTCTTTTGATTCTTGCTAAAATCTGGCATCCAAACATACTGCAGAAATGATATTTGGTCTAGTAGTAGTCAATATAACAGGCCTCCAATCATTCTTTAGTACTGAATTGCATCTGCTTTAGGTGTTTTATCATCTTTAGTTAACTTACATCCAGTAGTCATAGGTGTACACAGTGGAAATGGAATTCTCCAATCTAAACTTCTTTCACAGTTCTTTGACATACTTAGATTAAGAAATGAAAATTACTTTTTCATTTTGATTAACTTGCAGTACAAGGAAGAAATTTAACACAATAATCATGGATATTTCAAATTCTTTCTACATCTCATTGGCAAATCTTCTCCACATGTCTTCATTTCCTCCAAATATTATGCCATCAACATATACTACCACAATTAGAATTTTACCTGAATCTATCTTGAAGTACAAATTGTTGTCCATTGAACCCTTTTGAAATTCATAATTAGTTAGATACTTGTCTAGCATCCCATACCAAGCTCTAGGAGCTTGTTTCAGTCCATACAAAGTCTTTTTCAATTTTCAAACAATGTTCGGATCATCTCTCAACTTGAAACCTTCTGGTTGTTTAATGTAAACTTCTTCTTTTAGTTCTCCATTTAGGAATGTTGACTTTACATCCATTTGATAAAATTTGAAGTCCTTAAATGTTGCAAATGCCAGAAACATCTGAATTGCCTCCATTCTTGCAAAGGGGGCATATGTTTCATCAAAGTCAATGCCTTCAATCTGATTGTATCCTTTGCAAACCAACCTTGCCTTGTTTCTTACAACCTTTCCATCTTCATCCAACTTGTTCTAAAATACCCATTTAGTTCCAATCAAATTTTTGTCTTCTGGTCTGTTGACTAATTCTCATATCTATTTTTTCTCAATCTCATCCAGTTCCTCTTTCATTTCCTTCATATAGTTATGATCATTACATGCTTCTTCCACTATCTTTGGATCAGTTTCATATAGTAAACACAACAAGACTTGTTCTTGTGCTACTTTGTTTCTTGTGATAACACCTTTTCTCTTATCTCTAATGATATTTTCTTTTGAGTGATTCTTCTAAACATACCTTGGAGTCTTGGATGCAGATGCTAGAGCATGTTGATCATTCTTTTCTTCACTTCTTCTTTCTTCTTTCTTTTCCTTTTCTCCAAACTCATCAAATTCATATCTTGCTACTATTTTTGAGTCCTTTGAAGTACTATCATCAACTTTTATGCTTGTACTTTCAACAATAATATGCCTTCATCTACTTTGCTTTCAAACTTTCCAAGATTATCTAGATCTCTCTAGATATAGCACTTACTTTTAAATACTTTAAAAAATTTCACTATCGGAGTTCTGTTGTACCAAAGTTCATAAGATGTCTTTCCATACTTCCTCTGATACAAAATTATGATAAGAGTGTATGTTGTTATATGAATTTCTTATTTCCACTAAACTTCGGGTAGCTTTGCTCCTTTTATCATGGTTATAGCCGCCTCTTGTATAGTTCGCTTCATCCTTTCAACTACACCATTTTGTTGTGGTGTCTAGGTGGCAGATAACTATCTTTTGATGCCATTCTTCTCACCGAAGTCATTGAACTTATCCAAGATGAATTCTACTCCTTTGTGAGAGCTTCAACACTTGGTTCTCCTATCAACCTCATTTTCTACTTTTGCCTTGAATATCTTGAACTTTTCTAATGCTTGAGATTTCTCTCTTAAAAATACAACCCAAGTCATTCTAGAGTAATCATCAATCAATAACATGAAATACTTCTCACCTTGCAGGCTCCTTGTCTAGGTAAGACCACAAAGATTTGTGTTAACCAAATCCAGTAATCTAGTGGACAAGTACTCCTTTCCTCTAAATGTGCTTCTAGTCTTCTTTTTGACTTGACATTCCCTATAGATGTTGTTATCCAGTTTAGTCAGTCTGGTCAAATTTCTTACTGCACACCTTGAACTAATTTGCACCAAGTTGTCAAAATTGATATGACACATCCTCTGATGCCATAGTCAGTTGTCATCACGTTTTGATAGCAAGCAATGTTTCGTAGTTCCTTCCAATTGGTACTATTTTCATTTGTCCTTCTTCCAATTGCAATGATCATTCTAGACTCCTTCCGGATTTCACATCCATTGTCCTGAAAAACAACATTGTATCCATTTTCGCACATCTATCCAACACTTAAGAGTTTATGATGCAAAGCCTTCACATATTAAACATTATCAGTGTTATGTTTTCCATCAAAAGTAATTGACCCCAATACCAACAATTTGTGTTGTCTAATCATCTCCAAACCTAGCTAAACCTCCATCATATTTTTTAATTTTTATGAACTTACTTTTCTCACTGGCCATATGATTTGAACATCAACTATCAATCAACCAATCATTATTATCTCTTCTAGTATGAAATGCATTATCAACAATATTAGAGATATCAAACTTAGGAACATCCTTTTCTACTAGAAACAAACAATCACCATCCTCATTATCTGATTCGTCATCTAAAATGCCAGCATCATCCTTAACATAATATACTTTCTTATTAAATTTTCCCTTGTTTTCCCTGATTTTTGTTTAGCTCCCTTTTCCAGGCATCTAGTTGCAATATGACCAATCTTTCCACATCTAAAACATTTACAGGGTAACATAATTTTGTAATTGCTAGTGCCTTTTTTCAGTTTTGTCACAATGTTTGCTTCCATCTCATCCAGGATCTCTTCATCATCTGGACTACCTTCAAATGCCTTGAATGTGGTCTCTGATTAGTCTTTGTCCTTTCCAAACTTTCTTCAAATTTAGTCAGGGTACCAAAAAGCTTCTCTTTAGTGAACTTCTTTGGATCATAGGTTTCTTCAATTGCTAAAATCTTATCACTGTAGCTTACTAATAATGTCATCAGGATTTTTTCGATTACATCTTCATCACTCAAGGTGCCTTTGAGTTGTCTGATTTCATTCATTGTAGTTTCAACCTTCTCAAAATAGCTTACAATGTCTTCTCCTTCTTCCATCCTCAAGTTTTCATATCTTCTCTTAGCTATTAACCTCTTTGTTAACTTGACTCTCTCATTTCCTTCATAGATGTCTTTTAGCTTCTGCCAAAATTTATAAGCAGTATTCAAAGAGATAACCTTAGTCAATTCAGTTTTTGATAATGCACTAAAAATAGCATACCTTGGTTTTCATTTTCTTCATAGGCTTGAATCTCATGTGAAGTGTTAAGATCATTTTTCAGTAGAACATATTTAGTCTCCACACCCTTCCAAGTGTTGTAATATAGAGAAACCAAATAACCTCTAATATTTACCTTCCAGAAGCTATAATCAAATCCTTCAAAGATAGGAATGGATAACTTGTGTCCCATTAGATCAGGATCTTCCTCAAGCGGTTAATCTTTATATCAAGGAACCAAAGATATGATACCAATTGTTTAATATCCAGGCAATTGAGAGACGGGGGTGAATCAATTGATAATAAAATTTTCTTTTAATTTTAATTCATAGATCCTCAATGATTAATAGAATTAACAAAACATGAGAGCACCTGCATGAAATAGATTAGACAAAAAAAACACCAAAATATACATGGAAAACTGATACAGAGGTATCTGGTCGTAAACACTTCCTAGGATAAGAATCCTAATAGGTTTACTCAAAACCTTCAATCCCCTTAAGTCTTTCACTCATAAGCACACCAACCCACTCAAACTTGGATTTTGGTTCTCACAAATCTCTCAACCCTTCTAAGGGCCTTAAAACACTTGTTATATCTCAACTCAACAACCTAAACTTTCTTTTTATGGATTTTTGACTCCTAACACCAAACCGTCCTTTCTAGGCTTCAATCCTACTAGCCCTACCAATCAAGTAATTGACACTTAACTCACAAACTTTCCAAAATACTTAACCAAAAAATTAAATTTATTGACACCCTTTTGGGAGTAAAATAACATATGTCAAACTAAGGTATGACTCCTTCGAACTAGCTATATGGACCAATACCCTGCTACTTCACATTTAGGCCTAATTAGGTCACTTTTACAAAGCAAGTAACAACATATCAACTCCCCTAAATTCCAAACCTTGAAAAAGTCTTAGGTTAGGTCACAAATAAAAGGATATTCACATTTTTTTGGGAAGACACTCTCATTTGATAGGTCAAACTCAAAAGCCTCCTATTTAGGCCTTCAGAACTAGGGCCTCCTCAAATCCACTCTTCCAATCACTTCTAGGACCAACCAATGGTTGGTTAACCTTTAATTTAACATGTATTGACACCTTCCACCATAAAAAGTATGCCTTGTTTAGATAAAACTCTCAAACCTATACCTTGGCTCCAACCAAGTACCCTTCTTCATTAACAATCCTTCACCCTAGGGCTTCAAACTTCCATCTCATGATCTCTCCTGCACATGCATTTGTTAGTTATTTCTATGATACATTAACCTTTACCCATTCTATAAGGAACAATGGTGACAAAAAGTAGAATGGATCATCTTATATTAAAGACCCTCAAAACTATTATGATTGTTATAGAACGTTGTATAGGACAGTCAATAAAAGAGCAATGAAATAGTTCCAATAAGACCTCAAACAAAAATCATTAGATGCTTGGAATACTATGTTATCATATGCAGAGGAAAACTAAATCAATTTTTAACTTTAAGCAATGGTAACACTCAAATTTTGGATCAGATTTGCAGTCAAAATCATAGTTTTTATTGCTTCCAACTTGTTGTTTTTACAATAGATGTCTTCAAACTTTAAAAAACCATTCTAGGGCATGTTACATGAGTTATAAACCAATAAAAACCTTCCCAAACTGACCATAACTACCTATTACCTTAACAAACACTTAAATCCCTTGTTTTGCTAACTAACCGTTGGGGTTTGAATTCAAATTATGAATTTTACCTCCAAAGAAAATTTAACTATTTATTTCCCCCCTATGGGAAAGGCTTCAAAATTCCTTGATTAGGAAATTTGTGATTGAACACAACTATTCTATGACTCCTAATCCCCAAATACCCACATTACAACTATTGGGTTACTCGACCCCTATTACATCATTTAAGACATTATAGGTCCTTTGACTCTAACATCAAAACTCATTATATTTTATGCCTTAAAGGCTTGATTACATAATATTTAGGTCCACATGACCCTTGATAGCATCTCTTATGCCAAAATGGCTTCTTGAACCTCTGTAATTGATTGGGTGCTCCTACAACAAAAACCCAAGAAGCGAAAAACCACAGAGAATGCTAACTCTCAATATATAAACACCAGTCAAGGTGACACTGGTTAAGGTAATTTTTACAAAGGATGGATCACTGCCAAGGTTCTTAGTATAGATGGGATCACTACCCTAAAAGGCTCACTACCCCGAAAGGCTCACCGTCAGAGAAGAAAGAAAGATAAAGAGAATCCAACACAAAAAAACACAGTCTACATTGTCGGAACTGCTTTCGGTAACAATGTGGAACACAATCCTCACACAACAAATAGATTCCATCAATCTCACATGTCTTCAACATAAAAATTTGTTATCATCTCAACAATGCATACTATTACATATACTATCTCCGAGAAAACATAATTCTCAATGTTGGCTAAGACAAAGATCTAAAATAGGTCTCCACTAAACATTCCAATGGTGGGAAGGAATAGTAGACCATATTACACCACTCCTCATCGAACATATCAACACATTACATAAATCACCAAAGTCAGACCCAAAATGCGTCTGCATGCTATGTTACACATCTTTAATATCTAGTCCAAAACCTCGAGCTCCAAACCAATCTAGACCCTAAGATAGTACTTAGTCACGTTTTCTAAAACACCAAAGTTATCTAGTAAAATCGAGGAACCTCCAAGCACACAACATTCCTTAATCAAACTCTACTACTTAACATACCACATCCAAACCTAATCTAAACGACAGGATTTGACATTAGTGACAAGACATAATGTAATGCTAACATATTCCTTCTCTATTGGCATTAATGATGATGCTTTTGATTTGAAACTTCTATCTATATTTCCTAATTATGATGGACTCTAAGCTCTTCTTGTGGGTCTTTTTTTTTTACCACTTGTTATTGTTTCTCCAAGATTACATTATCTCTTTTATCTTCCTCTTCTTTCTATTCTACATCATCTACTTCTTCTTCACTTTTCTTAGAGGATTTTTCATGATGTTGAGGATGAAAGTATGAGCACTACTAACTTCTTTCTCTTCTTTAAATTTTACCAAGTGAAAGGACCAAAAAGTCTTCATAAGACACAACATTTTCTTGGGGCCCATTGACTTTACAAGGTACCTTTTCACTAACCATTTCACAAATCATTTTATATTGATTTAAATTCTAAACAAAGGATTATGGGAAAGCAAGAAGCTCATTGAAAATTATGGTAGAAGAAAAAGTAGACATTGTTATAGATACAATAGGGATTGGGATGTTAATTGTAGGAAATTTATATGAAGGAATGGCATTAGAACTTGAAGGACGTGAGTTGCAAGGAGAAGAATCGGTGATAATAGGACTAGTTAAGTGATCAAAAGAGATGGGACTTCATGAATTTTTGAAAGAGCAACTAAAATAGGAGATGGAGAAGTACTAGAAGAAGTGGGTGGTAAAGGATGCTTTATTAGTAGAGGGGGAAAAGAACTAGTCTCTTCACTTTTACCTACATCCTTATCCTTCTTTATTTTCTTAGATACATGTCCCTTTTTACTTTTAGATGATTTTGATTTCCTATTTTAGGTAGATACACTAGCCTTAGATACACTCAGAGTTTCTTCACCACTTTTATCTTCCCTTAGTTATATAACTTGAATCATTAGTAGTAGTTACCCATAGCAACTAATATTAAATTAAGTTTACTTCTTGTAAAGGGGAACATTTGATTTGGCAATTTGCAACATAGGAGGGAGAAATCACCAAATCAATTTTCACTTAGGACCATTACATTCAAAAGAGGGAAGGGAATCTACTAGATTCAGTCATAAATCAGATAAGGACTAAATACTAAATGGATTGGATTGACCTCGGTCTCCTTTTTTGTAAGATGAAATGTTGAAATAGGTAAAGTGCTGAAAAATGAAGGTAAAACTGAGAAAATAGTGAGCTACAAATGCAAGATTTTTGCGTACACCTGGATATGAGTAGCATAAGCCAAATTGGATTTTACTCTCGAAAAAACTCCTAAAAATCTAGGACCATGATGCGGCACCATGGTCCTCCAAACTTTTTGCATGCTGAAAAGGGTTGATTTGTCTATGTGAATGAAGCTTATTCTAAAGAGTACAACTCTGTACATGTTTCCTGCACATAGAAAGAAGGGGTAAAATGTTGGGAATAAGGGTTTTCCTAATTCAAACCTTAGTTTTCAATCAACCTTGAATGAAATATTGCTTGAATACTTGAAATAAAATGATGGAAAGGTATTCCTCAAATCTACAATGAATGATGATGATTCTTTTCTTCTTGGATGTAATCACATATGTTGTATGAAATGGCATGAACATAAAAAAACCCTAAGACACACACACATGCTTCCAAATGAATGATACATAATGTTGCTCCACAATTGATAGATGAAGAATATGCAACCTTGAATACCTCTAGAAATGCTTAATGATTAATGTTGCAATGCTTGAACGATTGATTGTAGTTTTCCTTATGTTCACCTATCTCCATTCCCTCTTGTGTATATCCAATTGAGAGGGGAATACATCCTTATATACTTTCCCGTCACTAAACATATTAATTTTTCAACATAGGCCAACATGGAGAGGAGATTGCCACCCAAAATTTGGATAGGACAAGGGGTTCAAATTGGGGCCCACCTAAGGAGGATAATGGCATAGCGCCATGGTCCCAGTAAGGGCCAAGGTGCCACGCCTTGGTTCTACCCCATATTTGGGCCAAGGTTATGTTAGGTCCCGAAGACAATTGAGAGGGTGTGGTGAATCAGTTGTCCAATAAATTCAACCAAAATTAACTTAACCAAAACTTAATGCTTAATACCGGCAAACCAAACTTTATGCCGGTAGACAGTCTTAACAGTTAATTGCAGTACCGATAAAGATTAATGCATGAAACAGAAAGACAATAACATCCACAACACATAACACAAATATTTGTACGTGGAAACCCTGTAAGGGGAAAAACCATGGTGGGAAGCCTTACCCACAATCAAATGATTCTACTATAGATAGTATATGTGTACAATATGGATTTTGCACATGCAAAAAGGCCACCTGCCTAGAGCTCACTACTCAATCACAAAATGAGAGTCACACTGACTACAATTGGATGGTTAAATCCAATGATAATGTACTGCTCAAAATAGCATCTTCATATGTTGGATTCAGTACCGGTTTAGTTCTAATTGCCTTCACAAAATCCTTCCTTCAACCTTCAAATGATGTCTGTGTGTATAGCTCTGCTTATTTTCGCATATACCTTATTGCAATTTTTTTTGCTCACATATTAATCTCACAAATGAGATCTTACATTTATACCATAACATAAGACCAATTTGAATAGATTGGATCACTAAAAGATATTATAATAAAATCAATTACAAATAAATCAATATCTAATGCATGATGTCGGCTCAATGCATTTACAATAATAATAAATCATCTCCATAATGTGTCGTGTTGATCTGGAATAGATATACCTATCGGTGCATATCCTGGACCTATTTGCCGGTAAAAGCAAATATGCAAACCTAAATAAACAAATAACCAAATTGCCAAAACCAAGTGATCGAATAATGTCTTTGACATAACCAAGTAGTCTCCAAGTCATTCCAAGTGCTAGTGAACAATATAAGCTTCCCATGAACCAAATACCAGTGACTGTGCATAAGTCTCTAACTTGCCGGTGAACATAACCAAAGATCTCCAAGTGTTGATAAGTGTTGACAAGTAATGACAAGTGTTGAAATCAATGACAAAACCATATCAACATATCCAAAATGCCAACAGTCTCCCCCTTTGGCATTGATGGCAAGACAAGATGGAAAAACCATCCAAAACAGAAATGTCAAAAACCAAAAACTAACAATCTCCCATAGAGATCATTAACCAAAAATTAAAATACATAATATCTCTCCTCCTAGGAATAATCTCTCCCCAAAAGAAAAAGATAAGTGTTTTTCCATATTAATCTCTCCCCCTTTGACATCAAATGCCAAAGCAATGCAAAACCAAATACAAAATACCAACTTATTATACCATCTACTCCCCCTGAGAAGTAGCTCTCCTCATCAAAGCCAGAATAAAAAGATTTCTCTATTAATTCTGTCAGTTGATGACAAACATCAACTGTCTAAGTCTCTACTAGTGGGGGTAGGACTCCAAGTTGCTCTCTAAGATACTCAAATGTTTCCTTAGGCAAAGGCTTTGTAAAAATATCTGCAATCTGCTCTTTAGTATTCACATAAACCAATTTTACTTCTTTTGCTTCAACATTCTCCTTTAGAAAATTGAATTTGATAGAAACATGTTTAGTCTTAGAGTGAAATACTGGGTTCTTTGATATATCAATTGCTACCATATTATCACAGTAAATAGTTATAGGTTCCTTACATTTTACCTTTATGTCCTTTAGCATATGTTTGATCCATAATACCTGTGTATGATTAATTGTTGCTACAACATATTTTGATTCTTCTATTGATAGACTTGTACAACTTTGTTTCTTGCTCAACCATGAAACTAGTCTACTACTAAGAAAAAATGCTCCGCTAGTGATGCTTTTTCTATCATCCACTTCTCCTGCCCAATTAGCATCTATGTATGCACATAAGTCAAAATTTTCATCTCTAGGATACCATAAACCAAGATTTGTAGTGCTTTGTAGGTACCAAAAAATCCTTTTCACTATTGATTCATGATTTTCTTTAGGATTACACTGAAATCTTGAAACAATACATACTACATTCATAATATCAGGTCTTGTTTGTGTCAAATATAGTAAACCTCCTATCATAGACTTGTATCTAGTCGGATTAACAGGTGTAGATTCATCCTTCAAAGATAGTTTATCAGTTGTAGTCATAGGTGTGGTTACCAGTTTACAATTTTTCATGCCAAATTTCTTTAGTAATTCCTTCAAGTACTTAGATTGGCATAGGAATATACCTTTATCAGTCTATGAAATCTACAATCCTAAAAAGAATTTTATCTCTCCGATCATTGACATTTCAAATTCTTGTTGCATTTTGCTAGAAAAGTCTTTACACAAACCATCTTCTCCTCCAAAGATTATATCATCAACAAAAACTTCAATAACCAAGATGTCATCATTAGTCACTTTGTAGTGTAGATTGTTATTAGCATTACCGTTAGTGTAACCAAGCTTCAAAAGATATTTGTCCAATCTAGCATACCAAGCTCTAGGAGCTTGTTTCAATCCATATAAAGCTTTCCTTAACCTACAAACCATGTCTTTGTTATCTGCCAAAGAAAATCCATTAGGTTGTTCAGTATAAACTTCTTCTTCAAGATCTCCATTAAAAAGTGCACATTTAACATCCATTTGATATACTTT
Organism: Cryptomeria japonica; assembly: GCF_030272615.1. NCBI lineage: Eukaryota > Viridiplantae > Streptophyta > Pinopsida > Cupressales > Cupressaceae > Cryptomeria > Cryptomeria japonica. The sequence goes on along the minus strand of NC_081407.1, from coordinate 681,789,137 downwards.
ATAGTTCTTGTGTGCTGCAAAACCCAATAAAAGTCTGACTGCCTCAATTCTAGCTATCGGTGCAAAGGTTTCATTGTAATCAATTCCTTCTTTTTGTGAATATCCCTTACACACTAATCTTTCTTTATTTCTGATTACCTTACCATCTTCATTAAGTTTATTTCTAAAAACCCATTTAGTTCCAATTACATTTTTGTCTTTAGGCCGAGGAACTAATGACCAAGTGTTATTCCTTTCAATTTGTTCCAATTCATCTTCCATAGCTTTAATCCAATATTTATCTTCACATGCCTCATTAATTGATGTAGGTTCAATTTAAGAAATAAGACATACCTCTTCATTTTCCAATCTTCCTCTAGTCATAACTCCTTGAAATTTGTTTCCAATTATCTAATCTTCAGACTGATTCAATCTTACATACCGGGGTGTTTTTACTTGTTGTGATTCTTCAGTGACTGTTGAATCTCTAGATGATGCCAATGTCACTGGATCACCATTCTATATCGGTGTATTCATAGTAGGTTCATTTGTGATTATCTCTATTGCCTGTTCAGAGTCTGTGTACCTTGAATTTCCTCTAAACTGTTCATCAATCTTCACATTTGCACTCTCAACAGTTTTCTGCAATCTCTTGTTAAAACATCTAAATGCCTTGCTCTTAGATGAATAACCAAGAAATATTCCTTCATCACTTCTAGGATCAAATTTGCCAATATACTCATCTCTTCTAATATAGCATTTACTTCCAAATATTCTGAAATATTTAAGAGTAGGAGTATGACCAAACCATAGTTCATGTGGGGTCTTACTAGTTTCACCTCTGATGTGAACTGTATTGAATGTATAAACAGTTGTATTGACCGCTTCTCTCCAGTATATATGAGGTATATTTGCTTCTAATATCATACTTCTGGCTGCATCCAAGATAGTTTTGTTTTTCCTTTCCACAACTCCATTTTGTTGGGGTGTCTGGGGTGCTAATAACTGTCTTCTGATCCCATTCACTTCACAGAATGTATTAAATTACTTAGATGTGAATTCTCCTCCTTGATCTGATCTCAAACATTTGATTTTCTTGCCGGTTTCATTTTCTACCATCACCTTGAATAGTTTGAATTTCCCAAATGCTTAAGATTTTTCCTTAGAGAAAAGTAACCCAACACATTCTAGAATAGTCATCAATGATTAGCATAAAATACATATCTCCTTGTATACTTCTAGTTCTTACTAGACCCCATAAATTAGTATGAATTAAATCAAGAACATTGTTAGACTTCTCTGGAATACTCTTGAAAGTTTCTCTAACTTGCTTTCCAAATTGACATTCCTTACATACTAGATTGTGAGATTTAACAATATTAGGTAAATCTCTTACCGCCTTAGTACTGATTTTCACAATGCAATCAAAATTTACATGACAAAGTCTTTTATGCCATAACCAACTTTCATCAATATGTGCAATCAAACATGCTTTCTCATTGTTGTTCAAATAAAAGATATTACCTCTAGTCTGATTACTGGTTGCAATTTCCAAACCAGTTCTATTTAAGATTTTGCATTTACCATTCTTAAATTGTAACTGAAATCCTTTCTCAACTAATTGACCAACACTCAAGAGATTATGCTTCAAACCTTCAACATAGTAAACATTATCAGCATTGTGCTTACCATCAAAAGATATAGTGCCTTTTCCTTTGATCAAACAAGCTTTATCATCTGCAAATCTTACTAGACCTCCATTGTAATCCTAAAAGGTTAAGAATTTACTCTTATCACAAGTCATATGATGTGAACATCCTAAATCAATAATCCATTCATCCTTATCTTCAACTTTAGCTGTCAGGGCCTGCTCTACCGGTTGAACAGTAGGTGTAGGTTGATCTTTTGTTATAGCAACAAAAGCCCATCCATTGTTTGTCGGATCTTCATCAAAATCATCAGTAACTCCTTCATCAACATAATAACAAGATTTGTCTCTATTCTTCTTAAACTTGTATTTCTGATAGTCAAGGTTAGGCTTATATGCTCTTTTAGCTTCTTCTCTTAATCTTGCATGTCTATCAGGACATCTAGAAGCCATATGACCAATCTTATTACAATTAAAACATTTAAAGGGTTCTTTACCTTCATACTTACTTCCAATTGGACCTGTAGGTAATTTCCTTGCAAATAGTGCTTCAAGTTCTTCAAGTTCTTCATTTTCTCTCTTGCTTTCTTCAAGTTCTCTTGTATAGAAGGATTTCCAATCAGATTTATCAGATAACAATGATGATGTTGTAGTTGATGATGATGCCTTGAATGCTAGATTTGTCTTGATAGTAGTAACAGGACCAAATTCCTCAAATTCAAAAGCTTAAAGTTTTCCAACCAAAGTGTCTCTAGATACTGATGCATTTGGTATTGTTCTCAATTCATTTATAATAGTAACTTTCATTTTATATGCCGGTGGAAAAGCTCTTAAAACTTTAGAAACAATCTCATCTTCACTTAAGGTTCCTCCACAACATTGTATACCCAAAACAATTTCATTTACTCTTTCCATAAAAGCATAAATTCTTTCTTCTTCTTCCATTTTCAGACTTTCATACCTGACCCAGAAGCATTCAAGTTTTGCAATTTTGATTGTGGAATCTCCTTCATTTAATGTTTCCATTTTGTCCCAAATAGCTTTAGCAGTAGATCTATCTGACAATCCCATGACTTGTTGACCAGACAATGCGCTCAAAAGTGCTTCTCTTGCTTTGCAATCATTTTCCTCATCTTTAGCCAAGGTAGGTGGATTAGGTTGACCTTGAGTAGAAGCAGTATAGCCATTATTTGTAACATCCCATATGTCATTTCCAATGCAATTCAAATGTGTCTCCATCCTGATCTTCCATATGCCATAGTTAGTTCCATCAAGTTTCAGACTGTCCTTCCTGAAATAGTTACAAGACATTGGATCTCCTCAAGCTATTAAACTTATGCAAAAAGAGGACTAAGCTCTGATACCAATTGTTAGGTCCCAGAGACAACTGAGAGGGGGGGTGAATCAATTGTCCAATAAATTCAACCAAAATTAACTTACCCAAACCTTAATGCTTAATACTAGTAAACCAAACTTTATGCCAGTAGATAGTCTTAACAATTAATTACAGTACCGGTAAAGATTAATGCATGAAACAGAAAGACAATAACATCAACAACACATAACATAAATATTTGTACGTGGAAACCCTATAAGGGGAAAAACCACAATGGGAAGCCTTACCCACAATCAAATGATACTACTACAGATAGTATATGTGTACAATATGGATTTTGTACATGCAGAAAGGCTAGTTGCCTAGAGCTCACTGCTCAATCACAAAATGAGAGTCACACTGACTACAATTTGATGGTTAAATCCAATGATAATGTACTGCTCAAAATAGCATCTTCATATGTTGGATTCAGTACTGGTTTAGTTTTGATTGCCTTCACAAAATCCTTCCTTCAACCTTGAAACGATGTCTGCGTGTATAGCTCTACTTATTTTTGCATATACCTTATTGCAATCTTTTTTGCATTCACGTATTAATCTCACAAATGAGATCTTACATTTATGCCATAACCTAAGACCAATTTGAATAAGTCATCTCACTAAAAGATATTACAATAAAATCAATTACAAATAAATCAATATCTGATGCATGATGTCGTCTCAATGCATTTACAATAATAATAAATCATCTCCATAATGTGTTGTGTTGATCTGTAATAGATATACCTACCGGTGCATATCTTGGACCTATTTGCTGGTAAAAGAAAATATGCAAACCTGAATAAACAAATAACCAAATCACCAAAACCAAGTGATTGAATAATGTCTTCAACATAACCAAGTAGTCTCCAAGTCATTCCAAGTGTCGGTGAACAATATAATCTACCGGTGACTGTGCATAAGTCTCTAACTTACTGGTGAACATAACCAAAGATCTACAAGTGCTGATAAGTGTTGACAAGTGATAACAAGTGTTGACATCAATGACAAAACCATATCAACATATCAAAATGCCAACTGGTTAAAGTGCTATGTAGGGTGAAATGATATAATATGAACATTGTTGCATGGTAGAGGCATAAATAGGTCTAGATCAAGAATGTGGATGAGAACAATAAGGTGAGGTCCCAAAATGCGGTCAAAATTGCAAGGGGTGAAATTTTAGGATGCTACATTTAACCCCCACTTTAGTGGGAGTGTGAGCTTACACAAATACTCATGGTAAAGTAGAAGAAAGAGAGATGAAGAAGATGAGGAGAAAAATCACAAGGAATATAATACATCATTAATTTTGAGGAACCATGCCCCCAATCTTAGGATCTTAACTCACTCAAAGATATGCAAGGGCACACAAAAATAAGATAAAAATAAAAATTCAAACAAAGAAAAAAAGATAGACAAATACAAAAGACACACAACAAAAGCTAAAGATGAAAACAAGACCTCAAGTCAACTAGCCAAAGAGACCTTAATATAAAAATGTCTCAACAACTAATATCATTCTTGAAAAATGCCATCTCACAAACACAATATCACATAAAAGAGCAAAGAAATCATCATCCATGGACTATCAATAGAAAAGTTATGAGTTCATGAGAGGAAGAAGAGATAGAATGAATACACACTAGATGTGTTTTTCTAGGTGATCCATGAGAAGAATGATGAAAGAGGAGAACATAAATGCCTCGCTCCTAGATGTTTGCATATAGGTGATCTATGTCGGGGAGGATAGTAGGAATAACTTCTAGCCCTATTCTGCTAGTTTCACTCATCCTCATGTGTGTGTGAAAATGATGTCTAGTTTCAAGTATATATCACCCCATATAAGAGTTTGTTTCCTTTGGTTTAGAGTTTTCTTCAAACTATTTAAGACATGTAATGTAAACGCAAATTCCAAGGAGCCAATGTGTGTGCAAATTCCAAGGGGTGAATTTCTAACCTCGAGAACATTCTCGTGTAAAGGTTTTGCTTTGGTTTCAAGAATGTGTAACCCCGATTAAGACACATACATTTTTGGTTTCAAGGACATCCCATGTAAGATTTTTTCTCTGGTTTCGATGATGTGTAACCTTGTCTAAGACATATATCAAATGTTGCATCTAGTTTTTGGCATGAAGCATCTCACATAAGAGTTTTACTCTAGTTTTGAGAATAAACACCCCATCTAAGACATGCAAAAATGCTATGCAAAAATATAGTACAATATTGTACAAATGGAGCGATATGGGTGCCCCCCTTAAGAAGTTAACATATCCCTATGTTTATGTCTTAAGAAATCTTAGAAACAAGGATATACTTTAGGCAACAATGTCATAAATCCAAGATAAAGAAGAAATACTCTTATAAGCAAGGATAAGATAGTTGAAAAAGAGATATCTTGCACCAAGTGTAAAGGCGATCCTTTGAGGAGAAGAGATATTTTCTCAAAACACATCTACCTCCAAGAGGAGCTATCTTGAACAAATATAAAATTTTCTACCAAAAAAAAGGAAGTAGAAAAATAATGCATACTCCACCTATTGCTAGGTGAAAGAGATTCTTGATGAAGGATGACACACTTTTGACCCAATGACACGGGGTAACTTTATGATAGGTGTACATTACCATGTTAAGAAGAGGTTGTAGCCAAGGAATTACACCTCTTACATAAGAGAGAATCCTTGAGAAAACAACAAATTCACATAAGGAATGACATCAAATCATGAATAAACACCACTCGACAAAGGAAAAGTGGATCCTTAGAAAGGGAGAGAGAAATAAATCATTGCCCCCCAAGTGTAAGGACAATGAGAAGAATAACTTCCAAAGAGAGATTGAATATAAGAAAATACATAATATACTCACATGAATGAATATCCAATGCAAGAAAAGACATTAATATATGTAAATTGCAACTGTAAAGAAGATTTATTCTTCAAAGAGAGAGAAATAAAGGAAGGAAGATCACAAATAGCCCTAAGGAGGGATTAATCATTAGAGATATACCATTGCAAGATTTAGGATATCAAAAAATGAAAAATACAACCCCTAAAGGGGATAGTGATATTTTAGATAGAAAGACAGAAAGGGAAGAAACCACCCTTGCCCCCCAAGCATGAAGACAAAGATAGATAAGGGGGATGAATCATGCATTTCCTTAGGAGAGATTATTCATAAGAGACTTACCGCTTCAAACAAAGAATAATTCCTAACAAGGGACACACATTTACTCGCATGAAGGATAATTCTATGCAAGAAAGGACATCAAGTTATGAACAATGTAATCCATGAAGGAAGTGGTGAAACTTAAAGATAAAAGGTAGAATAGAGATACAATAGGATCATGTTTCTACCCCAATATATTTGAAATTGAAAAATCAGCACCTCTAATGACAAAGAGATCCAAATTAAGTTAACTACTTGTGTCATAGGGTGAGGAGCAATATGAGGGGGAAAGGAGTGCTAAGGCACTACCTTTTCACCTAGAAAGAGAGAAAGATCTGCTGAAAGACATATATGGGCGTGATAGTACTGTTCTAAAACAAATTCCTTAAATAATTCACAATTTTCAAGAGAATGAGAACCTCCATGATGAAAAAAACAATTTCCATTACCTTCTTTATTCTTAGACATCAACTTCACAAAGGAAAAAACAACATTCTTATCATACTTCAATTTCCAAAAGATTCTAGTAGCCAATCTTTCGTGATCATAAATAGTTGTAGGCTTATTCCTTTGAGATTTAGGACAAGTGTTATTATTAGAATAAGAAGGATTGTCATCAATTATTATAACTTTACCATTATTAGGAAGTTCTTTTATTGAATTTTGAAAATCAAGACAATCATTGGCATGATGATCATGAGTTTGATGAAATGAACAAAAAGGAGCTTTTGAAGAAGAAGCACTTTTATGGGAGCGAATGACTCATTGTCCTGCAAGATGATCTTTAAAGTATTGAATCCTAAGGAGGTCATCAATATGAGATTTATTATCATGTCCTAGGCCTTCTATGGTGATTTGTGTAGGAAGTTTTATAGGGACTCTAATTACTTGTCCTTTAAAACCTTGTTTTGATATTATGATAAAGTCACTCCTATAAGAATATTTTGATTGAGAAGGTGATGGAACATTGAAATAAATTTCTTTAAATTTTATAGAGTAAGGATGTTTAGAAGGAATGAAAGGATTAGTAGATGAAGAATGAATATCTTGTGGAGAAGGATTTTCCTTTCTTTCATCATGCACATCCTCTTGGTAGATTGGGAAGAAAGATCCTTATCATATAAGGCCTCATCTTTACTTAATGTTATATGGGGAGAGAGATCATGAATGAAATGCATGCCATCATATTCTATACAAATCTTTTGATGTTTAAGATATCCTCTAGGAGAGTAAGGAGGATCTAGAGAGATGGAAACACCAATATTTTTATCCTGGCCCCCTTTCATAAGGGTATGTGTATGAGAAGAAGATGGGGCCATGTTTCTCTTTAATGCTTTCTCTCCATTATAGAGATCAATGATAAGAGAATTATCTCTTTCTTCATTCACATTAGATACCCTAGGGGAGGTACAAGTGCTAGGTTTTCCATTAACATCTCTAGGATTGGGATGTACATAAGCTTTTAGGTTATCTATGTATGAAATTCATTTGCCCCAAAACATCACCATAACGCAAAATATATGATAAATGAAAGCTTTCAGATCTAATTTATGAAAAGGAATCAACTTGGAAATCCGAAGAATGCATGACGTCCAAGTTCTATGAATGAAAAGAAGTAACATGAAATGAAAGAAGCCATTATCCAACACATGATTATAATAAATTTACGTAAAAATCAATGGAATCATATGTGAAATAGAAAATAATCAAATCCATTAATTGCCATGATGAATATTGAAATAAATTAGGATTTTATAAATAAAACCACTTAATTTATGTAAATTGATGAGATTCAAATTTGATTGATTTTTTTTTAGATTTAAATTTTGAAAAATGTGAACTGAAATTTGAAAATGAGAATTTGAAAGTTGAGATTTGTAATTGGAACTTGCAAAATAATTGAATAATGCAAAATTTTAGAAAAATGATTATTCAATTTTTGAAAAAATTATGCAACCTCCTAGGAAATTTAAATTTATAATTAGGGCTTTGAAAATAACCTCTTAATTAAAATTTAAAATTACCCATTAGAAGATTTGAATTTACCCAATAAAAATTTAATTTTAAAATTAAGGATTTGTTAATTAACCTCTTAATTTTAAAATTTAAAATTATATTTAGGTTGAAATTTGGAAATTTGAAAAGTTGAGAATTGCACAAAGTTAATTTAAATTTAAAAATTACGGCTCTTTTAATTAACCTCTTAATTTTAAAATTTAAATTTGAAATTGAAATTTGATCCAAGATTATAAATTTGAATTGGGATTGAAATTAACAACCAAATTTGAAGTGTGAAATTCAAAATTTAAGCAGCCCACAAATTCAATTTTAAATTTTTTTAAAATTAGGGTATTTAAAATTAACCACTTAATTTTAAAATTTGAATTTAAATTGAAATTTGTAGATGAAAATTTTAATTTTGAAATTTAAGAACACTCAGATCTAAAATAGTTAACCCAAATTAAGCAATTTACAAGCTCAATTTTGAATTTAAAAATTGGGATTTTAGTGAAATTAACCTCTAAATTTTTTAACTTTGCATGGAAATCAAACTTGTAAATGAAAATTTGAATTTTAAATTGCATAAACACTCAGGTCCAAGAAACATAAATCAAAATTAAGGCTGTAAGGAGTCGGGTTCACCAAAATGTAAAGGGGAAAATTCGATTTGGCAATTTGCAACATTGGAGGGAGAAATCACCACATCAATTTTCACTTAAGTCACAAATTAGATAAGGTTTGAATACTGAATGGATTGGATTGATCTTGGTCTCCTCTTTTGTAAATTGAAATGCTGAAATAGGTAAAGTGCTAAAAATCAAGGTAAAATTGAGAAAACAGTGAGCTAAAAATGTGTGATTTTCACGTGCACCTAGATCTAAACAACATAAGTTGAATTGGATCTGACACTCGAAAAAGCTCCTAAAAATCTAAGACCATGACGCAACACCATGGTCCTCTGAACTTTCCACACATGGAAAACGGTTGATTCATCTCTGTGAATGAAGCTTAAATTTTGAAGAGTACATCTTTGTACTTGTTTCCTATACACATAAAAGAAGGGGAAAAAGGTTGGGAATAGGGGTTTTCCTAAGTCAAACCCCAGTTTGGAATCAACCTTGAACTAAATATTGCAAATACTTGAAATAAAATGATGGAAAGGTAAACCTCGGATGCACATTGAATGATGATGTTTCTTTGTTTCTTGGATGTAATGACATATGTTTTATGAAACGGAATGAACATGACAAAACTCTAACACACAGACACATGCTTGCAAATGAATGATGTAATGTTGCTCCACAATTGATAGATGAAGAATATGTAGCATTGAAGACCTCTAGAAATCCTTGATGATGAATCTTAAATGCTTGAATGCTTGATTGTAGTTTTCCTTATGTTCACCTATCTCCTTGCCTTCTTATGTATAACTAAATGAGAGGGGAACACCTCCTTATATACTTTCCCATCATCAAACATATTAATTTTTTGACATAGGCCGACATGGAGAGGGGATTCTCACCCAAAATTTGGATAGGGAAAGGGGTTCAAATTGGGGCCCACCTAAGGAGGATCATGGTGTGGCACTATGGTCCTAGTGAGGACCAAGACGCCATGCCCTGGTCCTAGTGAGGACCAAGGCACCATGCCCTGGTCCTACCCCATATTTGGGCCAAGGTTAAGGTGTTATGCAAGGTGAAATGATATAATATGAACATTGTTACATGGTAGAGGCATAAATAGGTACAAATAAAGCATGAGGATGCTAAAACTAATGTGAGGGCCCAAATGTGATCAAAATTGCAAGGGGTGCAAATTTAGGACACTACTTCCAAAATAATTATATTTTTAAATAATTGTGTTGCTTTATATTAATTTCCTATACATAGTCAATAGTATAGCTTAGATTCCTTAAATACACATACAATTTATCTTTTCCTTAGGTAACTACTACATGCAAAAATATTATCTTCTCTCACTTATATAACTTGAATAATCAATAGTACCTACCCATAGAAACTATTATACCATTAAGTTTACTTCCAAAATACTTACATTTTTAATTAATTGCATTTCTTTAGTTTAGTTTCTAATAAATAAACAATAGTACAACTTAGAGTACTTAAGTACACATGCAACTACCAACACCATCCAATAAGATATGATTTGTTGGTTGATAATTAAATTTAACTTGTTTAAGTTGATAAGTTTCTTGATAATAGATATGTTGGTTCGTTGAGCTGAATGCATGCCTTACTTGCATAAGTTTGTCACGCCAAGACAAAGAGACATATTTGACATCATTATTAGGGATGGTGCTAATTTTTAGGATCTCTAAGTTTTTGATTTATTTATTTGTTTCTTCCATAATATGGAAGTTTTCATTTTCAGCAATAATATTACTAAAATTCTCAAGAAAACCCCAAACTATTTACTAATAGAACCTAGGAAGGCAACCCTTATGTTCAAATTTCTATTGCATGTCGTGGTAGAGGGATGACTTAGGAAGATCCCTTCTATCAACAAAAAATCAAGATCTATTTGAACACATCAATACAATAAGAGACCCAACATCCTCAAAGGAATAAACACCCTTAGGTGAATCAACATCAACAGAAGAATAGATAACTTAATAGCTAAAGGACAAGTAGAGAACCCTACTGAATTGGTGACATTTGAGTTTCCAAATACTAACCAAGAACATGTAATTGTCTTGTAAAACATACATCATTTTTCTTTATCTAATTTCTATCGTCTAATCATATAAGACCCTGATACATTTATTTTTGAATTTGATGTTTTATGTTTGAGCTATGATTATATAATTGATGCACATAGACTAAAACTCTTTCCAACCATACTAAATATGTTTCTATAATCAACACTATTATTTTCGAGGAGATATGAAAGCAATGACATCTTCTTAATGTCATGAGGATAAGCCCCTTTAGGATCATGTTGAGAGATTTTAGATTTACTTAAAAATATCATGTCAGAATAACCTCTCTCTAGAGTCTCTTAAATTTTTATTTCTAGGAGGTGTGAATGAGGATTGTATATATGTGTTGAGCCTAATTAGAGAAAGGGAAATCTCTCAACTATCTTTTGATGAGATCTTCCAAATCTATTAAAATTATTCATGATCAACCATGAAGAAGTCTACAGGTTACAAATTTATACTTTCCACTAAAACATCTAAGAATTTTTCTAGGCTAGAACTCAATAACCTTATGCCAAATATGAAAGAAGTTATCATCATCCACCTTATGACATATTTGGACACTTTACACATCAAGAAGAAACAAGAATAAGTAGACTTATCTCACTAAATTTTATGAACATTACTATTAAAAGAAGGTCACTTGCAAGTGTAAGAAGGTTACTAGTATTTATGAGGAAAGATAAGGAAGATTTGAGTTTCACGCCTCAAAAGATGAGGAAGGACAAGTTTTCTACATTACTCAATATAAAACCCACAAAAATAGACAAGTTATGCTTGACAAAAATCCATATTGAGCTCAACACTAAGTCTTATACCTGTCTCCAAAATATAATCTTCACAAAACTTGTATTCTTCAAATCTGTTAGCATCAAAAGGAAAACTGAAAGCAAGAAAAACCAAAAACACTTCTCGAGCAAAAAACATCATCTCAAAGTGAGAAGCTAACTTGAGATGATGAAAATCCTCCATCCTCTAGTGCTACCAACCTCCAAAATTTTGAAATTTTATAGTACTAATGCACCATTGTCACTAGTGAATGCACAATTGACACTAGGAGAAGAGTCATTAATAATACATTCATCATCTATGGAATCTTAATCCTCAATACAAGCCTCATTGCCTTAATCAGATTGTTCTTTTACTTTTCTCTTAAGCACATCACTAGCTCAAGTTCTACAACCCCAAGTTGTGTGACCATTTTTCTTACAATAAAAAGACTTAATTCTCTTTGATCTTCTATAATGACTTCTTCAATAGAGTGCTTTTTCCTGAGAATTTGATCTTTTGTATTTGCTTCTTGAATATAGTGTTTTTTCTCGAGGATCATCTTCTAATTCTTCTCTTGTTCTCTTATATTCTACTAGAAGATCTGAAATCATACCTTCTAGAGTTTGTGAAGGTATTTGACTAAGAGTGAAAACAACATTGTTGTGTTTTGAAGGAAAGTTGTTTAACAATATGGCCTTTGCATAATCAACATCTACAGGAGCCTTAACCTCTATAAGTTGTCTAATGAGAGATCTTAGATTACTTATATGGTTTGACATTGTGATCCCATCTTCCATCTTGAACCTAAACAGCTAAAGTTTGAGAGATAATTTTTTATTGGTCACTTTGGCTCCAAATAATTTATTCAAATTATCCCAAATTGCATTTGATGATTTATCTAAATCTATGTGATACAATTTAGTGTCAGAAAGAGAAAGACCAATAATAAACTTCTCTTTATCATCTCTATTATTCTAGTCTAATAGCTTGGTTGCATCTATAGTTGGTTTCTCCTTTTTACTTGCTATACCCCATAAATTCTTATTCATCAATTGCATTTGGATTTTCATTCTCCAAGAATAAAAATTAAATCTGGAATACTTATCTAATGGAATTTCCATTTTAACAAATTACTATCAAGCTTATCCCTCTAAAATATGTTAAAATATTCAACCACCTTTATTTATTCATTACAAAATAGAAAGCAAGAAAATTAGTTTTACCTAAATCTTCAATGGAAAACTAAAAATATTAACTTTATTCTAATAAACTATTTAATATCATTGTACCTTCTTATTGAAATGTTTATTTATTAAAGGTTATAAGTAACCTGAGTTTTTTGAAAGATTGAGAGGATGGCGTGTGAGGGCGGTGAGTCCAGAGGCCGAGCTAGGGCATTTGTGCCCTAGCCCGTGTTTGCTTTCTCGTACGGGGGGTTCTGGGCAACATTGCAGGGAGGGGGCGATTTTTGTTTTCTGGTTGTTGCAAGTGGTAGCTCAGGGGTGTCGGGGGTGCTAGGTCCCTAGTTCTCATTCGCCTGTTGCAGTTAGTGGTGTAGGCAAGTTTGGGAGGACTCAGGTTTGGGAGCCTCCTTTGGTGAAGATTGGGAGGTGAGAGGGGTGAGGCTTTTCAGGGGGAAGTTTCTCTTTTCCCATTTTTGTTTGGGTTGGGGTTTTTTCTGTCATGCATGATGGCTGGTTCACGAGAAGTGGCTTCAGAGGCTTCTCCTAGCTTGTATTTTCGAGCAGCTTTGGATTCAAAATCCCCGAATCATGGCATTAAGACTTTTGATAATAATCTTTTTTCTCCCGACTCGGGGGTTGCTAGCGCTGGTGTATCCAATGGATCCCAAATTTTGAAGCTTAACGACTGTATGGAGAGATACAAAGAGAGGCAGAAATTAGTAATTCCATCTGAGATGATTGCCAAGGATGTTGAATTTTTTTCAAAGTATTCGCTTTACTGCAAATTTTTGGGGATGAGGGTTTCTTTGCAATTTCTGGAAAATTGGGCTCAGAGGACTTGGGCGTCGGAAGGGGAAATGGATATTATGTTGCTTGCAAATAATTATTTCATGGTTACATTCAATTGTATGGAGGATTGCAATAGGGTCTTTGAAGGAGGCCTGTATTTTTATAACCATGTGGGGTTGTACATCAAGCCTTGGCATGCAGGATTTAACTCTTCGGAGGAACTCCCGAATCGGGTCCCAATTTGGGTTAGATTACCTCATTTTCTGGTGGAATGTTGACTGTAGGATGTGCTTTGAATGATCTCTTTGTTGCTTGGGAAGCCTATTGGATCTTCATCGCAATCCTTAGGGAGAAAGGTAATGACTTTCACTTGTATCTGTGTTGAAATTGATCTTAGTAAGCCTTTCCTAGATGCTATAGATATGTGTGCGGGATATTATTCTTGGGTCCAATAGTTGGATTATGAGACCTTACCATTTTGGTGTCGCCTATGTCATGAGTATGGTCATTTGCAGTGCAAGTTCCCTAGGTCTAAATCGGTTGTGCATCAGCCTCAACTGTCGTCTCGTAACCTTGATGGGGATGATAAAGGAAAAGCTCCCATGTCTAGTGTGACTGTGGGTGTTGATGTCTTTGTCCTAGCTAAGACAAAGAATAAGAACTGTGGACAAAAGAGGTCTTTGCAGGAACGTCAAGAGGAGGATACTTTTAACAAATTTGAAGCCTTGGATGACCTTAGTCAGTAGGAGGTGAATCCGGGGTTGATTCCCTTAGATCATAGTGCAGTAGGGTTGATGCCTGATAGTGTGGACTTGGATCCTACCCAAGGTCTGCAAGAGGTTGGAAGTCAACATATGGAGATGGATCAGCAGGTATTGGCTCAGATGGAACCCATCTCTAGTGTTGGAATGAATATAGCTGGTGGGGATGTCTCTCTTTCAACACAAAAATTGGGCTCTATTGGGGTTAAAAGTAATAAGACCTCTTTACACATGGGTCTTCTTCAAAAAAATATCAAGAAAGGTGTAACGGAGAAGAACTCGAAGGTGGGCAGAAAGAAGGAATTGGATAAGATTAAATTGATGTGGGAGAACTTGGTTGAGTCAGGGTCAGTAAAGACTCTGGATTCTTATTTTTCTAATCCCCCGAAATGATTGTTCTTTCATGGAATGTGAGGGGCTTGAACAATGGCCCTAGACAAAAAGTTGTTCGGGATTTGATTAGGAGTCATTCTCCTAATGTCCTTTTCTTGTAGGAAACTAAATTATCAGTAGAATGTATGTTGGGTCTAGTGCCTAAGCTATGGGGGAGAGGCAAATGTTAGTGTATTGGGGCAATTGGCTCCTCTGGAGGCGTGGCCTATCTTTGGAACCCCTTGAGGATTCTCCCTATTTAGTGGGTTTCTTCCAGATCATCTTTATCCAGGGTGGCCTCTAGTCTTGAGACTGGGGAATATATCTTGCTTACTAGCATTTATGCTCCCACTGATCTTCAGGGTAAGCAAAATTTGTGGTGGCATATTACTTTTATGCATGGGATTTTTCCTTTTCATCCATGGATTATGGCGGGTGATTTCAATGCCATCTTAGAATTGAGTGAGAAGAAGGGTGGTGTTATGTGGTTGGAGCCTTCTTCCCTCCTTCTCCAAGATAGTTTATCAACCTTGAATCTTGTTGACATCAAGCTCGGTAATGGTCTATTCACTTGGAACAACAGGAGATTAGGGGAGTATTGGATTGCAGAGCAGCTGAATCGGTTTCTGATTTCTAATTTTTGGATTGGGGGGGGGGGGGGGGGGGTTGGTCCACTTGCTTTGAGATTTTAGATTGGAAAGATACAGACAATTGGCCCATCAAATCGGTATCCTCTTCTGCTCGGGTCACTCGCTCTCCTTCTTTCAAAATCTAGCTTATGTGGTTGCGAGATTCTTCTTTGCAAGTACTTGTTGCAGAGTGGTGGAAGAAAGGGAGGCCAACCTATGGCACTGTCATGTAGACTTTTTCCAAGCAGCTTGTTAAGTTTCAGTTTAAGCGGTGGAATTGTCAATGTTTAGGTAATTTCTCTCATGCCAAGACAGCTGCTCAATTAGAGCTGAATGGCATTACTAGAGAGATTAGAGAGCATGGATTGTCAAAAGCCTTGCTGAGGGAGGAAGTCAGGGCAGTCAAGGTTTTAGAGGAGTGGGAGTTTAGGGAGGAAATCTACTAGAAATAGAGATCTAGGATTGATTGGCTTCAAGCGGCAGACAAGAATACTGTGTTCTTCTTCAATTTGGTTAAAGAAAGAAGGCATGGAAATTTCATCCCTATCCTGGTTAATGATAGAGGTGAGCAGTGTTTATCATTGCAAGATATTTCTAGGGAATCTATGCAGTATTTCCAATCACTTTTAGGGAGGATACTAAGGGGGAATCAGAAGAGGGAATTCAGGTTCTTGCTTGTATCCCTTCTCTAGTTACTAGGGAGATGAATGAGTAGCTAATGGGCCCCATTTTGTTGGACGAACTTGAGAGGATTGTTTTTCACATGAAGAAGGGGAAGGCGTCAGGACCAGATGGGTTTCCGATTGAGTTCTATCAAGAATTATGGGATATTATCAAATTGGACTTATTGGAGGTGGTCCAAGAGTCTCAGAGGACTAAGTAGATGCTTCGGTCTTAGAATGTGACTTTCATTGCGCTCATCCCCAAGTGTGATGGGGCTGACCGGTTAGGCCAATTCTGTCCTATTTCCCTTTGTAATGTGATTTATAAGATTATTTCTAAGCTGATAGTAGAAAGGTTGAAGAATTGGCTTGGGGGGGTCATTTTAGAAGAGCAAAGTGGGCTTGTGCAGGGCCATCAAATCTTGGATGGAGTGGTCATCAGCACTGAGATGATTCATTCTATGGTAGCTTCCAAGGAAAAGCTATGTTTATTAAGCTAGACATGGCAAAGGCTTATGATAGAGTTTGATGGTCCTTTCTCCAGAATATTCTTAGGGCATTTGGTTTTGTTGATGAATGGATCCAATGGGTTATGAGTTGTTTTTCGTCTACCTCATTCTCGGTGCTAATTAATGGAGACCATACGGAGTTGTTTGGTGCATCCATCGGCCTTCGTCAGGGGGATCCTCTTTCCCCGTACTTATTCATTCTCCTAGCTGAGGGTCTGGGGAGATTGATTAAGTATAATGTGGGGCTTCATACTATTCATGGTTGGAGTTGGGGTAATGACATACCTCCTCAGTCCCATTTGTAGTTTGTGGATGATACGGCCCTGATGGGATTGGCTAGGATCAGCGAAGCTATAAATCTGCATAAAATCCTGGATGTCTATCTTGGGGCTTTGGGTCAATTGATCAATGAGGATAAATCTTCCATTATCTTCTTCAATACGCCAAGAACTATTCAATTGAGGATTACTAATATCTTGAGATTCCAGGTCGGGTCTCTTCCCTTGACTTGCCTAGGTATTCCTATCTCTGCTGGTAATCCTCCCAGGGACTCTTGACAGGGTATTCTGGATAAATTTCATAGAAAGATTGAACATTGGACTCATAGATGGTTATAATTTGCTAGGCAGGTTCAATTGATCCAGTCAGTGGTACATGCTCTTCCGATTTATAGGTGCATGCTCCAAGTGGCCCCAAAGTGGTTTGTGAAGGAATTGGATTCTTTGGCAAGGCAACTCTTATGGGCAGGCAACCTGTCCTCCCATAAATGGAGTCTGGTCAATTGGGACTTGGTGTGCAGCCCGAAGCAGTTGGCGGGGCTTGGCTTAAGGCAGTCTTCTTTATTTGGGGAGACTTTGGCGGCTAAATTTTACTGGAGGTGGTGTGTTGAGAAGGATCAAAGTTGGGCTAAGATTTTATCGTGCAAGTATATGTAGAGGATCCCAACAGAGGAAATTTCAAGATATCCGCTTGTGGGAAAAAGGCTCTATGATTTAGAGTACTCTCAAGAAAGGGGCTACACTAATAAAAGAAGGTTTATTTTGGATCTATAAGAAGGGAGAAGAGGTGCTTTTTTGGTTCTATTCTTGGGATGGCTATCCCCCATTATTGATCAGTTTCCTAATTTAGTGAATCTTTTTCAGAGGTTCCTGGAGGTAGGGTGGTCTAGAGTGAGCGACTTTAAGTCTGGTTATAGGTATGGGCAATTGGAGATAGTGCGGTGGAAGGTTCCTACTGAATGGTCGGTTGTTGATATGGAGGAAGACTGCACTGCGCTTTCTAGTATTTTGGCTAGTAGACATTGTAGTTCCCTTAAGGATAGGGATAGACTTTCTTGGTCCCCAAATCCTTAGGGTGTTTTACTATTGCCAGTGGGTACCATGAGCTGATGTTCGGTCGCTTGGAGGGGAGGGAGGTGAACTGGTGGAAATGTGTTTGGAACAATTTCTCTTGGCCGAAGTGTAACTGTTTTGCTTGGACTTTGGCTTGGAATAGGTGTCTCACTTGGGACAATATTCGCAAGCGTGGGTTCCATGGGCCTTCCATCTGTGTTTTGTGTGGCAATGGAGAGGAGGATTCCTCTCACTTGTTCTTCAGATGCCCTTTCTTTTTGTTGCTCTTGCATTACTGGTGGGGGGTGTGGAAGCACCCCTGTGTTCACGCAGATTTATTGGTGGAGTTTTGGAGCAGTTTGGGCAAGCCTCCTATTTTGTCCTCTTTTCTCTAGACTGTCTAGCACATTGGGCCCATTTTTATACTGTGGTAGATTTGGTTAGACAGGAACAGGAGGATCTTTATGGATGTCAAACTGTTAGTTCAACAAGTGTGGAATAGAATCATTGAGCATGATCCAGGAGACGGTGGAAGCTAAATGTGAGGTAAATTTTCCTCTGGAGAGAGGAGAGGTTGATATTGTGAGTAGGTTGGGTTTGCAGGAGATGTCTCATGTCTCAACTTGTGCCAAGAGATGTAGACGTGCTAAGCGGAAGGTCCAAAGGGAGGGAAGTTGATTGCTCCTTAGGATGATTTCATCAAGATTAACACCGATGGTTCCTCTCAGGGTAATCTGGGCCCTGCTGGGATTGGGGGGGTTGGTAGGGATTGTTTGGGGGTTGTGGTTTTCTTCTTTTCAATTCATAAAGGGCAATAGCCTAATAATTTTATGGAGGGATTAGCAATTTTCTATGCCCTGGAGCGTTCTTTTGAGTTTGGATGGTGTAAGGTTATCTATGAATTGGATTCACAGATTATTGTTAACCTGTTGAATTAGCATAAGGTGAGTGGGATTAATTGGCAGCTAGCAGGGACTGTTCACCAGATTTTGCAAATTAGTGCTATGATGGAGAAGGTATCCTTCATCCACATTCCTCGGGAATGGAACAGGGTAGTTGATTGCTTGGCTAAGTGGGCGTCGAAAAATGGTGATGAATGGAAAGTTGAGGGTTGGGAGCATCTCCCCCCGGATTACTATCACGACTTGCATAAGATATTTACTGAGGATATGGATAGTTATGAAGCTGGTTGATCTTTGGTTGGGATTGTTGGTCTCTTTTGGTGGTTTGGGGCTCTGGTTTTCTTTTGTAATGTTGGATTCTAATTATTAAGTTTTTACCCTTTTTATTAAAAAATAAATAAATAAATAAATAAAAATAAATAAAAAATGATGTTTATTTATTGAATGGCTTGAACTCCAATATCTTCACAAGAACATAATGTAGTATAGAGTCCTTACATGCCTAGTCATTTAGGGATATTGATGTCTCTATCATTCTGCAACATCAAAGTGATATTGAAAATCAAGGCATATTACTCAATATAGAAAGTTGTTACCCTTAATTTGCCGCCATCCTCAATTTTAACCACCTCTATTGATGCCTAACACAACAAACCAGATGCCTCTTCTATGCTTTCTAGCCTCTCATGTCTTCAAGCACTCACTGAATCACTTGAAACTACTTCATGATTTCGCAAATATGGCTAAGTTGCCCAAATTCCATAAAACGTATTATGTAAAATTGTCGCCTTCAATCTCCTTACATGGAATTTGTAGGCTTAGATTTGTTGTAGGAATAATCCTTCACAATATATTTAACATGCCTTCTTCTCACGATGTATATATCAAAACTCTAATCGAGCCTTTGCACCTTTATAAATCTAAAATGATTGTTAGTGAATCAAAAAATGACAAAGTAGTAATAAACCAATGCTTGAAAAATATTCATGAACTTGTGTTGGCATTCAAAGACAAAGATGCAAGATCCTTGATAGATTAGGGGTTATTGAATCGCTGAAGAGGTACCAATGTTCTTCACGTACTGGATCAGAGGCACCAACTTCACGCCATGTCTTGCCTCCAGATTTGCGCTCTAATACCAAATAAAGATGGAAATGGAAAAACTTTATTGATCATATTGAATGTAGGCGTACATATATATAAGAGTTCAATGTATGGTTAACGGTTGCAGCAACTACCGATAACTTAAAATTTAATAGATGACACAGTTACACCAACAGAGTTTGACTCATGTTCCTTGTTAGATGCCTTGAAGGCTATCTCTTTTAGAACAAATTTCTCACTATCCACTCATCTCAAAAGAATGCAAATCCAAGTACTTCATCTATTGTCAATTCCTACAAATCCTTAGCTTCGTCTATAGCAGCCAATTTGGCAAAGAATCATAATGGTAGGGATATGGAAACCTTTTTCACGATATATGGTTCCTTCAAACTCTTTGCCCAATCCTCTAATGGAGAAAACTATGTCATCAACTCAAAGAAAAAATGTAACAATATGTTCATCCTCCTTCATCTTTAAGTCTTCAAATTGGATTGTCTCCTTCATAGATTGTATGTAGTTTAGTCCACATTTTTTAGTTGTCTTACTTTGCGTTACCTCCACATACTCAGAGTCGGTAATACCACAAATGATAACATTTACAACCCTAGAATTATTTTCACATGCTCTCATACCAAACACATCCTTTGGGGAACTATCCAAGAAAACATATCTATCTATCAAATATTGACAAACTTCAAAACCTAGATCCTTCCACTACAAAACCCATAATATGATCCATAAAAAATTATAGCATAATTTTCAAATGAATCTTTTAGAGTAACTAAGTATGACATCTCAGATCTACCTCTCAAGATGTTAATATTTTTCCAAGGAACCTTTCTTTGATACCATTTGAAGGGAACATAATATACTAAGAGGGGGACTGAATTAGTATATCCAATTTTTACTTAGTATCAACATTAATTTCCACAAACAACTTATCAACTCAAACTTCAAATCAGATTAACTTAAGTATCCCAATAATGTAGCAAATAAAACATGCAATCCAAACACATTAACACAATGAATGCCAAATATATGTGGAAACCCAAGATGAGGAAAACCATAGTGAGAATACTTGCTTGATCTATTGCCCAAATCTAGCCTCACAAATAATGAATTAGTTATTTAGATTGTGTAGGCACTAAGCTACTAGAGACACCTATAATCTTTTTTTTTTAAGCACCAACTCATTAGAGACAACAAACTCTTAAGCCTATGGCTAAGTGGTAACTCAAGAACAAGGACCTCAATATCAACAGATATGAATGATATAATTTTATGACCTTTAACTTACAACTTATCTCAAATCAATTTAGGTTCAACGCTCTCTCCTCTATCTCTTGTGATATTTTGATAGTGGTGCACATGAATCGAGAAATATCCTTTTGACTCATTCTCCAATTCACATGACATGAACTTGTATCCTCAAAAGTACATCACATTATAAATAACTCTACACTAGGAATGATTCTAGGATACTCACAAGTATGATTCCTACCAACAATTACAAACATAAGTTGTCCACATACATATTTGAACATTTTACAAGATGTCCTTACATTTTTACTTCATCAAACATGTAGTAGGATAGGTCCTAAACAACCCATACACACATCAATACAAAGGAAAATATTGCACACTTCACAAGGAATCTTCAGAAAGTTGTAAAGGTTGTCCATGCACAATCTCTAGAAAAAGCACATGCTACACTTCATCTACAAGTTAGCCATATGAAACATGAAATAGGTCTAGACAAAAAACTCCCACACTACTCCACACAAAGAAAAAAATTGTCTAGATCCAACTAAGGATCAAACTGATCATGATGGACATCCACCCTTAATTTGTGGCATTATACACTCAAAAAATCTATCACATCATTTCAAAACACAAACTAGATCTGTCAACAACATAGTTACAAACACTATCTTCTCTCACACCAAAATTTAATCGCATTGAATACTAATTAAACTTGCATAGGAATACTCTCCATTAAAACCGTAAATCATAACTCTTAAGCATTAGCAAATATAGATCTTTCTAAGTTACCAAAACAAGCATAATAACTAGGTAATTGCAATCAACTTTCCAAAATGGACTTCTATCAAAATGAAAAAATGTTTTATGATAATGTAGACATATCTTGACCACAGGGGCTTCACTTAGTGAACCTCAGTTATAGCATGTGCATTCATGGCATACTAAATAACCCCCCTATTTTCAAAAAACATTGCTCTATACTCCTTTTTTGTCATCCCCACCCAATATACAACCCAAATTAAACCCCCCTATTTTCACCAAATATTGTATTTTTTCATAACCTAAATTAAAACCCTCCCTACTTCCTCTAGATATGCAATATATTGTTAAAGAATTTTGGGATATTAAACCCCCCAATATGAATGCACATGATATAATATTGCCTAACTAGTGAAGCCCCCATGATCTTGACCAATTTTATAGTCATGTCAATCAATGAGACTACATAAGACTTCCACAACTCAAAATGAACTGATGTGAAAATGCTAGTAACATAATTCTTCAACTATGTGGATACATCTAAAGTAAGAAGCATGACCGCAACACTACTGAGAACATCTGTCAAGCAAACTCCTTCTAAGACAACTCCCTTTTTGAAATCAATAACAATTTTTTTCAACAATAGCTAAAACCCGAGGTAATCATGCAATGATAATGAATGAAAGGATCAAGGTACATGAAAAAATACATCCTAGAATAAAATTTTGGGACTATTGTGAACTTTTCAATCTTCTGATAATTGAAAACAGAAAACATATATAAACATAAAATAAATAATATAACACAAGCATATGTAGGGAAAAACCTTTAACAAGTAAAACCCACACTCTAATGTAACCCAATATGTTGTCCAAAAAACAACATAGATACAATAGACGTATAGATAAAGCCTTCATAGAAGTGTCAACAACTAGATGTATAGAGCAATTATAATAGTTTAACAATATCTACAAAAATCTTTTACAACCTCCATATCAAGCACCTATTTTATAGGAGATACAATAAATAAAATCAATCATATGGTAATTAGAAAACCATTAGATAAAACCACCTAAAATTTGGAACCAAAATTGTTAGCTTATAATTCTAACACCCAAATCTCAAGATGAGACTAGGGGATAAAAATAGAATAATTCTTTTACCTATCATAATCTCATAATATTTCACTCATCGAATTGGATGTACGATTTTAGTTTTGTTGTCTACAACCAAGGATATATTATGTTGTGTTATAAGATGCATTGTAATTTGGTCAATAAGTGTGATTTCCTCTTACAACTCTTTTATGTGTTCAATGCACTTTTCATTTCCTATACAAACTTTGGGAGATAATATCTTTTTATTTAGGAAGTTGATTAGGTCATTTATTTTTAGTATATAGATAAAAGAGACCTACATAAAAAAAATACTCCCAAAGTCTATGTCCAACTACCCAAAATATTTTTTGTTTGTTGAGAAACTATCTCTATGGTCAAGAAATTGAGTTCTATTTTATACCTCAAAAATCAATTATACTTTAATGCATTTATGTACCTTCTCCATGCTTCATTTGGTTTTTGTTAAAAATTGTGTTCCTAATCTTAAGGGACATATTTAAAGGATGATTCTTTTATTCTTTATTATATTATGTTTAAGGGAAGATTATTTTATATTTTATTTTATTTTTCTCCTTTTTTAAGTTCTTTCATATGGGCACCATAGCAATCATCTAAGATTTTTTAATTGAAGAATATGAGTTTTTATTAATTGGTGAATATGAGTTTTTAGCCTAACCTACAGTAGGTGAGGCCACAAATGGTGAACCTTGTGACTAGAAAATAAAAATTACATACAACAAAGCACCTTACAACCATCTAGAGGGTAGTCAAAACTAACTAAAAGATGTTCAATCACCTAATGCAAGTGAATGTGTAAATAGAACAAAATTGTTGGCAATAAACCAAAGAACTACCATTTGCTAATGTGTTAAACGACTTAATAATTATATAATCCTCACAACTAAAATTTTAATTCAACATATAGATAAACTCTTCCCATTCTAATTTTAATGTAAGAAAAAGAAAAAAATTACATTACAAATAGTAAAAACAAATTGAAAAAAAATTGAAAGCTACACATTGACAATAAACATTTGATAAATCTTTAATGAAAAAAAATAACAATAAAATAAAAACTTAAGTATAAATATAATTCTCATTGTGTTTACAACATTTTAAAGATCTATACTTATTATATAATTGCTTAACTAATTTATTAATATAAAAAAAATTATCAAAATAAATGATCTCAAACTTCCGTCATAGCTTTTATTATAAATAATTAATCGGAAAACAGTATAATTTCCAGGTGTCCGGCTGCCGCCGCTTTCTGGAGTGGCGTTTCATCCTTGATATTCTTCATTAACAAAAGGCAGGGCTTCAATTGAATCAGCCGCTCTACTATTTCAAGGGATTTTGACCAACAATACCATTTTACATTAAAAGGGGCTACGAAATAATTGCTTCCTCCAATCTTTAGAAAATTGTAGAATCTTTGATGTCTTTTCATTTTCAGTTACTATTATAATTGTTAAAAGGGGTCCCCAGTAATTGAGTACTCCATACATCATGAAAATTTCCTTTATATTTCAAATAAAATATCATTCTAATGAAATTCAAATGTTTTCAATGAGTGAGTATACTTTTAACTTTTTATTTTCTATTTGTTGACTGTGGAAATAGTCACTTTGACAAATAGATTAATTAATTAATGGAGTTTGACTTAGTAGTTTTTTTTAAGTAAAATATATTTTATTAATTTAAAGATTAATTTGCTATATTTTTTCTTTATATATTATTAAGTTGACAATGATAAATATAAATATGAAGTATATATTGACACAAACTACAATGAGTTAAGAGATCTTTTCAAAATGATGCGAGGTAAATTTTGACAATTGTGATATTGTGAGAGAGACACAAACTTAAATTTAGAATTAGGTAATTGATAAAAAAAATGATGATTAAGATCTAAGAACTTGATCTCCTAAGAAAAGGCCATAAATGTTATTTGTTGGGAATCATAGTGTCTTAGCCATTGTGAGTTCCTAGAATTATTCAATTATATGTTTTTTTAGTTTTCATAATTAAATGAAAAATTATTGTATTTTAATTAATCTTGCATAAAAACATTGTGTGGGATTTTGCCATGGTATAATGGCCAAATGTCAATGCCTTGGAATTGGTGTTGTATGATGTCATCAAGGTGATTATTCATAGTATGTTTGGAGCACCCTATTTAGGTAGAATATATAATAGAAAATATTGACATATTTTAAACTTGTAAGAAGGAAGTTACTGTAGAATATTGACCAACTTTATGATAGGTGATTACACTTGCCATGGAATTTTGTTTTTGGTAATGAGACTTGTCATGTAACTTTGTTTTAGGTAACGCTAGTTACAAACTTGAGTGCTCATGTTGAGTGAGTGGTTATGACACAATTGAGGTTCTACTTGGGTGTCATGTCACTAGGAGATTTTAGCACACTTTTTTTTTAAACTATTGATTGTTTTTAGGTTGACCATTGCTAATAAATAGGGTAATAGAGTTATAATATATATGAGAGATTTTAGGAACATAAGTTCTATTAGAAAGATACTAAAATTACTCTATATTTAAATTCTAGTGACAAATTTGTTGAGAAATAAGGTGTTGTACACCTTGCATAATGTTATGTAATTGTAAAATTTTATTTACTAGCATACCCATCTTTACAAAAATATAGGTAAAGTGCCCCAAAAGATATCATATTTGTTCATTATTCTAATTAAAACATAATTATATTAAATTATTATTATTATATTATGATATTGTAATCAATATTAAATTATTATTAATATATTACTATTTTTTATATTTTTTATATTTTTTATATTTTTTATATTTCTATTAAACTCTTCACCAAAACAAAAAGATATATATCTTTATATTATTATTATAATATTAGATTGACATAATTACGATGTTAACCATTTGATTTACATAAACATAATTGATTAATAGTTAAACTTAGAGTGAGCAGTAGTTGAGAGGAGAAATAAATAAAATGTTTATGTTTTTACTTTTCATACAATAAGTTTCACAAACACGTCATGGTTTTTATTAACACATTTGTGCATCCATTATGTGATTGAAATAGACAAAATTGATTAATAGTTAAACTTGGAGTGAGTGGTAGTTGAAAAGAAAAAATAAATAAAATATATTTTTTTTTACTTTCATGCAATTAAGTGTCACAAACTTGTCAAATTTAATGCTTCTAGTTTTTATTAATACATATTTGTGCATCCATTATGTGAGTGTAATACGTGTTGGCATAATTATGTGAGTTGCACATGGACATGTAATGTATAGAAATTCTATAGGAATATTATTAGGGTAGGTTGATGTTGTATTATAACATTGAATATTATATAGTAATTATAATTTAATATTGGGAAAATATATTTGATAAAGTGTAAACTTAGTACCCAAAATTAAATGTGGGGTCAGTAGTTAGGTAGACCATGGTTTTGATGTACTAATCCTTAGTGGGTTTGTGGAAGCTTGATTCTATAGAAGCAACCACAAGGTAGTTGTTTAAGGTTATCCAAGTAAGAATTTGTGGAGGTTGGAAGCATGGCATGGGATGTGTGGTTACATTCTTGTTCACAAGGAGTGCTTGTTGATGGCTTGGGGTTCAAAGGCTTTAACTTTGGAATAAACTAGTAGTTGGACCCATATGTTCATGGGTACACTAATTTTTTTATTTCAATAGGTATTGGCTTAGAAGTGGTAGTCTTGAAGTTGAGAGACTATTTAGAGTGGTGGGCCATTATTTTATCCTTATAAATAAACTTTTTTTTTAGATATTCTTTAGAGGATTCAAAATTGAATATCTATATATATTTTAACATTTTTTCTATGTTGAATGTACAAGAAGAAAAAGCAATAAGTCATGGTAAATTTTTTGAGTTTTTGTTAGAGATTTTCATATAAATTAGAGCTAAAAATAAACATTTTTTATGAAATTCGACCAACTACTTGAGGATTCATCATGCTAGTTGGCAAATTGATGTTGAGAATAATAATTTTCCACTATATTGATTAATGTAGAATTTATACTCTTGTTTATATATCAAGAAAATAACAATGTTAATAAATTTCTAAAACACTATAATTATCAAACTCTACCAATATATCATATAGTGATAGTTTTAGAATATGCCCACATTCAAAGAAGATGAGCCTACAAAGAGAATAAATTAGATAAATAAATATCATTATAAATATCAAGACAACTTCACAACTTCAATGATATGAAATTAAAATTTTATCTATAATATAATTCTTTAGAAATGAGGCTCTAAGATAATTGTTATATAGTTTATATTGTATATTGTGGACTATTTCTCAAACTAGTTAAAAAAATTGTGGATCTAAACTTATATAAGTGTCAATGATTTTGTGATGGAGTCATAATTTGTATGTGATGTCTTGGTTTAGTGAATAAGTAATCTCAACACCAATTTTGTCAAATTATTCATAATATTTTATATCATATTTTGTGTCAATAAATACATCATTTTTTGTTTCAACCAAAATATTAGAATTTATACTAAATGTCTGATTAAAAAATAAAATAAATTTTAATTTCAAATACTTCTACTATTATTTATCCTTAAAAAATAAATCATCAAATCAATATTTACTCTATTGAATTATAATCTTTTAATAAATAAATCAATATTTTTTATTAAAATAGTTAATAAAAAATTTATAATGTGAAACAACATTATGCCTTCTATATAAGATATTCTCATTGCAACAAATCTGATAATCATACACTAATGGATAGCTAGAGAAGACAAAAAAAAAAAAAAAAAAAAGAAGAATAAAAGATGTTATAAGAATTGTGATAGGAGAGTCAAACATGGACAGTGCAGGCTTGTTTAATAAGATTATTTTAAAATTTGACAATGAGATTAATTCATCATTGATCAGAAGTGTAGATGTGTGATTAGAGAAGTGCATATATTGTATATAGATAAATGTTTGTATCCATTTTATTTCTCTCTTCATTTTTTTTAATTCAATATCTTCCTTATTTCCATGACAATTCATTCATATTATTCGGACTAATCGAAACAAATTTCAAACAAGGATGCAAAGCATCAAGTTCCTGCCATTAGAAGAATGAGAGTAATGGATACAAATAAAGAGGAAGAGATAGCTACATATAGATGGAGAAATAAAGCTACATGTGGCACTATGATAGAAGGATACGGAGATAGGGGTATAAAAAATAGAGAAAGGGACTCAACTAGAGATAGGGGTATAAACAAGAAAAATATTCACTATGTTCCTTGAGGGCCCCATGTTTTTCACATTTTCACTTCATAGTTTATTTTGCAAATATCGAGATGCTTTGCCCAATCTGATAATAACATGAGCACGTAACATGGGCACGCAACCCTTACCATCAAAAACAAATAGTTCATATTACAAAAAAAATTCCTTTTACATTAAAACATTTAAATTGAATTTTTTAGATTTATTTTATTTATTATATATAAAAATAATAAATTTCAAGTATAAATAATTATTAAATTTAAGTTTTTATTGAGACAAAATTAAAAAATTGGTATATATATATTTTAAAAAAATCAAATCATTAATATACAAGAATATATAATAAATATAATATATTAATAATAAATTATATATTTAAAACTTTTTAAATTTATTTATTTTAGTAATTATTATATTACAATATATAAGTAATTAGTTTTAGAAATGTTAATTATTAATTTTTTTTTTTAATATTTTGATTTGTTTGATACATGTAGTAATCTTAATTCTCAATTTATTTTAAAAACAAAACATATCTCATGATTAAAGAATTTGCAACTCTTAGATTAATATTTTTAATCTTGACTCAAATTTTGTGGGTGAATTTGAATTTCATGTTTAAAATTGAAATTTTACTCTAATAAAAAATATTTTTATTGTTTTTAACAAAATCATAGGTCCATAAATGTAATTAAAGCAAAAATTAATTATTACATGTTTAATTTTATTTTTTTTAACCATAAATAAATAGAATTATACTACTAGAAATATAAATAAATAAATGAATTTTATTTATCAAATTTTTATACTAAATTTTTTATTTTAAATTTACAAAACTATATAGTCAAAATATATTTTGTAGATACTTTTTAGCATGCAGCTTTTATTCATCATTCAATTTCTTATTTTCACTTTAACAATATCTTTCAAATTATCAATACGGTTTTCAATACCACTTGCAATACAAGTAGGTAAGAAAAGCCATAATTATATAGATTAATTAAATATTATATTATATAAAATAATAAATATAACTTTAATCTATATTTTATATATAAAATAAAGATATAACTAACAAAAAAATATATAAATGTTTAATAAAAAATTAAATTTTATGATATTCTATTATTAAATATATCTAATAATTTATTAATAAATATTATTGTATTAAATATTTATATATAAAACAAATATTATATTAAATAATAAATATAACTATAATCAATATTTTATATATAAAATAAATGTATGACTAATAAACAATATATAAATATTCTAATAAAAAATTAAATTTTAAGATATTCTATTATGAAATATATCTAATAATTTATTAATAAATGTTATTATATTAAATATTTTATATATAAAACAAATATAAATAAATAAATAATATATAGAATATAATTTATATTCCACTTTGTGAGGGAATCATTTTAGTATTACTTTAAATATACATGTTTTTATTATTATAAAGTTAAGTAAAAGGCACGTAAAGTGAAAGTGCCCCCACCTTCCCCTACGCCCGCTGGCGAGCCAGCGTGGGCCCCATTTATAAACTTGCTGCCCGCAGTTTTAAAAAAAAATGGCATGCACATTTTCCAAGTGGACAAGACATCATTTATTATGTTTGTCAGTAGTAATAATTATATATGGAAATTCTATAAATTTTTGTTGATAAAAATTAAATTTTATGCCTACTAAAATTAGTGTAGACCAATTAGATGATAAATAAATCATGTTTTCAAATATGTTTTGTTAAAAAATATGCATGTTAACTTTTGAAAAAGCAAAAATTTATTTTAATTTCAAAAATTTAAAAGAATCATTGACTGTCAAGAACAATAACTAATAACTATTTAATATCAAGATGAATGCATAAGTATTCCTGCCATGGACAGGAACTAATAATAGAATTCCACTCTTTTTAATTTAAATTAAAATGCACGTTCCACTTAAAAGTGAAAGTACGTGGTTGAATCATTAAAGTGTGGACAAGTAAATTTCGTTTATTTCTTCCATGGTACCTTTAGAATTATGTTCACTTCAACTTTTGACGAAGAATATCATTGTTCATTAGAAGGGGCTACGAAATAATATTATAATTGTCTCCTCCAGCCTTTAGAAAATAGTAAAATCTTGTTATGTCTTTTCATTTTCTGTAACTAATATTAGTGTTAAATGTGTTCTCAGCAATTGAATACTCGAAACATCATGAAAATCAGTTTTATATTACAAACTAAAATAACATTCCAGTGAAATTCAAGTGATTTTAATTAGTGACTATCCTAAATAAACTTTATATATTAGTAGAATTTTAGGTTATTTTCTTTAATTTGTTAGCTTCTGTTATGGAATTATAGTGGACGTATAATATTTAAACAATGATTAATCTATTGGCACTCAGTCAATCAAATTATTTGGATTTCTTATTAAAAAATATTTTTGAAGATATGCATATTTTTAATCCGACATTTTTCTACAATGGATTTTTGGCCGATGATTGGCCCTGCAGATGGCTGCTGGAGGCATTTTCTCTTACCAATACAAGAGAATGCACCATTTCTGATGTCAGGGTTGACAAAACAATAGGTAGGAGGTCGAAGCTATTCTGATTTTAGAATAGATTTTTCGTACAACGTGATAGTGATGTGCATTTGTAAAAGAGGCTGTAGAGCAACAATTGTTAAAAACGAACAGTCCGCCTTTAGGGTTTATCTTTTTTGCATGCATGTTAGATGTGGGAATTGATGATTACGGCAGCTGTAATCTGCACCACACCCACAGATAAGTTGGAAGAATCAACAAAACTAAGAAATGCGCAGCTTTTTTCTCTGGCACCTCCTGAACTTTCACTATGCACCTCCAAAACATAGTAGCCACCAGAACAAAATGAAGGAAGCGCAGACAAGAAAGAGAGCTCTGCACATAGAGCAACTCGGATGAAAGTTGAGCACTGAGATTACAATCTCACACATCCGTTTTATAAGAAAACATATAATAAATATTACAAAGACTCTTGCAAAGAGTTTAGATACAAACTTTATTATGAGCAGGTATGAAATGCGGCGCAAGGAAACGTGGGTGGCTAAAGTCAACAGTTGAACGGCTGCAAACAGCGCTTGGGGTCCTCTTGCTTTTGCCGACAGACCTCTCTACATCATGACTGGTGAATAATTAATTTACTATCTTTCAACATCCTCCCTAATTAATTTAGAAAGAGTGGGTCCTGGCATAAAGCGTTGTTAGGTACTCATTTACAATAACTTGTTTACTAATACATTGGTAGGAATTCACTCTAATAATCCCCCTTATATGTTTATGTGATTTCTTGTAAGCCTAGGAGATTTCTAAGATATAGAAACTTAGTTTCATATAATGCTTTAATGCTTTAATGAATATGTCTGTTAGTTGATCTTCAGATTTGCAAAACTCCAAATTGATCTCTCCATTATTCACAAGCTCTTTGATGAAAGGGTATCTTGTATCAGTGAGCTTGCTCCTTTTTTGGAAAACATGAGACTTGTTTTCACAAACATTAGTGTTGATGCCTTTGGTGCTTGCAATAGATTTGTCAATACTCTCCTCATCCAAACTGCTTGACATGGTGTTGATGTGGCTGCTACATACTCTGCTTCAGCTGAAGAAAGCATCACAACAGGTTGCTTCTTTGATTCCCATGAGACTGCACCTGTCCCAAAATGAAAGATGTAACAACTAATAAACCAAAACACTTAGCAAATAATTTTTTTTTAAGGAAACATAATACACTAGCCATTTTTTACTCAATACAATACTAAGTAAACTTATTACATAAGATAGATGAATCATAACAATGTTAAGTAGAAAACTTAATCACATCTCATAACAGTCTTCTATGGGTTCCCTAACACGGCTACTAAGAAACACTTACTAACATGTATTAAACATCACTAAGTTAATCACACGAAGATAACTAAATTCTATTACATCATTCCAAATAACATAAACATCTTTAATAGGATACAATGACTTAACTTAATCAAATAAAATCCTAATCATTAATCATAATTCACCATATAAAGATCCACGCTAAGTTAATTTTAAAGCACCAAATGATAAAGTCATATGATAACTTTGATCAAGAATAAGAACATACATATAATCCACATAAGTTCATTCACTTACAAATTCATCTATCATATAAGTCCTATTACAATCCATTCAACTTGGATTATCCAATTATAAATATCCTTTCAATTACAACTATAATAAACAATGCATATTCTTTCACATCACTTTTGAAATATACATAACATATACATTACATTGGTAGAACACTTTGTATCTAAATGTGAAAACATTGGAATACAAAGTAAGAATAGACCAAGAGATAAAATTGAACAAAACTGCAAACCAAATCAAAACCCAAAAGACTTTCATAATTGATCATTGTAGCAGTTCAATTGGTCTTTTGAATGTGTATAATTAAAGCTTAGAGTTGTGTAATTGAATCTCTAAATGTGTGCAATTTAAGCTTTGAATATGTACAACTCTGCAGTTGCACTATTGCTCGGAAATGCAGACAAAAAAGTAAAAACATAACATAAAAGCTTGAAACTGAATTCCAACAAAAACCTATTTGGAAAAGGCTTGATAAAATCCCAAAAACATAAAAAAAAAAGTAGACATATGGATTCATGTAGGGTTTTTAATTAAATAATAATAAAAAATGATCAATTAAAACATTCAATTCCCACACTCAATTTAAGAAAAATGTAGTTTTATCAAAACACGAATAAGGAATTGATTTAAATTCATAAACATAATCAAACAAAATTCTCAATTCCCCCCCCCCCCTTATAATCTATTTCAATCAACTACAAATAATACAAAAAACAAAACCGAGGAATAAAATCCCACCTCGAAACCTGTGAAGAAAGATAGGAGAAAAACATAAAATTTGTAGACAAAACTATTAACACGAACACAAAAATTAAAAAAAATGTAGACATACGGATTCATATAGGGTTTTTAATTAAATAATAAGAAAAATTGATCAATTAAAACATTTAATTCCCACACCCAATTTAAGCAAATTGTAGTTTTATCAAAACACGAATAAGGAATTGATTTAAATCCACAAACATAATCATCAAATCCCCCCTTATAATATATTTCAATTAACTACAAATAATACTAAAAAAAAAATTGGGGAATAAAAGCCCACCTCCAAACTTGTGAAGAAAGATAGGAGAAAAAGAGAGAATTTGTAGACAAAACTATGATCATGAACCCTCTTCAAAAAAGAAAAAAATTCCAAAAAATAATCCCAAAGAAATCCAATCCAAGCTCCAAGAAAACTATAGAAAATAATCCTTCAATTGATACTGAAAAACTGCAAATCCTTCTCCAAAACTCGCAATATAAAATTTTCTTTCAAAAATTTTTCCTCAAATTTTAATTATAATTCTTCTCTCAAAACTTTGTAAAAATAATTGTCAATAATAAAATTCTCATCAAAATATATAAATAAAACTCAACTATAAAGGAAAAGTTTGGGAGCAAAATGCTACTCTAAAAATATTACTTCAAATTCTATTTCTGAAGCGATGGCTCTGCTTCTAGGGTTTCTGTTGCTTGCTTCCCGGTTTTCTTCTTTTCTTCATGGATTCGCCTAATGGAGGGAAAGACGCCCCCTTTTTTAGCATGGTGGTCTCAAGGAAAGGAACATCCATTACCTTTCTATTCTTTAGTGATCTGAGTTTCCCCTCAAACGCCTTGTCAATGGAGCCTAGGATGGTTGAGGCAAGGCAGAGTTCGGATAAGCCACTTGTTGATAAGAAATGACCACCAAATAGTAGTAAAGAGCATCACAAGGCATCGACCAGCTCTTGCAAGCCCAAAATAGATAGGATTCTGACCTTTGAGATTGAGGACACCTAAATAGTTTCATACTATGAATATATGTACGAGCACTCTATCATCTGCAATTTCATGGGTTTCTAGCTCAACAAAAAACACTAAATTGGTGGTTCCAGTGGAAATGGCATCCAAAAGGAGAGATGTGTCTCCAGCTTAGATCAAAAGTCTTTTTTCACAACTATTTTTTAGCACATAGAGGACCACAACTGAGTCTTTGAGGGAGGCCCATAATTCTATAATGTTTTTGGGCTTTACATGTGGTTTTGGACATAAAACTTTTGTCCAGAAAAAGAAGATTTCAAATTGATGCCCATTTGGATTTGTCTATACTTATTGCCTACAGAATATTGGGTCTCATCCACCATGGAAGGCATCGACAACAAACTGGGTAAATTCATCAAAATGTCTGATGCCACAAAGACTGGTAGATATGTCTCATATGCTTGAATATTTGTGTATATGGATGTCTCAAGGGCTCTTCCTGAAGCCATTCATCTCATCTTCTGAGATAAGGAATGGGTGTAGAACATTAACTATGATCACATCCCCTTCAGATACCATAAATGCCATGAGCATGGTCATATATTCAAAGACTTCCTTTTGAATGTTGTCTCCCCCTTAAATCCCAAGAAGCAAAAGGAGGCCAACAATCAGGGTTTTTGAAATTTGAATTTTTAGCAAGCAGGAAATTAGAGTGAAGACAGAAATGGTGGAGGAAGAACGTGGAATGTATTGGGGGAAGAGGATGAGGATAGAAAGGCTAAAGGGGGTGGCAACGATTCCTGGGATGGTGATACTCAACGCATTCCAACGTGCCTCAATGATGCCTCATCCGAAAATCTCGACAGCTCGCATGGTTCTGAGGGTCCCAGTGATTCTGCCAGGCACTAGAATTCTTCTCCTTCTATTTCTAATTGCAATAAGAAATGGACAACCTTATTTGGTTTGCACCTGAAAGGTAAGTTAGTTTCCCCTATTTCTCATACTGCTAACCCCATTTCTGGTATTTTTTTTTATATCCATTCCAGATTGCATTGTGGATCAAAATCTAGCCAATATGGATTCTAATTTGGTGAGCAAATTTGTGGGGCTGCAACCCAATATTGAATTATTTAGGACATGGGTTTCTTGTAAATGGAGAGGAAAAGGTCAGACTGAGGTTACTGCTATGGAAAATGGTTTTTCTTCCTTTTCCTTTACCTATGATGAAGATCTTAAATCAGTATTAGCTGGAGGATTGTTGTTGCTGGGGAAATCCTCCTTGGCTCTAAAGAAATGGGAACCTAGATTCAACCCAAATGATTGGCAATGCAATGAACCTCCTATCTGGGTTCGGTTTCTAGGTTTTGATTTGGAATATTGGGGTGAGGAAATATTTTATGGGTTGGCTGATTGATTTGGTGAGCCACTTTCAATGGACCCAATGACTGTAGTTAAAAGAAGATTGGTCTATGCTCATATCTATGTGAATATTAAGCAATCGTTAGACCTCCCCCAAGAAGTCACTTTTAACTTGAAACTTGGAAAATGAATTCAAAAGGTGAAATATGAATCAATTCACTTTGCTTGTTTTCATTGTAAAAAGGTTGACCATTGGACCAGAGATTGCCCTACCAAGAATCATTCTATGAAAGTTTGCAGGAAAAAATATTCTGAGTCGATTATTGCTATGGATATGTCTTGTGGGCCTCTCTGTTCTTAGGCTCTTTAGACGGCTCTAGAACTTAATAGATAGGATTGCCAAATGGTGTAGGGGGAGTTTATGGGGAATGATTTGAAGGTGGCTCATTTTGGGTCTCCACCTCTGGAATTCCCTATCTAGGGAGAGATTCCCCATCCATTGGAGGAAAATATGGTGACTCTAGATGCCTCCCTTCCCAATGTTGCTACCGAAACAAATTTGAACTTGATTTTGGATGTGGGTTCTTCCCATGAAAATTCAGATCACTTGAACTCTTCTTCCTCGGATGCCTTCTTCCAAATTCCCCATTGGATATTGGCCCAGAGACTGAGGACTCTAATCCTTTTATTGAAGTTAGATCTAAGAATCAGCATTGGATCTCTCCTCCCTCAAATGCTGGGGTGGCATCGGGATCTGTCGTTGTTAAAACTAGGAACAGGTTATAATATCCAAAATATTATCCCTTGTAATTAATGTCACCAATGGTGCTTTTCCTCCATGTCATCGGAGGTTAGGATTCGCCATCATGTCCTTTCTTCTACTTAGACCATCCATGTCAGCTCTGGTCGAAGCATTACTAATTCTACCAGCATGTCACCTTCAGGGACACATGTGCAGTGCAAAGATGTCCACGCAACGCGCTAGCTTCCCATGAATCCAATAGTCCACAGGCAGTCGTTTGAGCATTACGCCTACACCCAGAAGGAATTTTAACTCCTTTGCATGTGCCTACCTACGTCTGAATTCCTTCATGGGCCTTTATCCTTCACTTTAGAGGCATTCTAGGGGGATTCTTGGGCAAAGTTTGGCAATCTTCTTGCAGATTGAGCTCTTGGAGACCACTTTGGACAACATACTATCAACACCACCATCATTGCAGCATCTCAAGCACAGTACACTAGCATTTCCAACAATTGTTCATGAAAGAGGAGTTTTCTTGAACCTCTCTTTCTTACTTTCCAAATCTTCATTTCCAATCTTGTATTGCATTTTCAATTATCTTTATCATATCATTATTCCTATGGATTCTTGGCTTGTCCGTGGAGGTAGAAACACCAAAACGTGGGGTCTAACTTAGGCAGGCTCCAAAACACAACCCTAAAATTTTCCATTCT
Organism: Cryptomeria japonica; assembly: GCF_030272615.1. Lineage (NCBI taxonomy): Eukaryota > Viridiplantae > Streptophyta > Pinopsida > Cupressales > Cupressaceae > Cryptomeria > Cryptomeria japonica. Next base: position 681,752,125 of record NC_081407.1, on the reverse strand, counting down.
CTCTTGTGTGTAGGTTCACGAAGGTGAGAAAATCATCATTTAGCAGGAGGCTTCAATCATGGACCGATTGTGAGTGTTTTTACCTTTCTCTCTTCTATCTATTTTATTTCAGTCATTTCACATCTCATAACTTTTAGTTTAGTTTATTCACTTTCTATGTTTTATTGCATTGTTCTTGTGTTTGAAACTTTCCATACGCGCTTTGTACTTCATCTGTACAGGATGACAACGCGTCGCATTGGTGTCCCAGCTCCATGTGCTCATCCTCGAGACAAAGGCTTGACAGAGCCGTTCGTGAGTCCCGAATCATGGGTAATTGTCCTGGTTTATTATTTTATCCCTTAGCTCGTCTTAGCACCAATTCGCAGAGGTAATTGAAAGAACAATTTTTAACCAAGGATGAATCATCTTTGAGATGGTAAATTCCCTCCATTATATTTTGGTGAGCCTACATGAAACAATATTATCTTTGCATTACTTGCCTTCTGCTTTATTTAGGTGCATTTAGTATTTTAAATTTATTATATGTTACTTGATGCAATTGTAAAATGTAGAGATATTCTTTAGTGATCACATTCACCATACACACTGGATTAATGAATGCTCCTAATGAGAGTTTTTTTTTGATCTTCACAGTGATATACAATGGGCCATCAGATACAACAATATTCTCACTAGGATCAAGGGTAATGCATAGGTTCTTAGGACGTGTAGGTTTTCCAACAAGATTAACAACATTATTAGATTCTACACCAAGGTCATTAGGAGAAAAATAAAGAGACTCTAACTCCACAACATTAGTAGAGTGAGAAGGGAAAGGATTGGTGAAGATTTGGAGATTTTGATTAGGAGCTACGGATTTATTTCCTTCGTCATTCACACAAACTACAGATATAGTATTATTATCAATGAAGTCACGAATCTTACTCCTCAAAGTAAAACACTTCTCAGTACCATGGCAAGGTTAACAATGGTATTGGAAAAAAAGCTTTGGAATCATAATAGGGTGGAAATAGTTTAGAAGAGTCAATTTCTCTAATGGGAGGAAGTTTCAACACATTAGCATTAATCAATCTCAACATTATACTATGCAAAGGATCGGAAAGAGGAGTTAACCCTTTTCTAAAGTATATGGATAAGGCCAAACCAAATGTCATGGTTGCCACTTGAGTATTGATGTTTTCATTTATATTGATGTGTCCTTTATTAGATTTAAAATTCACAAAAGATTGTTGAGGACTCTCAATTAGATCCCTTGAAGGTGATAATTCAAATTGACTCACTTGAAGCTGATAGTTATGAAGCACTACCCATAATTACATATAGGAAGTAAACTCAGAAAATAGAATCTTATCTTTAATGTATTTTTGTGAATTGGCAATTAAAAATATTTCAACATCATGATCAAGCATAGGATAAGAAATTAAAGAATATAAATGTTTATATCTACCAATAAAATCAGTTACTTTTTCTTTAACTCCCTCCTTACAATTAATCAAATCAGTCAAAATAACATGAGGACCAATATTATTTTGGAAGTGTGATAATAGTTCTTCTGATGAAGCAGACATGGAAGCCCTAGTTCAAGAAGTTGAAAAACTAAATGAGTCCAATGCCAACCTAAGAAGGGAACTTGAAGGACTAACTATCAGAGTATGTCAAGAACTTGAGAACCGGAGGAAAGCTGAAGATCTGGTAAAAGACAAAGATCATGAGATCTCCAAGCTGAAGCAAGTGAATAAAAAGCATTAGCCAATTTTTGAAAATAAGTGATAGAATAAGGAGACAAAGAACAATATCATTGCAAAGCTTTATCCCTAAGGGTTCAAGTAAACAATTTAGCCATAAGTCTTTGGTCATGAGCAAAATTACTACACAAATTTTGAAATATTTTTACATGAGTCAAGGGGTCACCTTTTCCATTATACAACTCCAATTGAGGGACTTTCATGTGCTTATGAGGGATAGCATAGACAATGGAATTAGATAATGGTCTTGCTACATCAAATGTAGGGACATTGAACTTGGATTTAGTAATGGAAGCCAATTGATATTGTAAGGATGTAACAGTTTGGGATAAGTTATTGATGGTTTATTCAGTAGAAGGATTGGAATTGGACATATAGGATTGTGATGGAGGACTAATGTTATTGTATGTCGGTGGAGGTTGAGAGTAAGGAGGTGGAACACTATAGTATGTGGGTATGGGAGATGAGTGGGATGCAAATGGAAGACTCACATAAGGAGGGATATAAAAATATTGATTATTAGGATTTCCCCCATGAATAACATGTGTAAGATTAACATTGTGTGTGAAAGTATTAATGATAGAAGATCTAAATGTAGGTACACTAGGTAAGGATGTAGGCATAGGAATAGAATGGTTAGCTTGACTAATGGGTTGAGAGTAACCAAGGACTTCGGAACAACTTTTGATTGACATGAAATTACTGTCGATAATATGAGGAAGGCCATGCAATAAATTAAAACTAATTTTATCACTATGTCATTTTCTATCATTCTTTTTCAATCGGATTGCCTGACTTTCCAGGTATTATTGACTCATCCATTTTTGAAGACTTTCAAATTAATTGTCAATCTTTTTCAATTGGTCAATAGTAACCCTAGTTAGTGACTCATCCACATCATAAGAATTATGAGGAGAATGGAGATAAATGATGTCATTTGTTGGATTAGAGTAAGCACCAACATTCTCATGAATAAGCTATCCAAATTAGGCTTCATATCCTTAGTAATTAAACCTTGGGAAGCCTTAATTCTACAACTTCTTCTCACAAGAATATTGTATGTAGGACTAATGGTAACAAAACTCAAGCACAAAGGAGGGGAATTTGAATGAAAAAATTAAAAATTATGACTAAACAATGGAATTTTGTGTAACAATGATTGATTAACCAATAAATTAATTAATTGTAATATTGAATTTGAATGATAAATGCCTCTAAATCATAGCATAACATTTCGTAAAGATCAGATTTGAAAATAGGCTTGAAAATTTATACAACCCATAAGTTAATTTTAGAATTATAAATTAGGCTTTTTGTGAATTTAAGCTCTAAATTTATGTAATTCAATTGAAAATAAAACTTATGAGTAAAATTTTGAATTTTAAAATGCGTGCAAATTAAATCTAAGATCACAAATCAAAAATTAAGGTGCAAGAAGTTGGGTTCACCAAAATGTAGAGGTGTAAAAATTAGGGTTAGGGTTGAATTAAGATAATAAAGCCACTAAATGATCTAATTCACCAATACATTTGGAAGGAGAAGGAATCTAATAGATCTAGTCTTAGAAGATTAAGATTCTAATCAGGTTCTAGGCTCTCTCAGGTAGGGCCTTTTTCCTTCCTAGATTGAATTGATATGATTGTTTGGTAACTAGGGCAAAATAGGTGATAATTGAAGTATTTTGACAAAAATAGTATGCTACAAATGTTTCATGGAGCCACTAATTAGGATTTGAGCAAAATAAGTTATCTAGAATCTACTCTCAGAAGTTCAACCTGATTTTTTGGGGCCAGTTAGTATCAATTTGCCATGGTCCTATATTTTTTTTGTCATCAAAAGTTGAACATGTTCATCTCTATAAACTCTATTGATCTGTCATGCCCAAACTTTTGGGCACAAACAGAATAAATTTTTTTTTTAATATAAATAACCTAGTATGACTAACTTAATTAAAATAATGCAAACTAGTTTGGTCTTAACTATGTTTTAAATAAATCAAGCAGCTAAATTAATAAAGCGATAAATAATCTAAGTTATAAGCGAGCTAATATTTCTCCAAAAGAGTTATCACTAATCTTCCATTAATAAATAATTAAACTCTCTTAGCAATTAATCTCAAACTTAATATATGATCTTTAAATTAATTGATCAATAGTCTCTTATAGTTCTTTAAATACTGAGGGTCTAAAATTAATTTACCCTAACTCTTTGGTTTATAAATCTATTAAGTAAAATATCCATTAATTAAAAAGGTTGTCTAATAAATTTCAGAATAAAGGGGCCAACATGACATACATGGGTCATTTTAATCCTCTAAGATTTATCCTCCCAAGAGTTTCAAATTCTTCTTATTAAAATGCTTCTACATTCATTTAATAATTTTAAAGTGCATTAATTAATCTACAAATAACCATTTGGATTCCTTATGAATGTAGAATTTAATTTTATATATATATATATATATATATATATATATATATATATATATATATATATAGTATATATATATATATATATATATATATATATATATATATATATATATATATATATATATATATATATATATATATATTTCAAGAAGAAAGGGGGGAGGGTTTTCTTTTCTTTATTTTAATATTCTACTCTTTTTAAAATCCTAGGAGTCACATGTTAACCCTAACCTCTTCTTATACACTCCCACACATATCTTACTTTAAAAATCTAAGTGTGTTTGCCCTAACCTGAAACTAGGGTTAGAGCTTGTGTGTTATAACATACACATATCTTTTTTTTTTTAACTATTAGCATTTTGCCCTAACCCAAAAATTTGGGTTAGGGCTTGTGAGTGTGTGTGTGTGTGTGTGAATGCAGGTTGAAGGATTGGGCGGCGGCCAAAGGAGGGAGCGGCAGCCATGAAAGGGAGCGGCAGCCATGAAAGGGAGCAGCGGAGGAGGAAGGGAGGTGGAGCGGGGGTTACCCGCGAGCTGCGGACAGAGCTGCCCACAGCTGCGGGTTTCGCAGCCCTGTGGACAACGCCGCCCACAGCTGCGGGCTCCCATATTCTGTGGACCTTGCCGCCAACAGCTGCGAGCTCCTGCAGACTATGGGCGTCGCCGCCCAAGGCTGCGGCCTGCACTTCCCTTTGCAAAGAAATTATTTTTTTTTTAAGTTTTTTTTTTTTGTGTTTACAAAATATGTTAAATAAAAACATATATATATATATATGTATATATATATATATATATATATGTGTATATATATATATATGTATATATGTATATATATATATGTATATATATATATATATATGTATGTATGTATATGTATATATATATATGTATATCCATTTTTTTGTTGTTTAAGAGTTTAACATGCAATAATCTCTTAAAAGGCATAAACCAGCATTATATATATATATATATATATATATATATATATATATATATATATATATATATATATATATATATATATATATATATTTATATATATTTATAACTCATTTAGGTAGATTTATGAGATTACCCTTTTCTTTTAATTCTTTTATAGTTTTAGAAAGCATCATAATTTTGTAGTATGTTAAAGGGAAAATATCCCCCTTTTTTTTTGAGGCTGAAATATGTATGTTTTATATTCTATTTTCTTTTTTTGTTTAAAAACTAACATTCTGTAACTAATAATGCAAATCTAACAACGATCTTAAGGTATAATTCCTTTTGGTAAACAAAATAAAACTAAAACTAAATGCTATTTTTTTGATAAAATAAGCTACTATAATAAGATTTATTTTCTGCATTAAATGGAAAAATAAATGACAGATTTCTTTTATTTGCAGCAGCATTAATATACATAAATGAACATATAGAAACCAATTTAATTTAATTGCAGAATAAACTTAAATGCAACAACATTATTTTTGAAGATTTAAACACAAGTTCATATATTCCATCTCTTTTTTTTTCTTTGCAAAACTATCCAAAGTAGGAAAAATATATTTCTTTAGCAATTTCAAATACAAAGTAAATAATAATGCAAGTGGGTTTGAAAACCTAGCTATTACTTCCCTTCCATAGGAATATGCATAAATTAAATACACTTCTTTTCTTTTGGAAATTAAATACAGCCATAGCTCTTTTTCTTTTTATACAAGCTACAATATTAAATGCATTTTCTTTTAAATTTTTTCTGCAACACAAAATAACAACAAAGCTCTTCTTCTTTACTTTCCCATCCCAAGCAACCTGCAATAAAAGTGCAACTTGACCATGGAGAGCTCACCTCCCAGCCTAGGCTTACTAGAAGCCACCCCCAAGCTTGGAGAACCAAGTACTAGATGGGTCACAAACAAACAAACAACACAACAAATAAGGGGCAAACACTCAACATGCATTTTCCCATCCCAAGCTACACTCTCACCACAACTTGTGATGATCTTTCCACGGGTGGAAGTGGACCAAGTACCATTGGGGAGATTGCAAGCATAATACAACTCAAGCCACCTCATGGCAATACAATATACAACAAAAATTCATCTCCACACCTTATGCCCCCCAAAGGCATAAAAGCCATATTTTCTCCCTTATGACCCCCAAATGCATACACAAGGCTATGCAGCAAGGGTCACAAAGGACACCCTTGAGAATCACTCTCCATAAGGAGAGCCTCTCACCCAAGGCTGTCATGCTTCTTCCATCCCAAGACCATCCTACTCTCCCAAGAGTAGGAGGTCTTGGACACTCCCAAAACAAGAACACATAACAAGAACATGGAAATGAAAACTTACATTTTTCTCCTACAACAAATTACATATACACATCTTTTCATACAAGCCTTTCTTTCTTTCAAAAAAAACAACATAAACCACATAAACATAAAGAAGTAAAACCAACCTTAATCTGCCAATAGGTATGTTAGACTTAGTTGGGGATGAGCTGCCCAAATCCACACAAACTTTCCACCAACCCTTCACCAAAATTCCATCCTACAACTAAATTTCAAAAATTGCATAATCTCCAACAATGGAGAGTGGGTGATTACTCACTAAGTCCCTAATCCTTGCCTAAGAAGGCCTCTCACACACTTCCCAACCCCTTGGGTGAGGTGAGAGTTCCCATTGGTTGCTCTTCCCAACCTCTTACATATTACTAAAAATGGAAAGGAAAAAGGTGAGAGAGGATGGGGAAGAGAGTTTGACATCAAAAGGGAAGGTTGTCTATCCTAGGAGGAACCTTCTAAGTTGAATTTTCGCTCACCTTGGAAAAACCACTTTTTGAGGTGACTAAACAGTCACATGGGAGTAATCACATGTTTCAAAATACCCCTAACCCATAGGTATACCCTTTGGACCTTTGGAAAAGCCCTAAAACTGACCCTAGGAGTCCATTTGACCCCTTAGAAACCCAACTGAAGTTAACCTACGGGTCAAACCTAAGTTGACCACTCCCAAGGCTCCCTACCCAAGGCAAATTTGGGACCACACTCTTTTGTTTGAATGTCTTTGGTAGAAACAAAACTCCCTCCAAGAGACAAGTCAAAATCAATGACACAAATCAGCACATGTGTCAAGTGACACAATAAAATACAATATAAAAATCACACATGGATTTTGTCTCTTGTAGGTTTACACAATTAAATAAAAATCAAATTAACACACATGTATAATTTACTTTCACAAATAAAATACATTACAAATGGGGTGTTGTCTCTCCAAATAGACAACCCCTAGCTTAACAAACATACATTGGTCTAGGTTTGGTTCTCCATATTTATTCCATGGTCACATGGATAATTTTCCTGCACATCTCAATTAACACATTAGTAATTCCAAATAATCACAATTATACATAATTAAATACATAGATTTCATTGCACACCAAACACTCATACATTTGACAATAATAATTCAATATCTCATTCATTCAAATTCGATTCCACATAAGCAATTATCATAATTCTCAAAATTGAACCATTCATAAAATAAGCATCATTTTTCTATCATCAAAATGAAGTCCTGCAATTCCAATAATGACATTCACCATTTCAAAGTAATTCTATTCTAGCAATATATAAAGTTTCATAATCAAAATGCATAAAATGAAGCATCAATATACGTCAATGTGATCCAAATCATGGAGTCATATAGGTTCTAAATCCATAAGCATAAAATAAAGCATCCAAAATAGTCTCAATATGCAAATAACTGAAAATGTCAAGCTGAGTTGGGGTAGGGCCTCACATGATCCCCCCAAGTGTAGCTCTATACCTATTCCTACACACACAAACATAAAGAAAAAAATATTGGGAATAGGGGTTTGCTTTAGGTCAAACCCCAATTTTATAATCAACCATGAAATTAAATTGACAATTGTATATGAAAGACTACATAAATTACTTTCCTTTTGAGGGAAAGGCTGAAAATGATTGAGAACCTAATGATATACCTTAATGAATTTTTTTTTAACTTCACATAGGACTTATGGTTTCATGTATGTTATCTTCATAAAACATAGATCGTAGGTATGATATTCAATGTTTGAAACTTGACTTCACTTCTACTCAAATACTTGATGAAAGACCAATTGATTGCTTAGTTGAATTTGCTAAAGTGTAATCGAGAGATTGAATGAGGTTAGATTTAAAATGAGAGGGGAAGACCTCCTTTTATACTTTCTTTTGGAAAATTATTGAATTTATAACACAAGTTGACATGAGATCTAGGTCCCTACTAAAATTATGTGACCATTATGAGGCCCTAAATTGGGCCCTTTTTGAGAGAACCATGGCATTGCGCACCATGGTCCTTATTTAGGACTAGGGCACCCAAGGCCATGGTCCTTATTTAGGACCAGGGCACACAACACCATGGTCCTATAAATCAAGGCTCTAGGTTGGGGGAGGCCTGTGAAGGTGGTGAATAAGCATGTTTGATAAGTTGTATGAGTAGAATTATCACTTCAGTTAGGCCTTGGAAGCCAAATCACCAAAGTGAGGTATAAGTGAGGACAAAATACATTATTGCATAGACAAGATATACAATATTGCATGAATTAGTTCACCTAGAGCACTAATACCAAATGTGGCCTACTCCAAGAGATATAGGGGACCCAAACACATCATAATACATTCTTCCAAGTTGATTCCAATGAACCACAAATGCTAACAGATCCTCCAAAGTTGGCACCAAATGAAATGTGTATATAAATAATATAGCACGTTACTTAGCTAGCCCAAAAATATTTTTCAATGCAAAATACATAATGCAAATCTGCATATGCCATGGCAAGATCCATATCAACATCCAAAGGTAATCTCCAATGCATATTTGAGCCCAAGAGAATGATCCAACTATGATACACCACCTCAAATAGCTAAAAACCAAACCAAATGACAGAACTGAACTCAAAACAACATAACTTACATACTAATGAAACCAACACTAAAATCCTAAACTAGAACACTGCCCAAACCAAATGAACATGTCCTCCAAGCCACAACACTTGAAACCAAATATCAGAGAACCACCAGTCATTCTTCAATCCAATTTTGATAGATACCCCATGATGATAAATAGCATCAACCAACTCTACAATTTGAGCAACACAGAACTCAAAAACTTGATAGTAATATATACACAAATCATAGGCATTATATCCAAAATCACAATCCATAATATTCACAATCTATAATAATGAAAAATATTCCTCCACTAGAACATTAAAAGTCTTCTTTGCATATAATATTATTTCCTGAATATTGAAACTTCCATACACCACTATTTTCTATATGTACACGCTACACATCAAATATCTAGCCCATATTACATACAACTTACAAATAGACTCAAATATATATTTAATGTGTAGCTAAATACATTATCAAATATGTGAGGTGAAGAGTACCCTATTCCTCAAAAGTGGTAGACAAGTTAATAAATGATTGCAATTTGTTAAAACCATAAAAAAATTCTTTATATGTCAAGAATAAATAAATTTTAACAAGAAACAAACCATGCGTTTCAAAAATGATAAGGTGCACATTCTTTTACACTATCATTTTAATATTTACATGTAAAGTGTTTGTTTGCATTATAATGTAATTGTGTTATAAAAAAGGTAAATTGTAACTTATCTTAGAAATTAAAAACCCTTGAGAATTGTATTTATCTTGGATAATGAAGCTAAATAGTTAGACTTATATGTCAATGACAAAGATATGTTTTTAATAAAATATTAAAAAACAAGTGTCAAGAGTGGTGAATACTTACCATTAGAGTATTATTATAAAATAGATGATAGATGAGTTATGGTATACTAATTTGAAGATGAGATAGATAATAGTTTGAGAAGTGTGTATTACTATATTTATCAATTGATTTATAACTAGACCCTTATAATGTAGTTATAATAATTACTTGAAGAGATGTAATTATTTTACCACAAAGTGAAACTATAGTTGTTATTAACCATAAGGTAATTTTTACTTGCTAATAAATATTATGAATATTTGATATAGTATATAAAGAATTATATTAATTTAAAATTATAAGTATGTAATAATAATAAAGTTTTAAATAATTTGTTGGTTTTGTAAAATTATAAGTATTTAACACAAAGTGAAAGTAGAGTTGATATTAACTATAAGTTAACTAACTTGGCTAAAAATATTTTAAAAAATTGATATAGTATGTAAACCATCATATTAATTTGATCAAATTTCTACAATCCATAACTGAATCATTAATTTTTTTGGATTTGATTGTGTAAAAAAGATACACACAATCAAATCTAGAAATAACTTACTGATTCAACCATCATATTAATTTTAAATTATAAATGTGTAATAATGATAAAATTTTAAACATTTGATTGGTTTGTAAAATAAAAATTATATATCAATATTATAAAAAAACTAAATTTAAAAATTTATAATTAGGATATTTAAAATGAAAAATCTCAATGGGGATGACACCATAGTGAAACAGTTAATTTCCAGCCATATTGATACGTCAACCATGACTCGATTCCCTAGGGGCATGCACTTGTTCTTAAGCAAGTGATGGTGAAATATGTTGGAGTTATAGTTTCCCCGTGTTGGAGACAGTGCCTTGCTATGTAGATGTTAGTAGAGCCCTTGGTGGACCCTGTGTTGACATGACAAAATTTGCTCCCTATTGGTGATTGGTGACTACAAGTACAGGTGTTAATGCCTCATAGAATTCATTATGGATAAAAGACAAAAGGTATTCATATGAAGGAGGTAGCCAAGGAATAAGGTGATGAGTGGAGGGATAAGGGACATAGAGATAAGGTGAGGAGTGGAGACATAAAGGGATGGAGAAATAATGTGAGAAGTGGAGAAATAAGGAGAATAATGAAGAGATAAGGAATAGAGAAATAAGGATATTAGCGGAGAGCTAAGGTGTGGAGAGATAAGAAGAGAAGTGTAGAGATAAGGAGTAGAATGGAGAGATAAGGAGAATAAAGAAGGTGTCAAAGAAAAAGAGGTAAAAAGAGGTTTTAATGTCTCAAAATCTATTATGATGCACTTGAGGATGACTTCCCTCTATAGTGGCTCCACTGGTTCAAAGATCCAGTCAAAAGCGATCAGTGATAAAAAAAATAAAAATCTCAATTGATTATTATTACTAAATATAATAGAATATTTAATAATTATCTAAAAAAATATGTGGAATTATTTTTTCTTATATAAAATTTATGCACCATATTCTGATTATAAATGCATGCATAATTGTAATTGAATTAGAAAACCATTACCTTTCTACTTTTTGATTCAATGTTTTATAGTATTTTATTTTAATATTACTATAGACGTCATATTTTGATCCTACAATATAAATTGTCCAATCATGTATCGTATTCTAATATTTAAATATGTATAGGATAAAATATTTAACAACATTAAATTATTTCACATAAATAAGATACAATTTTCGTTATAATTTAATATATAATAATATTAAGGCAAACAAAAATAATTTTTTTGCGTAATTAACAACATAAAATTCTAATAGAGTGCATATTATCTTCTAATAACTTGATTTATGCCTTTATCTTGATGGACTTATTTGTATCATTATAATTATTATAAATAATAACTTTATCCTATAATATTTAATAAATTTATATGATAATTGCTATTATTAAAATTCTTGAAATAAAAGTTAAAGTAACTAAACTATTGAAACAAAAATAATTTAAATATTTTTCTTTTTCATATAAGCTTAAAGTATTAGGACATATTTGACAAAAGAGATGATTGTTATATTTTTATAATAATTTAATTTTATGCAACTTGTGAAAGTAAAATATATATAAAAAGGAAAAAATTTATGCTAATTAATTAAAGCAGGATAGGCCCGAACCATTACATATCCACTAAACAGGAATACCTAGGGCGCATGAGGAATGTGCATGCAACCAAAAAATATAGGACACTAAAACCTGCTACAAACCACTAGATGACCATAACAAGACCAGAGAGAGATCCAAAAAACAAAAACCAACCATGAAACACATAAAGGAATCGTCTACTAGATGCGGGCCTAATCCTCCTATAATTTATTACATAGATATTTAACTTTTTCAAAAAAGGAAATTTATTTGTTTGAGTCTTTTGCAAAGGCTAGAGTGTCAGGATACAAGGTAGCCCTTACCACAGAGGTAGGATGATCCATTGTTGTATAGGGAGACTCCATTTGTCTCTTCCACTTTGCCTTTCTACATTCAATTTCCTCTTGTATAGAATGCAAGGAGGTTGAGTTATTTAATGGCATCTTCTATCTCAGCGTAGATATTTCCTTGACTCTTTTCTTTAGGACTTAGGGGTTCTCCTTTAGCTCAACCATTGTATTTCTATTGACCCTTTGAGACATCATTTTTTCATTAAGGTCATTTAACATCACAACAAAATTATCCCATTTATCTAATTTATCTGCCATATCACTAGCTACCTTCCAAACTCTTTCATCCTTATCCTCCATCGCCCATTTGTCGTCCCTAGCCCTCGCCTCCACCATTTCTTTAAGCTTGTTTATCTTTATTAAGGCCACATAAAATTGCAAGAGGATTCATTTAATAAATACATCCTTCCACCCAATATATTCTACCAATTTAAACACTTTTACATCCAGAGAGGAGGACCGGGGATTGGGCATAGAAATACCCTGGCTAGGAGAAAAGGGGGCAACCTCCTTAGAAGCAAGAGACTAGTTAGACTCCAAGATCATGGAGGACTTGTTCTTTTCTAAAACCTCCTCCTTATTTGAGTCTGCCAACTTAACTTATTTGGAAGGTGGGGCTTGGGTATTTTTCTATTTCACCCCTCCGATAAGGTTGAAACAAGTAAGCACTAGTTTAATTTTAGATGAAGAGGCAACAATAGGGTCCAATTTTGAAATAGGGGTATCAAAAATATCCACCAATAAATTTGAATCTAACAAGGGGCTAGGGGAAATTGAAAAGGCCCCACTAGACAGGGAAATTAATCCTTGATGTAGTGGGAGGATTTTTTTGTATTTAGTCCTAGCAATCAATTATGATAAGGAAGAAGACACCTAGAAGGGAAAATTAATTTTTATGTAGTATATTAGATCATTCAGCATAAGGAAGAGCTAGGTATGGAATCTTTTAAATCTTCCATCCAAAGTGAAGTATTTCATGAGCAATAGGGTTGCATCTTTCCAGAACCCAGGAAGGTATTCCTTCTTATATCCAATCTTCGGCCTTGAAACCCCTTTTCTAATATTGAAGAATATATTGAACTCATCTTTGTAAGACCATTTTATCTTTTTAGGAAAATTTATTTCTTCTAGCGATAACCAAGTCATAGCAATGATCATTTCCAACAAGACCTTAAAGGATACTCCCTTAGTTTTCATCTCACCATTCTCCCAGGATTGAGAAATATTTTTGAAGAGATCAAGATCAAAGCCCTACATTCCTTCCACATAACTTGCAAGGTTTCCCTTAATAAATTTTGGTCATAGCTTGGCATTATTTTTGAAATCTTCAAAACTATCTATTTTGGTTTGATTGAGGTCACCCCCCATAGCTAACATAGAGAACCTAGAGGAAAAAAATTAGAGGGAGAATACAAAAATTGGTAGTATGAAAGAGACAACTTTTGCTAGGATTGGGTAAAGTGTAACTATAGTTTGAATCAAATGTCTACCACCTACACATTAAATGACTAGTAGAAAGGGAGGGAATGACAAGAAAAATAGTTATCTTTGGATTATACTTCATCATGAGTACTTATGTCATCAAAAATAGTGGCATGAACCATATCAGGGATATCTTAAATATTTGTCCATATTTTCAAATGATTAAAAAATGGGACCAAAGAAGCCACCCTATCCACAACTTCATTTCCTTCTCTTCTCATATGACTAAATCTTGTATATCTCATTCCAAGAGTGAGGTATTGACACTTGTCAATAAGGTGTTTGCATATTTTAGTCAGGTTTGGCTTCACTTTTGAGCATTAAAATAGTATTCTTTGAGTCACTTTCAATGATGATTTGACCACACCCTCTATCTTTCACAATAAATAAGCCATAGTAAGCCTCTACCACCTCTAAAATACTTTAAGTTTGTGTCCCTAGGTTAGCCACATAGGCTAGGGCCAAATTACCCCTGTGGTCACATATGACCCTGGCCTCATTTGGTCAACCTGGATTTCATTTTGAAGAACCATCAAAATTCAATTTCAGACAACCAAAGTTGGGCAGCCCATTTAATATAATTTCTAAATCCAATAGGAAGGGATGTGAATCTAGAAAGAGAATCAGTCAAGCTTTGATTTCTAGCAATCTACCAATCTAGGGAAGAGGGCAGAAGAGAATGTTTATTCTTTCAAAACAACCCATATTTTATTTAACATTAATAATAATGGTAGGGGTTAAAAATTCCCAGTTGTTCTTTCTATCCTTGAAAAAATTTGTTATTTCTCTCTTTTAAAGGCTCCTCCTAGTATGAAACAAGGTCTGCCACTACAGTTTCCTAATAAGGGGATGAGCTAAAGGAAGTGACCAGCCACAAATGTAGTCCTTCAAATCCCAATTCTAAACCCACTCAACTAGGAACAAGCAGAAAATTGTTTATCTAACATTCCATCAATACTAGCAATGAAACATAATATGATTAATACTCTCTTCTTCCTTCTTACATAAAAAAATATCTATTAACTAGTTGAAAACCATGCCTTCTAAGAATGTCAATAGTAAGGATTCTATCGTGGAAAATCATCCACCAAAAAATGTAAACCTTTGGAATAATTTTTGACTTCCAAATGATGGATAAGTTTAAGAGAGGGGGAGGAGACAAAGTAGCTAACTCAAACTGAGAATAGACTGACTATTTGCCATGCTTGGAAGAAGCCTAGATCAACCTATCTTCAACATCTAACCTAAAGAACTCGATTTTATTAAGGATCTTGAGAAGCTTTGTAGTAGCTATCTTCAGATCAAGATCAAAGTCAAAAGGGTTAAATATCCACTTTGGTAGAGAAGAATCAAGAACCCAGTAGTCACTCACATAACTCCCATACCTTTTTTCTAAGGCTCCTTCAATGGTCAAACAAATCGGGTGAAACTCCAAGGAGATAGGAGACACCCAAGGGTCTTTCCAAACTTTGACCCTATTATCATTACCAACTTGCCACTAAATACCCTTAAAAAGTATCCCTTGTCATTAAAAGGAGCTTAGAATTCAAAAAGGAATAATTATATCCCTTTCATGTAGGTACTTATTGTAAATGATGTTCAATTTTCAATTCAATATGCAAGTTATATTCTAGTTTATCTTTACTTGATCTATGTATTATCTTATTTTATATGATAAATCTGACTATCTTCTTTTCTATGGCAGGTGAGAGGAGCATTTTTTGATTTCAATGTCCTTCTCACAAATGTCGATTGATATGTATATGCAAGCAGGGAGGATCAAGCAATGCCTTGATTGTACCTTTTGGCTTATCGTTGTAATTACAATCGATGTATGTTAACAAACCGATACCCATCAGTGTATACTTAACTTGACAACCCGATAACAATCGGTGTGTATTTACCTTGCCACCTGATACCAATCAGTGTATGTTAACCCAATATCAATCAGTGCATATTTAAATTGCCACTTGATACCAATTGGTGTTTAGTTAATCCAATAATCATTAGTGTTCACTATTAAATATATTAACCGATATAAATCAGAATACATTGGTTAGCCCGATTAATAATTAGTGATTGCAATTAATAAGACAAACCGATATTAATCAGGATTCATACGTTAGAATATAAACTAATATTAATTGGTATGCTATAGGATGATTATCGATAGTCAAGCATTGATCGAACTAAGTAGATTGATCGTATATGAATGAAGAATGGTCATCAAATGAAGGATTAATAGCTTGAAGTTTTTCATCATAATTTATCGATAGGATAAATGATTGAATGAGAGACTTCATTTATATCTCATTCAATCATTTATCTTACCGAAGCTATCAAGCATTAACACTCCCTCTTAGCTAGGTAATATAAATGAAAAACAATATATCAAGCATCACAATTCAAATGATGGTTAGTATTCTTTACACAATATGACTCTCTAGAAAATCATATCACCTAATCACATGATATGAAATATCACCTAAACACGTGACACAAATGTCCATCATGTCAATCTTGTGATGACAGGATATCACCTAAGCATGTGATATCAGTATTGCCTAAACATGCAATACTTAAAGATAATCATATGAGAAAGATTAAATTCTCATCTTATCCAAGTTGTGGTATGTGCACCAACATCTTATACAAATGTTTTACCACAACACAATGATGGCACATCCATGACACACCAGAGATCCAACATGATAACTAGTTTGGACATTATAAGATCGTCACCTTATAATGTCTACATACAAGTGTTCATTATCTTGAGAGATCGTCACCTCTTAGATATGAACCCAGGGGATAAAATCCAAAATGTCCTATCATGACAAAGAAGTTTACACATTAAACATCTTATTGATATGCAAATACAAATTACAAAGCAACTTACCTTTCTATCATACCTAAACCTTTTCTGAAGTGATCAACCTTCACTCTGGAAAGAGGTTTGGTCAAAATATTTGCAGTTTGATCTCCTGTACAAACATATTCTAATTGGATCACATTCATGTCTACCATATCTCACACATAGTGGTATGGAATCTCAATATGCTTGGATTTGTCATGGAACACTGGATTTACTGAAAGTTTTATGCAGCTCTAATTGTCACAATGTATCACAGTGGGTTTCATAGGCTCTCCAAACAACCCCACAAGCAACTTCCTAATCCATACTGCCTCTCGGGCAGCCATAGAAGTTGCAATGTATTCGACCTCGGTGGAGCTTTGAACTACAGAAGACTACTTCCTGCTAATCCAAGATATCATAGCTAAACCTAGACTGAAGCAACACCCTGAAGTGTTTTTTTTGTCAGTCACACTTCCAGCCCAATCTAAATTTGTAAATCCATGTAGGTCTATATCAACTTTCTCATATTTGAGACCAAGGTTTAGGGTACCTTGTAGGTATCTCATAATGTGTTTTACTACAACCAGGTCTATCTCCTTAGGTTCACACATAAACTGACTCAGAGCATTAACTGCATAACAGATATCTGGCCTTGTATTTACCAGGTACATCAGGAACCCAATCATCTGTCTATATTGAGTAGGGTCAGTGGGTTGTGACTCTGTTGCTACTTCTTTAAGTTTATGTAAATTGGTTTCCATAGGAGAGGTCATGGGCCTATAGTTTAGCATTCTGAATCTCTTCAAAATGTCCACGGTATACTTTCCTTGGTTTAGTATAATGTTGTTAGAATTTTGCATACTTCCAATCCTAGGAAGTAATGAAGGAGTCCCAAGTCCTTCATATTAAATTCTTTGGATAGATCTTTCTTGCATTGATCTATAAGGTGATCATTTCCTGTGATTAATAAGTCATCAACATATAAAATCACTATTAGCATATCACCTTTATTTCTTTTGTAGTAGATATTAGGATCTGCATCATTCTTAGAGAAGCCTAGTCCTGGGAGATAGGTGTCAATTCTTTCATACCAGGCCCTAGGAGCCTGTTTAAGCCCATAGAGAGCTTTCTTGAGTCTACACACATGAGACTTTGCATCATGAATTTCAAACCCTTCAGGTTTCTCTAGGTAGACTTCTTCTAAGATCTCACCATTTATAAATGTTGTCTTAACATCCATTTGGTGTACATTTCACCCCTTTGTTGTTGCAATGGCTAGTATAGCTCTTTCTGATGTATACCTGGCAATAGGTGCAAATTTTTCTTCATAATCTATTCCTTCCCTTTGTGAGAACCCTCTAGCTACAAATCTGGCCTTGTGTTTTTCAATACTGCCATCTACAGCATGTTTGATCTTGAAAAGCCATTTAGATGAAACAACAGATTTCTTAGTTGGCCTAGGAACAATCTCCCAAACATCATTCTTCATAATGGACTGATACTCTTCAGACATGGCATCCTTCCATACTTGATTTTCAAGTGCATCTGATACATTGTTTGGTTCAGCTTTAGAGAGATCATTCATAAGGGCAACATAGCTAGTGAATTTATTAGGCCTTTTGCTTTCCCTGAAGGTTCCTGAAGGAGCAACAAACTTCTAAGCTTCTGCTATAGTCTTGGTGGTCCATAGTGGTCTTTTCTTGAGGTTTTCTCTAGGTGGGTTTTGAGTTTCACCTATAGTTTCCTCAAGATTCTCCCTCTGAAGCTTAGGAGTAGGATCTTCATCTATGCTAGGGGTAGGGATATGGACTTCAGGCTCTAGTGAGTTTTGGGCTCTTTTGAAGGCTAAGTCTTCTTCAAAGATCACATCCCTACTTAGTTAAATATTCTTTTGACTAGGTATATAGATCTTGTAGGTCTTGGAGGTTTCACTATATCCTACAAGGATTCCCCTTTTTCCAGAAGGCTCTAATTTTAATATTTTCTCCCTAGGTACATGAATATCGACAGGGCATCCAAATATCCTAAGGTGGCTGATATATGGTTTTGATTTAGTAAAGACTTCCTCAGGGGTCTTATCTTTAAGATGGGAGTGAGGACATCTATTTTGAATATATACAACAGTGCTAGTTTCTTCTACCCAAAAATTGACATTTAGATTCTGATCAAGAATCATAGCTTTGGCAGCTTCAATGATTGTCCTATTTTTCCTCTTAGCTACCCAATTTTTTTGAGGATTAGAAGGTATTGTTAACTCCCTCTTAATCCCTGAATTTTTACAAAAATCTTTAAATAATTCTAATGTGTATTCCCCCCCATTATCAGTTCTTAGGGTTTTAATTTTATTTCCTGAGTAGTTCTCTGTTAGTGATTTGAATTCTTTAAACCTATTGAGAATATATTCTGATTCTTTACATTTTAGATGGGTCCACATACATCAGAATGAACTAACTCTGAAATTTTACTTGTTTTCCTAGTACTATTTTGAAAAGCACCCTTAGTATTTTTACCTAGGGCACATCCTTTGCATGCCCCTAAATGATATTGCTTTAACTTAGGTAGGCCTTTGACAAGGTCTCCCATTGATGATAAAGCTCTAAAATTTAGGTGGCCTAGTCTTCTATTCTAGACTTCATTAGCATTTGTAGTTTCATGGATTATGACTAAGTTGGGCTCTGTGCATAGTTCATATAAGTAGCCTTGTTTTTGACCAATAGTTTTAGCTTTCTTTATGGATGAATTATTTGGTCAAGCCAACACTCTGTTGTCCATGAAGGTCACTCTATATCCATTGTCCTCGAGTGCTGATATTGAGACTAGATTTCTCTTAATGCCTAGTACATATAGTACTCCTTTATGTTGTAATGATAAACCTGACTTTAGTTTGATAGTGCAAGTTCCAACTCCTCTAACTAGATGTGTGGAATCATCTTCGATAGTTACTTCCTCATCATTCTCCTCTTTCATGGAATCTAGCACTTCTTGGAATCCTGTAATGTGTTTGGATGAGCCACTGTCGATCACCCAGGAGTTAACTTTGTTTGATGCTTGGTTTGTGAGTGTTGAATAGAGTACATACTTCTCATGGTCCTCTTCCCTTATAAATTTTCCTATTTTGGCAAATGTGGCTTGTTGTTTGGCTCTTTATGGACATTTGGCAACATAGTGCCCAAATTTGTCACATCTGTAACATTGAATCTGTGAAAGGTCCTTCTTGAAGGTGTTCTTGCCATGACGACCTTTTCTCTTTCTAAATTGTTTCTTCTTGCTTTTCTTGTTTGAGTTTATATTTATAACTTTAAGATCTTCATCTATATTCTTTTACTTCATCCCTTTCTTATTTTGCCTTGATTCCTCTTGGAGACAGTCAGCCTTTAGCCTATCGAATTTTGGAAATTCATCCCTTGCACTGATGCCTTGGATGAATGTTTCCCATATACTAGGCAACCAATCTAGAGCAATGAGTGTTAACTCTTTGCTTTGGATCTCATATCCAAGAGTTGCTAGTTCATCCCTTATGGTTGATATTCGCATGAAGTAGGCATTGACTTATTCTCCTTTGATCATGGCTATGTGATTTATTTCTCTCTTTAAAGCCAAGGTTCTACTAGCATTAGTTATCTCAAATGCAACTTCAAGTTCTTTGAACATGTTGTAGGTTGTTTCATGTTTCCTTATGATGGGCATAATATTATTTCTCACCCCATCAACTATGATTTTGGTGGCCTTTTCATTTCTCTCTCTCCAAGTTGTTTTGTTAGGTTTAGTCTTCTGTTCTGTAGTTTCAATTTTTACAAATGATTCGACTTTATTTTCTTTTAGAATCATCTGAATTTTGAACTTCCATGCTGAGAAGTCATCACCTCCTCCGAGTCTATCTTCAAATCTGATAGCGCTAGCCATTAGAAGAATTTTTGATGTTGAATATATGCTTGTTTGAATTTTCCACAAAATTGAATAGCCTCAGGTTCGATTTAACTATAGCTCTGATACCATGTCAATGATGTTCAATTTTCAATTCAATATGCAAGTTATATTCTAGTTTATCTTTACTTGATCTATGTATTATCTTATTTTATATGATAAATCTGACTATCTTCTTTTCTATGGCAGGTGAGAGGATCATTTATTGATTTCGATATCCTTCTCACAAATTCTGATTGATATGTATATGCAAGCAGGGAGGATCAAGCAATGCCTTGACCGGTCATGTCTTTTAGACATGACCAATAAAGACATTACTTGATCGTACCCTTTGGCTTATCACTGTAATTACAATCGGTGTATATTAACAAACTAATACCCATCGGTGTATACTTAGCTTGACAGCCCAATAACAATCGGTGTGTATTTACCTTGCCACCTGATACCAATCGGTGTATGTTAACCGGATATCAATCGGTGCATATTTAAATTGCCACCCGATACAAATCAGCATTTAGTTAATCTGATAATCATTATTGTTCACTATTAAATATATTAACCGATATAAATCAGAATACATTGGTTAGCCCAATTAATAATCGGTGATTACAATTGATAAGACAAACCAATATTAATCAGGATTCATACGTTAGAATATAAACCGATATTAATCGGTATGCTATAGGATGATTATCAATAGTCAAGCATTTATCGAACTAAGTAGATTGACCGTATATGAATGAAGAAAGGTCATCAAATGAAGGATTAATAGCTTGAAGTTTTTCATCATAATTTATCGATAGGATAAATGATTGAATGAGAGACTTCATTTATCTCTCATTCAATCATTTATCTTACCGAAGCTATTATGCATTGACACTTATTTTCATGACTATGACCAATCCACAATCTTTGAAATGAATCTCCATCCCACCTTAGCGATAAGGGAAAGATTTATGGAGTGAGATATTCTAATGTTGAGACCACTAGATCTCTTATTATGAAAGACTTTCACCCAATCAAGGAGGCACGTTCTTTTTTTCTATTCAAACCCCGTCCAGAGAAACCTTCTTTGGATTTGATCTAGCTTCTTACCCAAGACACCGTGATATGGAAAAGGGAAAGGAGATAAATGGAAGTACTATGGAGGGATGCTTTGAGTAACTACAAATTTTTTACATTACTCAACAAAGAACCTTTCCACCACTAAGTTAATTTCCTCAAAATTCTTTCTAGGAGCCTTATCCAAACTGACTCTTGCACCCTTCTACAAGTTAGAGGTAAGCCCAGGTAAGAAGATGGGAGGCTGGAAATCTATCAATTCGGAATCCTGGAAATTTAATTCTAGATATTGTGGGGGAAACTCATAAAGTAAAGAGAACTCATACCCATATTAATTATTGATTCTGATGTACTAGCATAATCTGAAAGGATGGAGTACAAGGGTATCATACAAAAATTGCTAATGAGAGATAAAAAAAGGGTTGAAGAAGGTTTAATCCCTTTAAGGATACTCTAATGAACACACTAGTTGATGTTTTGCCTCAAGATATATGCCATACGAATGAAGAGATATGGGGAGAGAAAACCACCTTTCCTAAGACCACCAAAAGAAGAGAATAATCCTTAGGGAGCACCATTGACTAACAGTAAATACAAGAGAGTTTTAAAGAAAGTCTCAATTAATTTCAATAATTTTCTTGTAAAACCAAATTTACAGAGAACCAAAGAGAGAAAGGGCTATGAGATCATATTGTAATCTTTAGAGATATCCAATTTCAAAAGAATACCCTCTATATGATTGTTCTCCATGGAATGAAGGGTTTTATGAATAACAAGAATAGCATCCAAAATTTGATAGATAGGAATAAAGTCCTTTCGATTAAGATGAATCAATTTCCCAAGGAGAGGCTTAATTATATTAATAAGGAGCTTAGAAAAGAGTTTATATAGAGTATTGTAGAGGTTTATAGGTTTGAAATTAGACATGCGATTAGCACCCAACTTTTTGGGACCTAAGATAGTAAATGTTTTATTGATCTACTTTAACACTGAAGTTGAAGACATAAATTCTCTCACAGCTTGTATGATGTCCAGGCCCATAATAACCCAAAATTATTAGAAGAAAAAGGGGGGAAACCCATCTGAACTCAAGGATTTAAAAGGTCCAAAGGAAAGACCACTACTTTAACTTCGTCATTAGAGAACTTGCACTCTAAGGAACTCAAATCTATTGTTCCAATAACATTAGGAATAGCCTAGATTAGCATTTTAGAAGCTTCAAAAACCAAGGGATCTTAAGGAAGATGGGGGTTGAGAAAGGAAAAAAAGTGAGAGACAACCATTGTATAGATATCCTCATCCTTTAAGTAGGAGATACTATCCGCTCTAATCAATTCTTGGATTTTGTTCCTTTTGTTTAATGTCTACTACCTGACTGGTGAGAAAGATTGGTATAATTCTCACCTTCCTTCAACCATTGCACTCTTGATCTATGTTTCCAATAGAGCTCTTATTTGACAACCATATTATGAAGATCTGCCAAAAGGTATTTTTCACGCTCCAATCTATCCGAGGAGGCACAAAAGATCCCCATCTCCTTTTCAATCGAGTTAATCTAATCCTTCAAGGTCTTCTCCTACTCAAAGATATTACCAAAAGAAGATTTACTTCATGAGAAAAAGATATTTTTGAGGAGGTTTAACTTACAAGAGACTTTGAACATAGCAGTACCCTAAATCCCTATATTCAACCACTAAGCTACAAGATCTTTGAAGTTAGGAAAATAGTTCTACATAATCTCAAATGAAAGGGGAATCAAGGCCTAGGACGAGCAGAGTCCCAACAAACCAAAATAGGATAATAGTCCCAGCCAAATTAGATATGAGAGGTGAGGTGGTAGCAACCAATAATAATCCATGAAGGGTATATCACACACTAATCTAGGCACACTTAAATAAGGCTATCACCTAAATGAAGATTGGACCACATATATTTTTTGTCTTCCCAATCCAAATCACATAAGTTTCCTCTAGCCAAAAATTCATGAAGGTCCTACATACTATTTGAAAAATAAGGAACACCAACCAAATTCTCTAAAGGGAATAAGGTAGTATTGAAGTCCCCCATAACAATCCAAATAGAGACCTAAAAGGATATCTACATAGAGAGGAGGGAGTCCCAAAGTTCCCTTCTCAAAATTGCATTATTAGGAGCATAAATATTCATGAGTCCATTTCTCATTAGTTATATTATTCAACAAGTTCACACTCTGGAAGATTTTATCTTGATTCCTCAAAGATACACAAAGGTTATGGGGTTTCCATAAAATTTCTAGTCCCCCAGAAGTGCCCTTAGTGCTCATATAAAAAGCATTTGAGAAATCCCAAATAAAATAATAGACTTTGAGAAATGTCTCTCAATTCATTTTAGTTTCTTAGAGAAGAAGGGTGTCCAACTTCAAATATTTCAACATGTTCTTCACCAAGATTTGTTTATGGGAACCATTAATACCCCTTATGTTCCAAGAAAGGCCCTTCATTTAGAATGATTAAAAGAGCATAACTTCTCTAAAGTACTTTGGCAACCATTGGCCACATCCTGAGTAGAATTTGACCACCACACATCCTTGAAAAACTTTCAACCACAATAGACAATGATGAACTCCTTGGGGTAGGGGTACGAAGAGAACCCAATGAAGACTCCAACAATTCAAAACCCATCTTTGAAGGTGCCACCCCTAAGATAGGGGACATAGGAAGGGGGGTGCATCACCTAAAAATTTCCCAAGAGGAGTAGGGTCCAAAGAGGCACTTGGTTGGATAAAGGGGACCATTTCCATCATCAAGGAAGACTGAGGAGCTACCAGAAACTTTGGTGGGGAGTTTAAAACCTTAGTATCACAATCCAAGGCAAGGAGGGGATGAATCACTTCAAGTGTGACTTCAAGGGGAGAAAGAGACAACTGGGAAGGAGGGACCCAACCCACAACTAGAGCCAAAACCACTATAAAAACCATCTTGTCTCAAGGGGAAGAAAACTTTGAGTACTTTGAAACTAATTTAGAAACCTCTAAAGTTGAAGAAGAATCTGAAAGCCCGTTATCTTTCGCCTTAAGGGAAGGTTTATATCTCTTAGTAGGGCATTTTTTAGAAAGGTAGTTGTATACCTGAAAGATGGTTAAATGTCAATTAAGAGAAAAAATAATTACAAGAATAGCAATGAAATATTATATGAAAAGATCTAAACAAAAAGAAGTTAAATAAGCCATCTCCTCAAACCGTTCCATTTTTCTCTATCTCCAAAGGTTATTTAAATCAAGGTTTCTCTCAAATCATTGAGCACTTGATCATTTAGAATGAAAATATAAAGAATGAGGGATGAGTTGATAAAAGATCTATATGAAAATGCAACTAATATCTATTATATGATAATGAAAGCTTAGTTATGGTAAAGGCTATGCTATGATAATGAAACTAAACATGCTATGATATGGATTTTATGCTATACTAACATGCTATGATATGGATATTATGCTAATATAATATATTCTATTTCTAAAATGCTCCTAAATGCTTAAGCTTGCAAAGAGAGATAAATGTGGATTCTTTATAGATAGTAACTTGGATGCATAAAACTTGGATGATGGATAATGAGATAAATGAGGCCTATTTATTGAAGAAATGGGCAATTGGATGGTTAAGATTGAGTTATATTAACGAAAGCTAGGATTGTATGATCTTCAATTCATGTTTATAATTTTCACCAATGAAATGGTGACAATTGTCAACACGAGAAGGCTTGAGAGGAAAGAGAAGAGGCATTAAATGCTTGAGAAGACATGATGCTTACCCTAGGAGGTTTGGTTAGGGTTGAGTAAATAGATAAATCTTTTATCCAAAGGATAAAATCATGTACAAGGGTTAAAGGGATAACCATGGTCAAAGAAATGAATGCTTGAAGAGAACCATGAGTTATGTTAATTTTAGAGGATCCAATTAATACTAAGAGGGGAGGGAGGTGAATCAATATTAACAACAAAATCAAATCTGAAACTCAACTTTATAAAAATTTCACCAAATCAAATCATAACCAATAATAGAGTCATTTACCAGTACCAGTATCTCCTGATAATCATCTGCCAGAATGATTTAACAGTGCTGCTCATAAAGTGTTCCTTAACCATGCATAAACTGAAAGTAAAACATAACAACACATCAAAGACATTCACCATATGAACACCATGTTTTTCATGCAGAAACCCAAATAGGGAAAAACCATGGTGGGAATTGGTACTCACAAAAATTTTGCATTCTTTTCAAATGCACCCTGTTAGGAGCCAAGCCCGGTTAGAAGCTTACAATGATGCCCTATTAGGAGAAGACCCTATTAGGAATCACCCAGTTAAGGGATTTACCTTAGCCCTATTAGGAGCTTTGACCTGTTAGAATCAACCTCACAAGAGGATTTAGAACTCGGATGTTCAGTTGCCCTATTAGGGGATTTACAATGTAAAGCCTATCAGGACCTACCCATTTAAGGGATTTTATCTGTAGCAACTGTTAGGGAACAACAATCAATGATCTAGGTTTTGCACTACACTGCTTGCTTGATCAGATCCAATTATGCTCCAATCTACAATAGTCTTTGGCAGATCTCTCACACTCTAGTTTAGCTTCACACTCTTCTTAGAGACCACCAACACTTCAAACATCAACTATTCCAACATAAATTTTACAACTAGGTCGGCAACTAAACCCTAGATACATCAAGATTTTACAATATAGATCATCATAAATCATATCAGACCATCATACAGATTATTACAACATTTTACAAGATAATATCAACCATATAATGATCATAAGTTGTCACAGCAAGTCGATCTGATAGGTTGTTAATCCCACAAAACATTCTTCCAAGCACTTCATTGATTGCCAAGAGATTCCTTCTTCAAATGCACCAAAATAACAATTAAACAATCCACACAGGTTATGCCATGTCACTTAAAACATTTGATCTTGATGTAGATCACTGCCAAGCCAAAAATCATTATCGGTTAAGAGAATTCTTCATTGGTCCTTAAACCCTAGTAAAATACATATCAGAAATCATAAACACAACTTCTATTTGTCAAAACATGATGCGGTTCCAATCAAATACACATTTGAATTATACAAACTCACATTCCAAACTACAGTATTTCAAACATCACCAATCACCAAATTCAAACAAAATATTTCCTCATTTACCGGTTAAGGTCCTAATTCCCAATTTCTTGTTTCTTTACCAATAAGCCCTTTCTGGTAGACCAAAAAGATTAAGATGAAAAATACAACATAGTAAACATCGGTTGCCATCAATGACAACACAAATAACTGATCAAAGTCATCCAATCATGCAATCTCAATCTCTTCATCACAATTCAACTCTGTTATCACAAAACAGTCCTTTACCGGTTCAGTCAACATTCTCTATCTGCATCAGTTATGCCAATCATCCCAACATTCTCCCCCTTTAGCATTGATGGAAACAATAACTCAACTCATAATGCTCTTCTCTATTCTATAACTTCTTTGTAACTCTTCTCTATTGCACCTCATTTGCTAATTATACTTCATCTGTTGATTTTGATTCATCTATGTATGATATATGTATCCCCCTTTCGATTACACTCCTCTTACATTTATTCTTCATAATAGTTTTCTTCTCACCCTTGGGCTAATATATATCTTCTCCCCCTTTGACAACAATTCCAAAGGTGCATATGTATCACCGGTCTTCAAATCTACTATTGTTGTCTTGAACATCTCTGCAAATCACATTTAATTTGCTCCCCCTTTAGAGTAGCATGCATCTCATCAATACATAGAAAAAAATAGTCATTAAGCCTACTGGATTGATGCATCACCTGCATCCTAGTTCTTATTTTGTAGGAGTTTGACCCCTAATTTACCTCTAAGGTACTCAAAGGTTGTCTTCAATAATGATTTAGTGAAAATGTTTGCTAGTTGCTCTTTGCTTGTCACATACTACATTCTGACTTTCTTTTCCTGTACTCTTCCCCTTAGAAAATTATATTTCAATTCTATGTGCTTTGTTCTTGCATGTAATATAGGATTTTTAGAAATATTAATTGCACTTTTATTTTCACAATCAATGATCACCAATTTAAACGCATCAAGTTTAAAGCCTTCTAACACATGTCTCATCCAGATTGCCTGCATGCAATTCATAGATGCTGCAACATATTATGCCTCTGTTGTTGACTATGAAACACAAGTTTGCTTCTTGCTTGTCGAAGCAACCAATCTACCTCCAAGAAGAAAAGCTTCATCGACAGTGCTTTTCTGGTCATCAACATTACCTACCCAATCTGCATCAATAAACATATTCAAAGAAAAATCTCCTTTATAAGGATACCATAAACTATAATATATCATTCCTTTCAAGTATCGAAATATCCTCTTCACCGCTACCAAGTGAGTCTCCTTGGGATCATTTTGAAATATAACAACCAATCCAACAACATGTGCAATATCAAGCCTACTATGAACAACATAATGCAATTTACCAATCATTGACCTGTATTCCTTCTCATCAACAGATGGTGAATCATCTTGCTTAGATAATTTGCATCCTGTCACCATTAGAGTTCCAACCGGTTTACAATTCTCCATACCAAATGTTTTTAACACCTCTTTAACATACCTACTTTGATAGATAAATATTCCACCATCTAATTGTTGGACCTGCAACCCAGTGAAAAACTTAATCTCACCAATAAGAGACATTTCAAATTCTTTCTTCATCTCCTTAGCAAAATTCATGCATAAGTCATCATCACCCCCAAAGATTATATCATCCACAAATACTTCAACTATCAATAT
The DNA here is from genome assembly GCF_030272615.1 of Cryptomeria japonica. Lineage (NCBI taxonomy): Eukaryota > Viridiplantae > Streptophyta > Pinopsida > Cupressales > Cupressaceae > Cryptomeria > Cryptomeria japonica. Next base: position 681,723,544 of record NC_081407.1, on the reverse strand, counting down.
TTTGTCTCCATCAGTCTTAAGATATATGTTGTTGTCCCCACTAGTACACTGGAATCCTATCTTGATCAGGTGTGCATGCAATCTTTCATACCATGCTCTTGGTGCTTGCTTCAATCCATACAGTGCCTTATGTAGCTTGAAAACAATATCTTTATCTTCAAACAAAGAAAATTCATCTGGTTGTTCTATGTACACTTCTTCTTCAAGGATGCCATTAAGAAAAGTTGGTTTAACATCCATCTAGTAGACCTTAAATCCTTTAAATATAGCATAAGCAAGTAAAATTCTTACACCTTCCAATCTTGTCACCTATGGAAAGGTTTCTCCATAATCTTCTCCTTCTTGTGCATAGCCTTTGCATACCAACCTTGCTTTATTCCTCACAACTTTTCCTTCTTCATTTAACTTGTTTCTAAAGACCTATTTAGTGCAAATCACATTCTTGTCTTCCGGTCTAGGAACAAGTGTCCATGTTTTGTTCTTCTCTATCCAATCCAATTCCTTATTCATAGCATTAATCCAATCATCATCCTTCAATTCCTCTCTTACTATTTTAGGCTCAATAGTTGAATTCAAACAAGAATTTTCTCTAATTTTCCTTCTAGTTTGTACACTAACATTCTTATCTCCAATAATTTGTTCTTATGAGTGATTAAGTTTGGCATACCTTACAATAACCAAATCTGGTGTTGTGCTTTCTACTTCATGTTCTTCATCTTCTTCATCTCTTTCTTCATTTACTGGTTGAGGACCTATTTCTGCATCTTCCTACTCAACATTCTTTTGCACTTTCAGTTCTATAAACACAAGTTTTTCTACATCTTTCTCTGGTTTAGATTTATTGGTCTCATCAGATTTCTCAGAGATTTCATCAACCTTCACATTTTCACTCTCAATATCTTTTTAGTTCTCTTGTTATAACGTTTGAGAGCCTTACTCTTTTTAGAGTAACCAAGAAAAATACCTTCATCACACTTAGCATCAAAAATTTTAGTGTGATCATCTCTCTTAATGAAATATTTACTCCCAAAAATTTTGAAATAACTTACACTAGGAGTCTTTCCATGCCATAATTCATAAGGTGTTTTTTTGTTACCTCTTTTGACAAGCACCTGGTTCAAAGTGTAAATAGTAGTACTAACTGCTTCTCTCCAAAACATCTTCAGTACTTCACCTTGAGTCAAAATGGTTCTAGCAACTTCATAAATTATTCTATTCATTCTCTCTGCTAACCCATTTTGTTTCAGAATTATAGGGGCTAACATCTGCCTCTTGATTCCCTATTCATCGCAGAACTTCACAAATTCATCAGAAGTAAATTCTCCTCCCCAAACAGATCTCAAACATTTCAAATTCTTCCTGATTTATTTCTCAACTAGTGCTTTAAATGCTTTATATTTACGAAATGCTTCAGACTTTTCTCTCAATAAAGCTACCCACATTATCTTTAAAAAATCATTGGTGAAAATCATAAAATATCTATCACCAAAATAGCTCTTAGTCCTCATAGGACCACAAAGATCAGTATGAACCAAATCTAGGATATTCTCTAAAGAGAAAGACTTACTCTCGAAAGATACAGAAGTCATCTTACCCATCTGATAGTCCTTGCATAACATATTATCCAATTTAACAAGTTGGAGAAAACCTCTCACAATACTTGTTTTACTAACCTTTATCAAGTTGCCAAAAATTACATGACAAAACCTCTTGTGCCATAACCAGCTATCTTCAATCTTAGCCGCCAAGAAACTATTCACATTAGTATTCAGATGAAAAAGATTACCTCTTGTCTTCTTTCCACTAGCAATCAGTTCTCCATTATTTCTAAGAATCCTGCACACTCCACTTTTTAATTCAAGTAGATATCCCTTATCATTAAGTTGTCCATCACTCAAAAGGTTATATTTTAGTCCATCAACCCAAAAGACATCATCTGCATTACTCTTTCCATTTAATGAAATAGATCCTTTACCTTTAACCATGCAGGGAGAGTTATTACCAAATCTTACAACACCTCCATCAAACTCTTCAAGGGATATGAACTTACTTTTATCACTAGTCATGTGGTGTGAGAAACCACTATCTATTATCCATTCATCACTGCTATCCATGTGTGACACTAATGCCTTATCATCAGTCAAATCTTCTTTCACAACAACAAACACTATTTCCTTATTGTCATCTTCTTATGATTCTTCATCAGTTACTCCTACATCAACTGCAACATAATACTACTACTTGTCTTTTCCTTTGTATTTCTTGAACTTCTCTTTCTTATTAGTATTAGGGTAGTTAGCTACAATGTGACCAATTTTATTATAAGAGAAACACTTCGAAGGTAACTTACCCTTATACTTACTAGTGCCTCTAGGAAACTTTTTAGCCAATAATACCTCAAGTTCCATCAAATCATCATCATCATCACCATCTTCTCTGCCACCGCCATGACAAGACCTATAGCCATGATTATAACAAATATCCTTTCCTTTTCTCACAAATGTAATGGTTACAGAAGCCTTAAAATAAGATTCATAAGGTTTTGAAACACTATTATCAAAGTTGTTTAACTCAAATGCAGTCAATTTTCCAATAAGAGAATCAATAGTGAGCTTATCACTACTCATAGACCTTAACTCTTGAATAAAAGAAACCCTGATAGCATATTGTGGTAAGAGAGTTCCAAGCATCTTACTAACAATATTATCTTCTTCAATCTTGCCTCTAGCACTTTTTATACTGCCTAAAACTTCCTTAATCCTTTGTCCATATTGTGTTATGTTCTCACCATCAACCATTTTTATATCATAAAATTTACCTCTTAGACTTTTTTCCTTTTCCCTTAGTACATGTTCATCTGAGCCTCCATAAATTAATTTTTAATTTTTCCCATACTTCATTTGCAGTTTCTAATCCATGAAAATTTATATACTCAGAGTCAGACAAAGTACTTACAATTGCTTCAAGTGCCTAGATATTTTCTTGTTGTTCCTTAAGTTCATCCGGTGTCAAGGGGCTGGTAGTAGGAGCAACATACTTGGTTACCACATGATTCCAATATTGTGCACCCATTCCTTTAAATTACATCTTCATCTGGTCACTCCATATCTAGTAGTTGTCCTTGGTAAACTTCGGACCCTCCTTCTTCATCATCTTCCTTCAGGATCTTTCCCTCAAGCTGTTAATCTTTCTGCACACAGAGGACCAATGCTCTGATACCAATTGTTAATCTTAGAGTATCTGGTTAATACTGAGAGGGGGATGAATCAATATTAACAACAAAATCAAATCTGAAACTTGACCTTATAAAACTTTCACCAAATAAAATAATAACCAACAATAGAGTCATTTACTAGTACTAGTATCTACTGATAATCATCTGCTAAAATGATTTAACAATGTTTCTCATTAAGTGTTCACTAACCATGCATAAACTGAAAGTAAAACATAACAACACATCAAAGAAATTCACCATATGAACACCATATTTTTCACGTGGAAACCTAAATACAGAAAAACCATGGTGGGAATTGGTACCAAAAAAAATTTCACTCTTTTGGAATGTGCCCTATTAGTAGGCAAGCCTGGTTAGAAGCTTACAATGATGCCCTGTTAGGAGTCACTCGGTTAAGGGATTTACCTCAGACCTGTTAGGAGCTTTGACCTGTTAGGATCAACCTCACAAGAGGATTTAGAACTTAGATGTTGAGTCACCCTATTAGGGGATTTACAATGTAAGGCTTGTCAAGACCTACCTAGCTAAGGGATTTTATCTATTGCAACTATTAGGGAATAATAGTGAATGATCTGGGTTTTGCACTATGTGTTGCTTGCTTGATCAGATCCGATTATGCTCCAAATCTGCAACACTCTTTGCACATCTCTCACACTCTGGTTCGGCTTCACACTCTTCTCAAAGACCACAGACACTTCAAACATCAACTATTCCAACATAAATAACTTTTACAACTAGGTCGACAACTATCTAATAGTTTCTTCAACTCAGTTTTTACAAGAAGAGCAATGTGTGGATACATCTTTCTTAGCTTTTGCTTAACTGGTTTTTCTTTTAAATCCACATTAAGATGATGCATGATAAGATCTGGATTAATCCTTGGCATGTTTACATAGGACCAAGCAAAATTTATTTGTCTTTGTTTAAAGAATTCCATGTATTCTTTCCTCTCTTCATCTAATAATGAGGCAGCATAATGAAGTATCTTAGTATCCTTCGATGTACCAATGTTTACTGCTTCTATTGGTTCTATTAGGATAGCAAATCTTTCCTAAAAATATGCAAGAAGAATGTCAAACTTTCCATCTTCTAGCACCTCAAAGATGTTTTCACCATCAGGTACGTCCTTTATTTTCCCTTTTGATTGATTGAGTGTTGCCATGAAATGGTTTTCAATAGTAGGTCTCTTTCCTTGTTTTATTTTAATTTTGCGACTGGAAAGTTTGGCGTTCTCTTGACTACAAGAAATGTTACTTGATTCTGCAATGGAAGATATCTTAGGCGTTATAGGTTCGATAGCATTAAGATACATGGCTAAGTCATGATCATTGGAAAAGACATTTAATTCAAGGTTTTCTAAATTATCCCAATCAATTAGTTCAGGATGAAGAAGGGGTAAGTCATAATCATTCTCATCGTTAGGTGCTTCAAAGTTCATGACATAATGATCATAATTTGGCATAGAGTAGGTAATGTCATAGATCGAATGATCTTGATAATTGTCTCTCCCAAGTGTCTTCCAATTAGTTCTAACAAAATCAGTATTAGTATTTTGTAGTTCACACTCAAATGGTTCTTTAGCTGACGTTTGTCCCTTAAATGAATGTATTATATCAACATACACATCTTTAATACTGTAAATTCCTTCTTAATTATTTTCAATGACTTCATTTGCATTTTGAAGTTATAACATACTTATCTACATGACAAAGAGGATTTTTTTGCTAGATTGTGTCTTGTTTCAAACTCAACTTCTTCTGGACTAATAGTCAATCCTACTTGACTATTTCTTAATTCTTCTATAGTTTTGCCACATCTTGATACATCTTGTTCCTTATTTGATAAAAATCTGATATTTCCAAATGCTTGATCTATCTCTGTTTGCACTTCTTGTGGCATTACTTCTTTATCTTTGTCATTCCCTTTCCTTTGTTGTTTTGTATATGCCTCTTTTCTCTGGATTCTGAGTTCTTCTCGTCTTCTTTCTAACTCCATCCTTTGTTTTGTAATAAACAAGTCTTCCTCTGTAATAGTTGCTTGTTCTTCATTCTTTTCTTTACTTGATGTATTAGATAAGACATCTGGACCCCATTCATACTTGTTTGAATCTGTCTCTGAACCATCATCTAGGACTACCCCACTATACCATAAAGGAATGTTGCATGGTGCAAAAAGTTCCCTGATTTATGTCATCTCTATTTTCACTACTTCTGGAATATCTTGCTCAGATTCTACTTTTGTTTGTATTTCTTGAACTTGTTGACAAGATTCTTCTTTTCCTTTGATGGTAATCTCTTCCTCTTGCTTTTCATGTTCTTCTTGTTTCTTTTGTTTATTGGTTATTATTTATGTTGGTTGATGTAACTTTTTTTGCCAATTTGCTTCTTTAGAGACTAATTTCTTTCTCCACTTTGATTGTTGATAATTATGGTGCATTTGATTTGACTTTAGATATCCAAGTCCTGACTTATCTTATTTAGATTGTGAGTGGGGACAAATTGGTTCTGAAATACCTTGATGTCATTTACCAATTGGTCCTTTTCCTTCATATCCCATTTTTTGCATGATTCATAACCTTTTCCATATTGTTTTATAGTAATATTGACTTCTATAGTTGTTGCTATAGTTTCATTTTCATCTTTTTATAACCAACCAAGAATGTCTTTGTCTTTGGTTTCTTCTTCAAGGGTTCCAGCTCTAACAAATGCTCCATTAAACATATCTTTTGATTTCTCTGAGGTCTTTGATTGGATATTTGTAGGCTTTCCATATGACTTAGGAGAAAGTGGAAAATTATGCAAAGAATATTTTCCCATTCCTTCATCATTTAATTTGAGTTTTTTCTCAAAGGTTTCCCATAAATTTTCTTGAATTTCTTTGGTAGGATATATTGATTCTCTGTTATGTGGAACTCTTTTATCTTGTGTTGGCTTCAAGTTATTGCAATATTGACTAGTCTGCAGTTATAGTGATCTCTTGTTCTTCATGAGGAAATTCGACACATTGATGATACATAGAAGGAACTGCTTTCATATTGTGAATCCATGGTCTTCCCAGAAGAATGTTGTAAGAGAGGGTCAAATCTAAAACCTGACACAATGTATTCCTTTCCACAGGTCCTATTTTGATTGGTAACACCATAGTTCCTTTAGAAGAAAATTATGCTTCGTCATAAGCCTTAATGGTTATTTTATTCTTTGGATCCACTACATTTTCTAAATATCCCAAAGATTTTATCAAACTTAATGCACAAATGTTTAAGTTGGCTCCACCATCCATGAGTACGTGTTTGACACATGTTTTATTAATGGTGACTTCAACATGTAAGGGAGCATTGTGAGGATGTTGTAAAGACGCGTCATCATTTTCAAAAAATGATAAGCAATGAGGGGTTATAAGTTGTCCCACCATGTTTTGGAACTGGTCTATATCCAAGTCTTTTGAAACTATTGTTTCCACTAAAGATTTTTCCAAAATTTCCTTATGCGTAGGTGAAACTTTGAGAAGTTCCAAAATTGATATTTGATCGGGTATTCTTTGTAATTGCTCTACTAAATTGTATTGTTGTGAAGTGGATGTTGGGTCTTTTGTTATACCAAGAAAGGTAACCTTTGCTTTGCTTCTCGTAATAACATTGATTGGCTCTGGAGGTGTATTATCTTTAACAATGATAACAATTACCACATCATCATATGTATAAGTGTAGTTCACTTTGGCTTTTTCTTTGTCATCTTTTAATTGGGATGGTTCATCTTTGTCATAATTCAGAAGTGGAGTTTTGAAAGCTAGGTGTGATTCATTTGTCTTGTGGCTATCCACTGTGATAGTTCCATTATCGATTAGATCTTGGATAAGGTGTTTCAATATTTGACAATCATTTGTTTGGTGTCCTTTATTCCGATGGCAACTACAAAAATGATTGTCATTCCACCAATTTGGCTTGACTTGTGGTTCATAGTTTCTTACTTCTGGTAACACAATCAGTTTGTTGGCAAGAAGAGTTTTTAAAGCTAATTCCAATGGTTCTCCAATGTTTGTGAATTTCTTCTAAGGATTGGAGAAGAAGGACTTGGTCTTATTGTTTTCTTGATTGTTATTTCTTGGGATTTGACTTGATAGATTAAAAATTGGTTGTTGTTGTTTTGTAGCACTATTATCATCATTTCCTCCATTGCTGACATTCCTATTCTTTGACCAGAACTTGAGTTTTTCATTGTTGCCATTGTTGTTGTTGTTGTTGTTGTTGTAAGAATTATTGTAAAGTTTTATCTCTCCTTGCTTTACCATCGCGTTCTCTATTTTCAGACCATTCTCAATCATCTTGGCAAAGGAGGGAGGACATTGCATTCTTAGTCGATAACTCATTTCACTGATAAGATTATCAATGAATATGTCTATTTTTTCTTGATCAGATACATCTCTTGGATACCTATTAAACATGTGTTTCCATTATTGTAATAAGATTATAAAAGATTCACCATTATTTTGTTTAATATTGCATAAATTCAGCATTGTTATCTCATTCCTTATATTGTAGGAGTATTGTGAAATAAATCTATTCACGAGTTCTTCAAAAGATTTGATTTTGGATGGTAATCTTGAAAACCACTCCATTGATTGGTTATTTAAACTCCTAGGAAAAAGACGCATTAGGTAAGTTTCATCATGGGCAAACTCCATACTCATAGTACAAAACTCCCTAATGTGATCCTGAGGATCAGATTTTCCATCGTATTTGTCATATTTAGGGATCTCGCAATGTTGTGGAAAAGGTACCATATTCAATTTTTTATCAAAAGGATATGGGCAGATATCTTCCAATGAATACTTCTTGGAGCTTGTTCCATTTTGCATATCTTGCATCTATTGTTGTAGAGTTTGCATTTGTTGAGTAAGGTTTAACAACGGATTATCCATATAACTTCTCATTATTTCTTTGTAAGTTCTTTTATCACTATGCTCTTTTCTTGTATCATCAAGGTCTTTTCTCGTCTCTTCATGACTTTCTTTGTTTACATATTCATTATTTGGAGCATCTGTGTTTTGGGTGTTACTTGCCTCCGCATCTTGTTTTAAGCTTTCTATGTTAAAATCTTGTGGCAATTTAGCTCCAGATTTTGCCAACATCAAGAGATATTTATGTTTTTGTTTTGCCAACAATTTTTCCATTAGCCTATCAAATTTGAAACATTTCTCAAGGTCTCTATGTCGGCATATGATGAACTGGCATGTTGATATGATGATAATGTATGTTGTCATTGATGTCAATATGTGCAAGTGAACCGGTGGGAAGAAATGCAGTGAACCGGTATGAAGAAATGCAGTGAACCGGTGTCGGGGTTTTACTAAGTGTGACTATCGATTGGTAGTCACGGCCCTAGGGTTTTTGGTTTGGGAATCTCGCTTGTGCAATGCAACCGATGACATCCTATGATGAGCTAGCTAATAGATTAGGATGAGATCGATATGCCACGTCAATTTTGTATGCATGAAGGATTTCTTTGAGGATCTTGCATGTGAAGATCGATTGCATTAAATGTCTACCTCAGGAATGATCATTCTTCTTAGCAGTATGAGAAGAGAGCGTGATGGGTTACTGATTCCCATGTGCGGTGAAGAATGGACGATGCAGATTATCTTGTGATCTATTTGAAATTATATTGCTCTATGCAAAGTGTTTGAATGGTCAGGATTGGACCGATTGTATTGTAAACCTAAAATGCTTAGGGTTTATGCTACCGACCTAAGTCTATAAGGTCGATGATGTTTGTTATTGTTTGTTGCTAGCAAATGTTATGTGTGTGTATCTCAGTGATAAGATACTTGCCAGACCAGTAAGAGGAAAACTATAGAGTGTGATTGCAAAGTAGAGGAAATGAAAAGGATCTGCCTTGGCATGTAGTGTTGTTATCAAATCAGAATTTTACCTGTTGTCTTTTAACCATTTCAACAGTTGGAAAATCCCTTTACTGGGTAGCTTTAACAGGCTTATTGTAAAACCTCTAACCAGGTGACTCAAGATCATTGAGTTCTTCAAATCCTCTAGTAAGGTAACCTTTAACAAGGTATATAGCCATCCCTTAACCAGATGATCTTTAACAAGATCGGTTCCTAGCAGAACCTTATTGTAAAGTCTTTAACTGGACTAGGCTCCTAACAGAGTGAGCTTCAAAAGAGTTCAAAACAATATTGTGGGTATTCATCCCTACCGTGGTTTTTCCCATTTGGGTTTCCACATGAAAAATTTGTATGTCATGAGTTGTGTATTTTTCATGTGATGATTAAGTATCCTTTGTTTGAGTGGTTATGCATGTAGAGCTAATGGTTATGATATTGCTAATATAACACATGCATATGTTTATGGGTGAAGTATTTATCAAGTATTAAATGTATTTGAAGTATTCAGACTTACCGGTCTATGTTGTCTAAAGTCTTACTGTGTTTAACCGGTATTGTCGTGGTTAAGTTCAGTGATGAAGACAACCGGTTAGTGTTGTTTTAGCTTGATAAGTTATTGAGAAATTTTTTGTCTATACTGATTCACCCCCCCCCTCTTAGTACCATTTAGGGTATTTTTTGTTCATCATTATTCATCAATCAGTATCAGAGCCCCTCTAGGTCCTCGATGATATAATCTTAACCGCTTGAGGTAAAAGATCCTGTTGTAATGATGAAGAGGGAAGGTCCTAAGTTCAATAGAGATAACTTCAAGATATGGAAGGATATAATGATTTATATCAAGAGTATGGGTGCTCAATACTGGAGCTATGTTGAGAATGCCTATGTGATTCCCACTGGCACTCTAACCGATGATCAGAAAAAAGAGATTCGGGAAAATGGGCAAGTCATGGAAGCCCTTATCAGTAGTTTGTCTGATATTGAGCTCATTGATGTACAAGATAAGGACACTCCTAATGATGTATGGGACATATTGGAAACTATTTATGGTGGTGATGAGAATGTAAAGCAAGTTAAGGAAGAGAGTCTTAGAGGAAAATTTGAAGACATGAGGATGGTTGAAGGAGAGACCATTCAGCAATATGGCAAAAGGATTAAGATTGTGGTTGGAGATATCAAAAGCACTAGTGGAACGATTGAGGATGCCACCATTGTTAGTAAAGTCTTGAGATCATTGTTACCGGTCTATGCAATCAGAGTTGTTGCTATCCAGGAGCTAAGGTCTATTGACAAAACCAAGGTATCCTTAGACTCTATCATTGCAAAGTTGACTGCATATGAGTTGAATAGTTATGATGGCAGTGTTCAGAAGACCGAGTCATCCTTTAGAGCATCTACTGCACCATCCAAAAAAGGAAAAGAAGATGGTACCAGTTATGAATCCATCCAATGCGGAGATATGGATGATGAAGAGATTCTGATGGAGTTTGAAGCTCTTCTTGCTAAAAGACTTTCGAAAGGAACTGGTAAATATAGAGGTAAGCTTCCTCTAAAATATTTTTCCTGCAATAAGATAGGACATATAGTTGTTAATTATCCTAACAATGATAATAAGGATAAACTGCAGAGGTTTAGAAAGTATAAAGAAGGTAGTAGAAGAAATTGTCTGGTTGCAATGGATGAAGGTGATACTGATGAAGAATCTGAGGATGAAGAAAATAAGGACATGGTATTTGTAAGTGTAAAGGAAGAAGTGTCTGACAAGAAAGCCCTTGTCTCTCGCATTGACAACTCCAATGACTGGATTATTGATAGTGGGTGTTCTCACCACATGATTGGTGACCGAAGAAATTTTGTCTCTGGAAGAATATGATGGAGGTATTGTCTGGTTTGGCAATGATACACCCTATTTAGTGAAAGGTAACGGATCCATCTCATTGAATGGAAAGAGCAATGCAGATGACATCTACTAGGTAGAAGGTCTTAAGCATAACCTATTGAGTGTTGCTCAACTAAATGATAAAGGACTCATTCTGGAGTTCAAAGGTAGAGTTTGCAGTATAATTGGAAAAAGTGGTGAGCTTATTGTCACCGATAAGCAGACTAGAGGTAACTTATTTCAGTTGAATGCCAAAAATAGTCAATGTCTGATGGCTAAGTTTGATGATAGTTGGATATGGCATAGGAGACTCTGTCATATAAACTTTGAAAATATTGTTAAAGCTAGTAAGATCAAGGCAATGAGAGGATTGCCTTTGCTGAAAAAACCACAAAATTCTTTGTGCAGAGAATGTCAACTTGGGAAGATGCCTTCCTCAACTTTTAAAGGTAAGTCTTTTTCAGCAAAAAACGTACTTGATCTCGTGCATATTGATTTGTGTGGTCCTATGAAAACTATAAGTATTCAAGGAGATAGGTATTTTATGACTCTTACTAATGACTACTCAAGAATTATGTGGGTTACATTCTTGAAAGACAAGTATGAAGCATTTGGAAAGATCAAAGCCTTTAGAGCATTAGTAGAGAAGGAAAGTGGCCAAAGGATAAAGTGCCTAGGAACTAATCAAGGAGGTGAATTCACTTCTGATGAATTCAACAAGTACTACGAAGAGAACAGCATCAAGAGGCAATTGTCTACCCCTAGGACACCACAACAAAATGGCATAGCAGAAAGGAATAACAGGATTGTAGTAGAAGCGGCTAGAACAATGATGATCCAAGGAAAGGTTGCTCACACTTTTTGGAGAGAAGCGGTGAGTACTGTAGTCTATACTATGAACTGGGTGCTCATCAAGAAAGGCCAAGATAAAACCCCTTATGAGTACTGGACTATGAAGACTCCCACTATGAGTTATTTTAAAGTATTCGGAAGTGAGCATGTGAGCAAGTTTGATGCTAAAAGTGATGAAGGAATATTTATGGGATATTCCACTAAGAGAAAAGCTCTCAAGTACTACAACAAAAGAACTCAAAAAATTGTTGAGAGCATCAATGTCAGGGTTGATGAATCCCCTGAGAAACCTAAGGAAACTAGCAGCGAGCAAGTGGAAGATGAACCGGGTGTAGCTTTCTGGGAACCGGTTACAAAAAAATCAAGCAAAGATCTCAGTGTTTCTGTACTGGTAGAATTTGCGATAGGTGAAGAAGAAGATGGAGAAGAAGAAGAAGAAGAAGAAGAAGAGGAAAAGCAAGAAGAACCAGCTAGGGTCATTCCTAGATATGTGAAACTACATCATGATCCGAAGTAGATCATAGGAGATAAAGATGCAAGGATACTCACAAGAAGAAAAGTCAAAGAGAACTCTTGCATGATTTATGAATTGGAACCTAAGACTATTAGAGAGGCACTTACAGATGAAGATTGGACTAAAGCAATGGAAGAGGAGCTAGATCAGATTGAGAAGAATGCAACATGGTCTTTGATACCCAGACCCAAACACAAGAATGTCCTAGGTACCAAATGGGTCTTCAGAAATAAGCTGAACGAAGAAGGCACTGTTATAAGAAACAAAGCAAGACTTCTATGCAAGGGATATGCTCGGGAAGAAGGAGAAGACTATAGATAAACTTTTGCCCCAGTGGCTAGACTGAAGGTGTTTGAATGCTACTTGCATTTGTATAATTTAAGGGATTCAAGGTATATCAGATGGATGTGAAGTTTGCATTCTTTAATGGAATCCTTGAAGAGGAAGTGTACATAGAGCAACTGGATGGGTTTGACCTATTAGAAGATAGTAACATGGTGTGTAGATTACATAAGGCCCTGTATGGATTAAAACAAGAACCAAGGGCATGGTATGAACGATTACACTCTCACCTTGTGAAGATTGGATTTGAGAGAACAAGTGAAGACAGCAACATCTACCTGAAATCTGAAGGTGATCAGATTTTGATCTATGAAGTGTTTGTAGATGACATAATCTTTGGAGGAGATGATGGAATGAGCCATGCATTTGCGGATGTAATGAAGAAAGATTTTGAGATGTCTCTGATTGGAGAGATAAAACTCTTCATTGGTCTGCAGATTCAGCAAATGAAAGAGGGTATCTTTGTTACCCAGTCCAAGTATGTCAAAGAGGTATTGAAGACTTTTGTCATGGAGGAGAGAAAACCGGGTTGTACACCGATGGTGATCGACTGCAAATTGACTAAGGAATATGATTCAGCGTTGGTGAATGAGAAAGAGTACCGATTGATGATCGATAAGCTGCACTATGTGGTACATTGTTGGTATTTTGGTATGGTTTTGTCATTGATGTCAACACCTACTAAAAGAACTTTGGAGATCCAGCAAACATTCACCAGCAAGCAAGTAACTATTGCACGGTTACTGGCATATGGTACACCGACAAGATATAATGATCACCAGCACTTGGAATGGCATGGAAGACACTTGGTAATGTCAAAGACATCGTGTGGACATCTTATCTTGGAGATTTGATCATTAGTATATTCATATTTGCATATTTTGTTTTATCGACAAATAGGTCCAGGGTTATCCAGGGTTACACCGATAGGCTTATCTTTTCCAGATCGGCATGGCACACTATGGAGATGATTAATCAATGTTGTAAATGCATTAAGCCGACATGTTCAATCGGTTATTGCATCGGATATTATATTGTTTGTAAAATGTTTTTATTGTAATATCTTGTAGGGTCGACCTACTAAAATTGGTCTTAGGTTATGGTATAAAAGTAAGATCTTAATTGTAAGATCAAGTGTGGAATGCGAAGAAGGTATATTGTGAAGGGATATGTGAGATTAAGCATAGCTATACACGAAGACATCATTTGAAGGTGAAGCTAGGTTTTTGTGAAGACATATTAGCATTACACCAGTACTGAATCCAGCATATGAAGATGCTATTTTAAGCAGTACACTCTTATTGGATTTAACCATCCAACTGTAGTCAGTGTGACTCCCATTTGTGTTTGAGCAGTGAGCTAGAGGCACTTGGCCTTTCTACATGTGCAAACCCCATTTATGTACACTTACTATCTGCAGTAGTATCATCTGATTGTGGGTAAGGTTTCCCACTGTGGTTTTTCCCCTTACAGGGTTTCCACGTACAAATATTGGTGTCATGTGTTGTGGATGATTTTATGTTTTGATTTCATGCATTAATCTTTACCGGTATTGCATTTATCTGTCAAATCTGTCTACCGGTATAACAGACTATCTCAAAGGTATTAAAGCAGTAATTGATTAAGTTGTTTTTGGTTTAAAGTTTTAGACAACTAATTCACCCCCCCCACCTCTCAGTTGTCCCTGGGACCTAACAATTGGTATCAGAGCTAAGTCCTCTTTTGCAAAAGTTTAACAACTTGAGGAGATCTAATGTCTACTAACTATTTCAGGAAGGACAATCCTAAACTTGATGGAACCAACTATGGGATATGGAAGATCAGAATGGAGACACATCCGAACTGTATTGGAAAAGACATCTGGGAAGTTACAAAGAAAGGTTATACTGCTGCTATACCAAGTCAGCCCATTCCACCTAACTTGACAAAAGATGAAGAAAATGATTGCAAAGCAAGAGAAGCACTTTTGAGCGTATTATCATATCAGCAAATCATGGGACTATCAGATAGGTCTACTGCTAAAGCTATTTGGGATCATTTGGAAACACTGAATGAAGGAGATTCCACAGTCAAAATTGCAAAACTTGAAAGCTTCCGAGTCAGGTATGAACATCTGAAAATGGAAGAAGATGAAAGGATTTAAGCTTTTATGGAAAGAGTAAATGAAATTGTTTTGGGTATTAAATGTTGTGGAGGAACTTTAAGTGAGGATGAAATTATTTCAAAAGTTTTAAGAAGATTGCCACCACCATAAAAAATGAAGGTTACTACTATAAATGAATTAAGAACAATGCCTAATACATCAGTAACTAGGGATACAATGATTGGAAAACTTTCAGCCTTTGAAATTGAGGAATTTGGTCCTATTGCTACTATAAAGACAAATTTAGCTTTCAAAGCATCAACATCATCTGCATCATCATCTAACAAATCTGATTGGAAATCTTTTTATACAAGAGAACTTGAAAAAAGTAGGAAAGAACTTGAAGAACTAGAAGAACTTGATGCACTATTTGCAAGAAAAATGCCTAAAGGTCTAGTTGGAAGTAAGTATGAAGGTAAAGGACCTTTTAAATGTTTTAACTGCAATAAGATTGGTCATATGGCTTCAAGATGCCCTGATCGACATGCTAGACTAAGAGAAGAAGCTAGAAGGACATACAAACCTAACCCTGAATATCAGAGATACAGATTCAAGAAAAATAAGGACAAATCTTGTTATGTAGCTAATGAAGGAGTGATTGATGATTCTGATGAAGATCCAATAGACAATGGATGGGTTTTTGTTGCTATAACAGAAGATCAACCGGCACCTACAGTGCAACCAGTAGAACAGGCCTTGGCAGCTAAAATTGAGGTAAAAGATGAATGGATAATTGATTCTGGATGCGCACATCATATGACAGGAGACAAAGGAAAATTCTTGAACTTTCAAGAATACAATGGCAGTTTAGTAAGATTTGGAGATGACAAAGCTTATCAGATCAGAGGTAAGGGTTCAATATCTCTTGATGGTAAACATAACACTAACAATGTCTACTATGTTGAAGGTTTAAAGAATAGCCTTTTGAGTGTTGGTCAATTAGTTGAGAAAGGATTTCAGTTACAATTTAAGAATGGAAAATGCAAAATCATGAATAGAACTAGTTTAGAAATTGCAACTGGTAACCAAACTAGGGGTAATATCTTTCATTTGAATAACAATGAAAAGACATGCTTAATTGCACATATAGATGAAAGTTGGTTATGGCATAAGAGACTTTGTCATGTAAACTTTGATTGCAAGGTAAAGATCAGTACTACTAAGGCAGTTAGAGATTTACCTAAAATTGTCAAACCTCATACACAATTTGTAAGGAATGTCAATTTGGAAAACAGGTTAGAGCTAGTTTCAAAAGTATTCCTGAAAAATCAAATAATGCTCTTGATTTAATTCACACTAATTTATGTGGTCCAACTAGAACTAAAAGCCTACAAGGTGATAGATATTTCATGCTAATCATTGATGATTACTCTAGAATGTGTTGGGTTACTTTTCTCAAAGAAAAATCAGAAGCACTTGGTAAGTTCAAACTATTCAAAGCAATGGTTGAAAATGAAACCGGTAAGAAAATAAAATGTTTAAGGTCAGATCAAGGAGGAGAATTCACATCTAAGGAGTTTAATGTATTTTGTGAAGTGAATGGAATCAGAAGACATCTATCAGCACCTCAGACACCACAGCAAAATGGAGTTGTTGAAAGGAAAAATAGAACTATCTTGGATGCAACTAGAAGTATGTTATCTGAAGCAAATCTACCACATGTATATTGGAGAGAAGCAGTAAGCACAACGGTCTATACATTCAACAAAGTTCACATCAAAGGTGAAATTGGTAAGACCCCTCATGAACTATGGTTTGGTATTACTCCCACTCTTAAGTATTTCAAAATATTTGGAAGTAAATGTTACATTAGAAGAGATGAGTATATTGGAAAATTTCATCCTACAAGTGATGATGGAATATTTTTAGGTTATTCATCTAAGAGTAAAGCATATAGATGTCTCAATAAGAGATTGCAGAAAATTGTTGAGAGTACAAATGTAAAGATTGATGAACAATTTAGAGGAACTTCAAGGTACATAGATTCTGAACTGGCAACAGAAATTCTAATAAATGAACCTACATTGAATCCACTGGTACAAAGTGAAGATCCAGTTACACCGGTATCATCTAAAAATTCCATTGTGACTGAAGAACAACAACAAACAAAGACACCCTGGTATGTAAGACTGAATCATTCTGAAGATCAGATAATTGGAAACAAGCATAAAGGAGTTATGACTAGAGGAAGATTGGAAAATGAAGAGGTATGTCTTATTTCTCAAATTGAACCATCATCAATTAATGAGGCATGTGAAGATAAGCATTGGACTAAAGCTATGGAAGAAGAATTAGAACAAATTGAGAAAAAAAATACTTGGACATTAGTTCCCCGGCCTAAAGATAAAAATGTAATTGGAACAAAATGGGTATTTAGAAACAAACTTAATGAGGATGGTAAGGTTATCGGAAATAAAGCAAGACTAGTATGTAAGGGATATTCTCGGAAAGAAGGAATTGACTATAATGAAACCTTTGCACCGGTAGCTAGAATTGAGGTAGTTAGATTATTTTTGGCTTTTGCAGCACATAAGAACTACAAAGTATATTAGATGGATATTAAATGTGCATTTTTTAATGGAGATCTTGAAGAGGAAGTTTATATTGAACAACCTAATTGATTTTCTTTGACAGATGACAAAGATATGGTTTGCAAGTTAAGGAAAGCTTTATATGGATTGAAGCAAGCTCCAAGAGCTTGGTATGCAGGATTGGATAAGTGTCTTTTGAAGATTGGTTTTTCTAAAGGTAATGCTGATAGTAACTTATACTATAAAGTGACTAATGATGACATCTTGGCTATTGAAGTTTTTGTTGATGATATATTATTTGGAGGAGAAGATGGATTGTGTAAAGACTTTTCTATCAAAATGCAACAAGAATTTGAAATGTATATGATTGGTGAAGTAAGATTCTTTTTAGGATTGCAAATTTCACAGACTGAAAAAGGTATATTTTTTAGTCAATCAAAATACTTAAAAGAGTTGCTTAAGAAATTTGGAATGGAGAACTCTAAACCGGTAAGCACACCTATGACAACAAATGACAAATTATCACAAAGGGATGAATCTACACCTGTGAATCCAACTAGGTACAAATCTATGACAGGAGGTTTACTGTATTTGACACAAACCACACCTGATATTATGAATGCAATATGTATTGTTTCAAGATTTCAGAGTAATCCTAGAGAAAATCATGAATCAGCAGTAAAAAGGATTTTCCGGTACCTACAAGGCACCCCAAATCTTGGATTATGGTATCCTAGAGATGAAAATTTTGATCTATGTGCATACACAAATGCAAATTGGGCAGGAGACATTGATGATAGAAAAATCACCACCGGAGGAGCATTTTTTCTTGGAAATAAATTAGTTTCTTGGTTGAGTAAGAAACGGAGTTGTACATCTTTATCAACAGCAGAGTCAAAATATGTTGCAGCAGCAACTAACTGTACATAGGTACTTTGGCTTAAACAAATGTTGAAAGATTTGAAGGTAAAATGCAAGGAACCTATACCTATCTATTGTGACAACACTGCAGCAATTGATATATCTAAGAATCCGGTATTACATTCTAAAACAAAACATGTTTCTATCAAACTGAATTTTCTAAGGGAAAAAGTTGAAGCAAAAGAAATACAACTGGTTTATGTGAATACTAAAGAACAGCTTGCAGATATTTTCACTAAACCTTTGCCTAAGGAGACTTTTGAGTATCTTAGAGAATAGCTTGGGGTCATACCCCCACCAGTAGACACTCAGAGATTTGATGTCTATCATCAATCGGCAGAATTAATAGAGATATATTCTTACTCCGGCTTTGATGAGGAAGCTACTTCTTAAGAGGAGTAGTTGGTATAGTAAAATTGGTTGGTATTTTGTATGTAACAATGTAAAAATTGGTATGTTGTAACTTTGGCATTTGATGTCAAAGGGGGAGAGATATCTATGGTAAAACACATTATCTTTATTTATCTTTTGAGGAAAGATTGGTATGGGAAAACTTTGGAAATTACATGTTTCTCCTAGGGGGAGAGATTGTTATTTTTGGAGATTGTTGGTTTTTGGTACTTGGCATTTTCGTTTTGGCACTTTGATGGTTTTTCCATCTTGGGTTGCCATCAATGCTAAAGGGGGAGATTGTTGGTATTTTGGTATGGTTTTGTCATTAATGTCAACACCTACTAAAAGCACTTTGGAGATCCAACAAAAATTCACCGGCAAGCAAGTAACTATTGCATAGTTACTGGTATATGGTACACCGGCAGGATATAATGATCATCAGCACTTGGAATGGCATGGAAGACACTTGGTAATGTCGAAGACATCATGTGGACATCTTATCTTGGAGATTTGATCATTAGTATATTCATATTTGCATATTTTCTTTTACCGGCAAATAGGTCCAGGGTTATCCAGGGTTACACTGGCAAGCTTATCTTTTCCAGATCAGCATGGCACACTATGGAGATGATTAATCAATGTTGTAAATGCATTGAGCCGACATGTTCAATCAATTATTGCATCGGATATTATATTGTTTGTAAAATGTTTTTATTGTAATATCTTGTAGGGCCGACCTACTAAAATTGGTCTTAGGTTATGGTATAAATGTAAGATCTTAATTGTAAGATCAAGTGTGGAATGCGAAGAAGGTATATTGTGAAGGGATATGCAAGATTAAGCAGAGCTATACACGAAGACATCATTTGAAGGTGAAGCTAGGTTTTTGTGAAGACATATTAGTATTACACCGGTACTGAATTCAGCATATGAAG
This sequence comes from Cryptomeria japonica, assembly GCF_030272615.1. NCBI lineage: Eukaryota > Viridiplantae > Streptophyta > Pinopsida > Cupressales > Cupressaceae > Cryptomeria > Cryptomeria japonica. The sequence goes on along the minus strand of NC_081407.1, from coordinate 681,703,901 downwards.
ATGCTATTTTAAGCAGTACACTCTTATTGGATTTAACCATCCAACTGTAGTCAGTGTGACTCCCATTTGTGTTTGAGCGGTGAGCTCTAGGCGCTTGGCCTTTCTACATGTGCAGACCCCATTTATGTACACTTACTATCTGTAGTAGTATCATCTGATTGTGGGTAAGGTTTCCCACCATGGTTTTTCCCCTTATAGGGTTTCCACATACAAATATTGGTGTCATGTGTTGTGGATGATTTTATGTTTTGATTTCATGCATTAATCTTTACCGGTATTGCATTTATCTGTCAAATCTGTCTACCGGTATAACAGACTATCTCACTGGTATTAAAGCAGTAATTGATTAAGTTGTTTTTGGTTTAAAGCTTTAAACAACTGATTCACCCCCCCCTCTTAGTTGTCCCCGGGACCTAACATACATAGTAGACTAGATATTGCTCATGCAGTGGGCATAGTAGCTCATTTTCAGAAAAGTTCAAGAGAATCCCACTTGGTAGTTGTCAAGCGGATTCTTAGATATCTGAAAGGAACAGTTGACTATGGATGGTATCCATATAATGGTGACTTTAATATCAAAGTATATATCGATGCCAATTGGGCAGCTAATATGGACGATCGGAAGAGCACAACCGATGGAGGGTTCTTTCTTGGTGGAAGACTAATCTCATGGATGAGTAAGAAGCAGAGTTGTATTTCCCAGTCTATAGGTGAAGCAAAATATGTGGTAGCATTTATGAACTAAACTCAAGCAATCTAGATGAAACATGTATTGGAAGGTTTCAAAGTACATGTATCTTAACTGATGAATATATTTTGTGACAACATAAGTGCAATAAATATTTCCAAGAATTCAGTATTGCATGCTAGAACTAAGAATATTGAGCTTAAGTATCACTTCTTGAGAGAAAAGGTTCAGAATAAGGAGGTTGTACTAGAACATGTTTCCAATAAGGAGCGGCTAGCAGATATATTCACTAAGCCCTTACCGAAGACTACATTTACCTATTTGAGAGGTGAATTAGGGGTTCTGCCCCTTCATGAAGTCAACTAAAGTTGTGTGTTCCACATCAGTCAGGTACTACAATGTCAAATCTTTCAAGATTGATGTGTTGAAGGATGCTACTCCATAGGGGGAGCAGCATAGTGGAGAATGGAAGCTTGTGCCTCCACTTTGGCATTGTTCTCAAAGGGGGAGAATATATTCGATGTATGGGAAGAAGATATCTGATGATGCAAATACACTGGTCTATGATGTTTATAGTTGTAATGCTACACTGAGTATTGCCATCAATGCTAAAGGGGAAGATTGTTGGCATATGATGAACTGACATGTTGATATGATGATAATGTATGTTGTCATTGATGTCAATAAGTGCAAGTGAACCGGTATGAAGAAATGCAGTGAACCGGTGTCAGAGTTTTACTAAGTGTGACTACCGGTTGGTAGTCTCAGACCTAGGGTTTTTGGTTTGAAAATCTTGCTTGTGTGATGCAACCGATGACATCCTGTGATGAGTTAGCTAAGAGATGAGGGTGAGATCAAGATGCCATGTCAGTTTTGTACGCGTGAAGGATTTCTTTGAGGATCTTGCATGTGAAGATCGATTGCATTAAATGTCTACCTTGAGAATGATCATTCTTCTTAGTGGTATGAGAAGAGAGCGTGATGGGTTACTGATTCCCATGTGCAGTGAAGAATGGATGATGCAGATTGTCTTGTGATCTGTTTGAAATTGTATTTCTCTATACAAAGTGTTTGAACGGTCAGGATTGGACCATTTGTATAGTAAACCTAAAATGCTTAGGGTTTAGGGTCTATGCTACCAACCTAAGTCTATAAGTTTGATGATGTTTGTTATTGTTTGTTGTTGGCAAATGTTATGTGTGTGTATCTGAGTGATAAGATACTTGCCAGACCAATAAGAGGAAAACTGCAGAGTGTGATAGCAGAGTAGAGGAAATGAAAAGGATCTACCTTGGCATGTAGTGTTGTTATCAGATCAGAGATTTACCTATTGTCTTTTAACCATTTCAATAGTTGGAAAATCCCTTTACCAGGTAGCTTTGACAGGCTTATTATAAAACCTCTAACCAGGTGACTCAAGATCCTTGAGTTCTTCAAATCCTCTAGTGGGGTAACCTTTAACAGGGTTTCAACCTTTAACAGGGTATATAGCCATCCCTTAACTGGGTGATCTTTAACAAGATCGGTTCCTAGCAGAACCTTGTTGTGAAGTCTTTAATCAAACTAGGCTCCTAACAGAGCGAGCTTCAAAAGAGTTCAAAACAAGCTTGTGGGTATTCATCCCCAACATGGTTTTTCCCATTTGGGTTTCCATGTGAAAAATCTGTGTCTCATGAGTTGTGCATTTTTCATGTGATGATTAAGTATTCTTTGTTTGAGTGGTTATGCATGCAGAGTTGATGGTTATGATATTGCTAATATAACACATGCATATGTTTATGGGTGAAGTAGTTATCAAGTATTAAATGTATTTGAAGTGCTCAAACTTACCGGTCTATGTTGTCTGAAGTCTTACTGTGTTTAACCGGTATTGTCGTGGTTAAGTTCAGTGATGAAGACAACCGGTTAGTGTTGTTTTAGCTTGATAAGTTGTTGAGAATTTTTTTGTCTGTACTGATTCACCCCCCCCCTCTCAGTACCATTTAGGGTATTTGTTGTTCATCATTATTCATCACTCTAATGGTATTATTGACTACTTCTTCATCAATGGCGGTATACACAAAATTTTGGAATACAAGATTATCTTCTTCCTCCATTTGTTTTTGTTGGTTTCTAAATTGTTCATATTGAGGTCTAGTCCAAACTGGCATGTGATTATTTCAAAAATTTTGAAATTTCCAAAGTACAAAGTCAATAGGTGATTATTGGTTTAGGAAGATGTGCTTTGTTGATTTTACCACTATTGTTTGTTCACTGTGATAGAGCGTCTCTTTGTTGAAAAGCACGTCCTTGCAAAATTTCTCCATCAAACTCTGTACCGCAGCCACGTAAGTAATGGAAAAAATGGTGTAGGACTATCCTATGTTTTAATAAGATCTTGCAATTGATATACAAGAATCTTATTCTTTTTTGAGTAGCTTTATAACTGGGTTTTCTTTTCTTAAGGCAATACTTAAAAGTCATATATTCATCTGATAGTTTACAAGTTTATTTGATTCTAATGTTGGTGCAATTCTAATTTTGATATAACCTAGGTTCAAAATAGGAAAGATATATCCAAGATAATGAACATAGGATAAATTGATCAAGCTTCGTGATAGAGAATTTGATATATCCTGATGAGAGAGTTGACAATGATATTGATCTTTTGCACTTAAGATGTTTGAATCAATATCTTGTTGAATGTTTATGCTTATAGAAACCTTTCAGGAATAACCTGTTGGATTAGTGACCCATTTGTTGAACTAGTTTGAAAATGCGTGATGGTTTAGAGACAAATCTACTCAAGAATTTTTTTGATACTGATGTTTTGAAACTTTAGTTTGATGTGGTGTTTAAATGTTGGAAAGCCTTTGTACTATGCTTTTGATTAATTTTTCTGGTAATTGGTTGGATTTTTGCTCACTCTTAAATAATGATTTTCTTCAATTTTTGACCATTCGGAACATGTTACAAACATAGAAGACACAATGTTTAAGAAACAAAATGCATAAGCAATTACAAATCTTATGGCAAGCTAAGGCAATAATTGTTGAATCTCACATGGGGTTTCCCCGAGGCTACGCTATTCAAAGCAGATATTTAGATGCTTGACCCCACTAGCTCCACCCTCGACATTCACTTCTCTAGGGCAGCTAAGCACCAGTTTCCATGAAAACTCTCCATGGAAAACTTTATATCTCTACTAAGAACCGTATGTGTGTGAGCCGCTTCAGAGGTCTGACCTCCTACGCCAACAACTAGAAGAATTTTGGCAACAAGTACATGTGGTTTTTAGTAAGGGCTTCTGGTCATGTGGCCATACATTCGGCACTTTCATCTCTATAAATACATAAGGTTCTCATCCTATAGAGGTTACGCTCCATAGGGTTTATGGGGAAACATAGTGTCGGTATGAACTTATCAGCACATGTTGTTTGGTACTTTCATCACAAACATGATTTATTTAGAGTGGATTTGAAGGACTTACCTACTACTTCATCAAGCATGGAAAACACAAGTTTATTTTAACCTTTTAAAGTCTATGTGCAGCTATTTTAAAGAAGTCACTCAAAATGCAAGTTGCATGCTGTCAATTTATCCCCTTAGTTAAACTAAATGAGCAAAACATGATATGTTACTTTCCAAAATAGAGTTCTTAATTAACTAAGTGAGGAAATGCATAAAATTTGATTTGAACACAATCTTGCACATGCATGTCAGTAGTTTGAAAAATTTAAGCTCTTGGACATTCAGACCTATAAGGAAATTTTGTCAATTGCAAATAAAAGCGTTGTTCTAACAAATGCACTATCTTTCACCTCAAAAGCGCTAATCTACAAGGCAAAAGTGCTAACCTGTACTACAAAATCGTTGCTTGGTGGACTAAGAAGTGAGAATTCTCTAACAAAAGCATTAACCAAACTCACAAATGTGCTAACCTATAAGATAAAAATACTAACCTGAAAGACAAAAGCGCTAACTTAAAGATTAAATGTGTGGATTCTCAAAAAAAAGCGTTAACCTACATGATAGATGCACTAACCTAAAGGAAAAATGTGCTAACCTATCAAACAAAAGTGTTGTCAGAATTCACACATTCATGAATCTGCATTAAAAATGCGTTAAAAATGCTTTTGCGAGAATAAGATAGGATATTAGAAAGATGAGTTCGAGGCCTGAGCCCCATAGTGGGCGCCAAGATGTGTCGACTTGAATTTCATCCTCAAAATGCTACTTGCAATAAGTTAGTTTCACAAAATACAAAGGAAATGCTATAGGAAATCTAAATTCAACCAATGAAACTACATGAAATACATATTAAAATAAGATATTATTTTTACCTTCATGGTTTAAGTCTCATTGTGTCCTAACTCTATTGTTCGTGGTTTCAGATGGTGTGCTCTCAGATAAGCACTGATGGCTTCCAAGATGGCATATGAAGAATGGACTGATAACTAGTTGTCAACTAATACTATGATATGCAATGCTAAATGATTATTCTATATGATTATGTTATTTGCTTCAAGATTAAAACTCACGGATGCATAAGTTTTATAAATGATTGGCTTGCAAATTCACTTGAAGTATAACTCTCTCTCAACTCAAACTCCTGATTTTATAGACCTTGAGAGGAAAAGATGATGTGGCTCAAATCAATGGTCATGATCAGATCTACAGGTTTAGATGGTTGTGAGCAAAGGTGAAGGTTGAGAGAAAGGGGGAAGGAGAAGACAAGTTTCACTCATCTCACCTTGACTGGGTTGCTGACTGGGGGAATCTAGGGATGGTTGGAGAAGATTTAGGCATGAGAGGACAAGTGGACTCAAGTCCTTCCTAAGATGTAGGGATGTTGGAGAGAATATAGAAGAAGGTTATGAAATATGTGTACATACACAATATTTCATTAAGTTTGGAGGTTGAAGATAAATGAAGAATTAATATTTAAGAAATATTAATTTCCTTAGCCACATGATGGATGAGTTGGCAAAGGAAAGATGAAGTGGAGATGGAAGGTGAGTTGGAAATGAAATTAAATAATTTAAGAAATCATTTAATATTTGAGACTATAGGATAGGAGAATAATCATTAAACATTAGATATTCAGATGATTGAAGGCAATAATTAAATATTTAGATATTCAATTAATTGATTAGAAGAATAATTAAATATTAGATATTTAATTAATTAGAGGAATAGGATAGATGAATTAATTAATAAAATATTTCAATTAAATTAATTAATAGAAAGACACGAAATGAATTAAATAAATTAATCTTTCCAAATTAACTATTTAATACAAGAATAATTATTAATTAAATATAAAATATTTATTTAATCGCTCATAGCCATTTTTATGTGTATACACAAAATAATCAAAAAAATCAAAAAAATGCAAAAAAAAAAAATCAAAAAAACAAAAAAGGTGCAATAAAAATAAGAGGTGAAAACCTGAAAAAAGGCATTATTTGTGAGGGAAAATCTCCTCTATCTATTATTACTCATATCTTTTGCATCTGAAGTCAAATCTAATGGCCATCACCAAACACTTTATACGCAACATTATCCCGGACATACTTTGTGTGTCCTTGCTTATCTGAAGATCAGTTCATTATATCCCACCATGGCTTGGTAATCACTATAAATATCCACATTGATCGGTATCTATAACTAGGGGCAAAATTCCTCTGAGTTCAAGCATTCCAACAAAAAGAAAACAAGAATTGCAGCACGCTGAGAAAATCTTGTCAACAATAGCTCATCAGTCGAGAAAACAAAACATTGATCCTATTAACAATTTCAACACACACATGATGGATGATTTTCTGAATTATAATTTGTTTACATCTCGCATGAAGTTTTGACTTTTTTGCACTTAAACTTTTTGAATTATTGGATCTCCTAAATTTCCTCAATGATGCATCGAGCTAGAGAAAGTGGTTGGGGGGTTTGATATTTTTTGATTTTCTGTCTGTGAGGTGATCACTTGTACTGTACAAAATTTTGTCTCGAGACATGATTATGAATGTATCATTGAAGACATTGTTCCACTTTACGCATACAAATGATCGAATCTTGTATGTTTATATGCAAGCAACACTCGAGTCATCTTGGTTCAATTATACCTCAACGCTTGTGCCATCTTCCAATATCAAAATCCATGTAAGTTTTTCTCAAGTCATTATGGTTCAATTATACCATTATGCTTGTATAAACTTCCAACATATCAAACGCTCAATGATGATAAACAAAAATGGATCAAAAACATGTTACTACACAGGAATGACAAATGACAGAATGAGGATAATCAATTAGTTGCATATCATTTTACAATTAGTTGCATATCATTTTACAAATAGTTGCATATCACGTAAATTTGCATTTAGTTGCATATCATTTTAACCTAGCATTAGTTTCATATCATTATCATACATATCATTTTCAAGATACATATCACATCATATCATTATCATACATCTCATTTTCAAGATACATCTCACATCATGTCATTATCATACATCTCATTTTCGAGATACATCTCACAAATCATATCATTATCATACATCTCAATTTTAATATATATCTCAAAAATGATCAAAATATACAAAGGATGTCATGTCTGTCAAAATACAACACAATGATCAAAATACAATACAGACAAGTCTCTCAGGTATGACTATCTCCTGAGGCTGATGGTCTCACAGCAGATGTCCCAGCTCCTAGATCTCGAAGTGGATCACGTCAAGAAGGCCCTATAACACCTCTTCTCTCTGTCCCCGACTAGCTCTGCGTCGATCGACTAGCAGTAAAACTAGGAGCCCTCTGCTCTCTAGGGACTAAATCCTCATACAGCCACCTATAGTACTCAACTACCATGGTAGTGTACCGTATCTCCCTCAATGTGTCCCGCATCGAGGCACCAGTTGTTGCTCTTTGTAGTCCCTCTACAAGCTCCTCTGCTTGACCTTGGTGCTCTCTCTCTATATCCTGCTCTATGATAATCTGGGTAATCTGACATTGTTGAGCCAATACCTATGCCTGAAGTTATTGCACGATGATCTGTAGGGACCTAATCTCTGTGTCCAGTTGGTGGGTGGATACCCAGACCTGAATAGGTACTTGTGTCATGGTCCCACCCATCCTTGTCTCTATCCTAGGCTCTGATGGAGGTAATACATCTAATCTCCTCCTTTGGGTCAGCCGCCTGAACTCCTCTATCCCACCCATAGCTGCTAGCACCTCACCTGCTCTGCCAACCCTACCAGCTCCAAGAACCAAACCTCCCCTACCTCCATCACCACTCAGCCATCTGATTAATCCAATATCTCCTCTCCTCCCTCCATCTCCTCTCCTCCCCACATCCCTTCATCCAATCCCATCTCCCCCACCCCCTCCTCTATCTCCTTGTCTCCCTCTACCATCTCCCCTCCCATCTCCCCCATCATCTCCTCCATCATCCACATATCCCTCCTCCATCTCCTCTCCCTCTTCTCTCTGTCTCACCTCCCCTAGCCTCTCTGGCTACTCATTCTCATCATCGTCAAAGGTAGGAATCATCTTTGTCAGATCTGATATCTGTGCTACAGCATGGGCCACAAAGAGCACTCCAAACTCCTCTGTCATCCCAGCATCTACCACTCTGAATCTATAATCTCATCTCTATCCAGCCAAATGCATATACTCCTCTGTAGCTATTGCACTATCAACAGTCGGACCCCACTCTGGCACATCCTGTCTCTGATGCGCATATAGGCATGCTCCATGTGGTATGCCCTGTTGTCGACCATACTATCGCTAAACACGACTATGTAAGAACCTCTCAATAATAAAAGGCATCTTCCCTATCAAGTATCATGACATATATATATATAGGGCATCTCTAGCCCATCCTCCGCCCACACCTCACAATTCATATACGGTCTCCAGATGACCATATCAATATTGTCCAGCACCCTCCTCCAATGCTCTAGTTTTCCCAACTTACGCTGGACAACTATACCTATGTACCCATATGACTAAGCCCGACCAACTGGCCTATCCCTATCAGCAAGTGGCCTCACTATGAGAATGTGCTCCCAAAACTACACCTATAATAATGTGACCCCGGCTGATAAACTCAAGTATCCCAGATACACCACCTGGTGCAGCTCTCTATAAAGATGGGCCAACATATAGGACCCCCATATAAACCTGCGACCCTGTGTCACCATATCCTCTAAACACCAATCCCCACCCCACTGCCAGTCCCTTCAACCTACGGTTGGGACACAAGAAGCCACCTACGAAACCTGCCAGTATAGAAGGTAGTGGAGCATAATCAAAATCTATGAACTCCTACCATGGGATCTCATATCCATAAATATTATCATCATGAAATGTCCAGTAAAGAGCCTCTATCCCATCCTCCTCTGTCTGCTCATATGGTAATAGTGCTCCAATCACTGGAATCCATAAAATTTGATAACAGTCCTCTGGAGTAATTGTCATCTCACTAGTAGCCCTATCAGCAAACCCTAGTTAATGATATACCGAGGCATGTCCAACAAAGAGGATAACTCACACCTCTCAATAATATCTCTATCTGCCTGTGTCAATAGCAGAGTCAAAGACCATAGTCTAGGAAATTGCTCTCGCGACTAGAGTAGGCCAAGTCATTCCTGTAACAACAAAATAAATGTCCAGCATCAGTTCCCACATCTATCTAATATATCCAATAAAAAACAACTTGAAACGACCCAAGTATCAAATCCAGTTCCATATTGAAAATCAAATCCCATATCGAAATCAACACAACATCAAACTTGAAACAACACAAGTATCAAATCAAGTTTCATATCAAAAAATTAGGAATCCATATCAACATCAAATCAACTTGAAACAATGCAAGTATCAAATCAAGTTCCATATCGAAAATAAAATCCCATATCAAAATCATATCAATATCAACTTGAAACAACGAAGCATTAAATCAAGTTCCATATCAAACATCAAGACCCATAACGCAAGCACCATATTGAGAAATCAAACTCAAGGACCCATAACACAAGCACATCAAAAATCCATCACATCAGGAACCATATTGGAAATCACGAATCAGAACTCATATCGAATATCAAATTCAATTCAAGGTGAAAATAAAAGATCCATATCAAATGAACATCAGGATCCTCATCAAAAACAAACACTCAATCTGGCAATCCATATCAAAGCAGCAAAATCGAACATTAAGACAGCAAGCACAACCTTGACACAGCTCAGCAGGCACCTATTCACCCCTAAATCTTCTACCTCATCTATTTTTCCTGCAAAGCCATCTTCCCACTTCTTTCCAACTATTTTTCCTTCTCACACACTAAGATACCCCTCCCACATGCTACACTACCACCTATGCGCTAGCTAAACTCAGCTACGTGCTAAAAACTTTGCCCTATGCGCTAGGTTAACCCTATGCACTACCCAAATCACCCCTCACGCTAGCCTATGAACCCTATGCGCTAGGTCAACCCTACGCGCTACCCTGTTCCCCGCATGCGCTACCCTATTAGCCCTATGCACTATTCTATCCTATGTGCTACCCTAAACCTACGATGTGCTACCCAATGACTCCTAGACGCTACCCTAGTTGACAAACCCTACGCGCTAACTGTTGTATCGTATGCGCTAGGTGATAGACCTAACACACTAAAATGTGACCAAAATCGACAAAACAGAAAGGAAAAAGGAAAAAATTTGGATGACTTATAGGTGGACCATACGTTACGGGCCTCCAGTATTGACAAACGCGCTCGAATCGGTGCGAAGCATAGGGAATCGGTATCTTGTCACTCTCCAAATGTCACTCTCACAAAAAGTCAAAAGGTGCAAATGATACAAATAAAATCACTTTTTACCTTTTTATAGGGTAAAAGTAAATTAGGGTTAGTCGACGGGCCATGTATTTTGCTCGTTCTCACACTTTTAACCCTATCAAACATCATTTTTCAAGAGATGAATCAATTAACATGCATTAAACACAGACAAAATTTCAAAATGCAATCAAATCAAAAATGATTATCAACTCAACAGAATTTTCAATTTTTTTGATTCATCTCCCAAGGGGGCATTATCAATATCATTTATCAAATTTGGGGCACAACATCGACATCTCGACATATGACATCACATCAATCAAATTTTGATGACACATCAATTTTTTCTTTGAATCAACATGTCCACACACATCACTTCAAAGAGGGGCAAAATGTAGACGTATAAAAATCACCACTTTCCTAAGTGAATATTTAATATTCATTTTAACCTCATTCCTCTATTTAATTAAATTATTCACATTCATCTATTTGATTAAATAAGTTATTCAATTTATTTAATTAAATTCACCTAAGCCTTTCATATCCTTTAATTGAATAAATCACTTTATTTAATTAATTTCCCTTTCTCCCCTTTTAATTAAATCTACATTTAATTAAATTGCTCATGGAAAATAAATAAATCTAATTTTTTTAAATCCCCCACTTGCATCTATTTTGTTGAAATAAAGTAATTTATTTTAATTAAAATTACCCTCCATCCACTTGCATTCTCCTACATCTCCCACTTGCCTCCCTAAACCCCCTTCTAGATTCTTCTAATCTCTTCCAAATTAGCCTAACTCATCCCCTAAATATTGTCACATCCCTAAGAAAAGGGAAGTCAATTCTCAAACCCTCAAAGTCTTTGGAAACCATTAAAGGCATTATGTCTTCAACAAGTTAACCTTGAAAGTATTCCAAACCATTAATGGTTAACTCAGCCCTCTTTCATGATTAGACACTTTCTCTCTAACTCAACCCACATCTAACCTAGGGGTCTCATCAAGCATTCATTTCTTTGACCATGGTTATTCCTTTAACCATTGCACAAGATTTTATCCTCTAGGAAAAAGCTTTGTCCAATGGATAACCTTAACCTAACCTTAACCCTTACCTCCTAAGGTAACCATTAGGTCTTCTCAAGTGTTTAATGCTTCTTACATCCCCTCTCAAGTAGTCTTATGTTGACAGTTGTCACCATTTCATTGGTGAGAATTGTAAACATGGATTGATAACTTTCAATCCTGGCCCTTGATAAGATCATCCAATCCTGACCATCCATTGCCCTATTCTTCCTATAAATAGAGCTCTCATTCCTCCATTTTCATAATTCAAGTTTCATGCATCTAATCTATACTCATTTTTATAAATCAGTTAGTCCCTCTTTGAATAGAAATAATCTAATAAACATTTTAGAAGTATTTCTATTATCATAATAATCATATTTAGCTAGTATATCATGTTAGGATAGTTCTTTTTCTAATCCTTGCATCTTATCATCATATACATGCTAGTTTAATTCATACTTGTTAATATCATGCACAATTAGGATTGCATTCATGTTAGATTGATCAAGTATCCCTCATTCTCATGATTGTCATCTCTAAGTCACTTTGCTCAGTGATCTGAGAGCAAAGGCATTGGCTTGAGGGGTCTTGTGAGATAGAGAACAATGGAACATCCCTGGGGAAGTTGAGTTATTCGATATAACTCCATAACTTGCGCCATAGTCCCATTGGTGTGTGGACTAGTCCTGAATTTGTATTTTCTATTTCATCACACCACTTTTCCTACACATAAAAATTAGCAGGGAGGCGATGAGTAATAGTGTTGAAGGTTTGGAGAAAATCAATGCCATGATGGTCAACTATAGAACCAGACCCATAGCTAGTGATCCTCCCTTGGGGGAAAAATAGAAAAATAATGCTTCGAAGGGTGGCCAGAGTGCTACTAGAGGAAAGACTAGTTTGGGTCCCTGTACTAGGATCAGGAGTTGGAGCCAGGACTAGGGTACCTCCAGATTCATCATGGAGGATCTAGGGAAAATCAACAAGAAGATTATTCAGAAGAATATTGAATTGGTGCACTCCCTCAGTTGAGGGCCTTTTCCTATCTTTTTGGAGACTTTTCATTTTGTTTTTTGGTGTTGGGTCTTTGTGGTGTTTATCCCCTGTTTCACTAATGATTAATGTCTTTTTGGTTGTTGGCCTTGGTCTGTAAAACTTTGGGTTTCAGGTCCTTGTAAAACCTGTTTATCTTTTCAAAAACAATGATGTAATTAATCATGTTTTATGTAATTACAAAGATGTGATTAATTAACCGATAAATGATGTTAAATGAAATAGAAATGATATGATTGATTAAATGATTAATTAAATGTAAGTACACAAACAATAACTTTTAAAAATGATCGCATCTAAATTAAAAATATATATGCAAGTAAAATAGATGTATGCTTTAAATTGAAAGATGTGCAAAATCCAAGACACGTTAGGCTCATTAAAATGATATGTTTGGAAATGAGATCCTATTCCTATGTATGTTAACTAAGATCTTAAATGTCCATAGCATAGCATTGGAACATGACCAGGTTTAGCTACAGTCTTTATAGGAGAGAAAAATAGTAGAATTTTGTTCCCTTATTTTAATGGAATATAGATTGTGAAGTGTCTAAATGAGATCTAGGGTTAATTATAGCAAAATGAGTGATTTCAACAATGAAAAGTGAATTACATAAAGGAAGATAGAAATAATAAGGTAGATCTAGAAAGGAGATAAAGAAAGGAATATGGATATAAAAAATGGGGTGGAAAGTGTTAGATACGGGTGTTGGGAACCCTAGTTTGAAGGTGTCTAGAATTAACAGAGAGGAGAAGGAATGTAGTTAGGAATATTTGAAGATCAATCTCCTAGAAATGCAACCCAAAATTATAGAAAATTAGTGTTGTTTTTCCCTAGCCCAAGTGTTTATGTATGTTCAAAATGTGTCGCAATATTTAATAGTATGATCTATTCTCCTATACCACTTTTGATGTCAAATTTGAACATGCACGCATAAAAATTAGGGAATAAGCATTGTATTGTATAGTGAATTAAATAACTTGAAAACCTCATATTGGTGTTCTCACCTCCACAACAACTATGATGATGAAAATGAATGTGTATCCTCAAAATGATAGAGGATAAATACTAATGAGACTGTTGAAATGAAAAATATTACCTCGAGTATGAAACCCTTGGCATCAAGTCTCACATAAGGCTTGATGTTGATAGAATATTTTAGTGCATGCTTTCATCATTGACAAACCCAATATAGGTTATGATTACTCTAAAAAAATTATATGATTGAATGCATTGCTCCTTGAATACAAATTTGTAATTGAATTTCTTGATTGAATGTGCCTAGTATGTATTAAAAGAAGACATAGAGGATAGAATGAGCGAGGGAGTTGTACTTATATGAAACTTAAACCTTTTCAAATTTCATTATTGGTAAAGGCCAACAATGGAATTAAAATTCATGCTATTTATAAAGGTAGCATTCATCTTTCAAAATTTGAGTCTGATTTGCCTAGATAGAGGCACTCAATGCTCTAGTCCTACCAAAACAAGCCATCAAAAAGGTCATAAATAGGGTAATGTACCTAGTTTATAGAAACAGTCTCAAAGTCAACACAATTAGGAATAAATTAGGCAGGATCACCAAAGTGCTTCCAAACATAATGTGAAATTGTAAAGGGATACAAATAGTTACCTTGAACAAACTTATCTATGTAAGTATGAAAATTATAGAGGAGGTTAGGTGTACTTGGGTGATAATTCTTATTTATATATTTTTGTTCATAGAAGAATTTTGATAAAATTTATTGATGGTAGAATTAGGGGATTTTATAGTACATTTCATATCTCAATACTAAGATGTTACAATTTGTTTCTTTGAGGGCACAAGAATTTCAGTTAAATTTTAGTGGAAGTGTCACAAGAAAAATATGAAGAACATGAGTATCTATTTTATTAAAAATGCATACACATTTAAGAATGGGTTCTCAAACCTAAACTCCTATTCTCATTAAACAAGTACAAGATTATAGTTTATAATCTTGTTCCTAGATGGATGTACACATTTAGAAACACTTACCTATTTATAAAATTAATGGATGCATGTTTGGAAATAGGTACGCATTCCTTAGAGGTACCAACATTCTAGTTTAATATGACCTCATTTTCTCCTCTATCCAAAAAATTAACCAAATTATAAATAATACTCCAAAATGGGTATCTATATCAAGAAAAATCAGCAACATTCATTTTTCACCTCCCCCCTCCATGATAGCGAATTTTTTGGGTTATCAAGTAGGTCACTTTCCTACTTATATGTTTTTTATGTATTTTTAAATATTTTTTTATAGATATAAATTTAAATACATCTCAAACCTAAAATCCTAAACTTGAATATGTTTGTAATACCTTAAGCCAGCACACCTAGGACATTAATCAATTGAACAACAATTTTTTAATGAAAACCATGACAACAACATGTTGCACTAGCATAAAAATGACACACAATTATCATGTGATGCATAATGACACAAGGAACTAATAACACTTTTTACCTCACCATTATAAAATAAATATAGTGCCAATGGAATATTTTGTATCATAGGATGAAGCCATCATGATGAACCTATGAAAGGGGAAATGACACCAAGATGATTATCAGTTACCATGGAGTATATTCTCTCACAAAACAACACAAGGGTGGGATGAGGCGAGAATAGAACTAAAATCCACACAAAGACGCTCTTTAAAAACTCAAACAAACACCTTTAAAACCCACATGCAAATGGTGGAATGGCTAGGAATTAACACTCCTTGACTAGACGACTCGACTAGTAGCATTCAAAGAAAGGAAGTAGAGTGTTGGTAACAACCACTTCCAGTACACTCAAAAAAAATCTTAAGAAACAGCTAGACATGAATAGAAGCCTACATAAGGTTTTTGTTGATGGGTATTTTAGCACTCAATAACTTTAGATAAAAACTTTTATTATTTTATCTCTTTTGAAATAATATTAGGCCCTAAAACTCAAAACATAATAACCCCAATGTTCCTTAGGGTCAACTCTTGACCATACTTAGATTACTTAGTATTTAATGAGCTTTATTGATATCACAAAGGGGTAATAGGTAATATGTTGTAAACATGATAGTAATTCAAGGATATTTTAGGTAAGATATCAAAATTTCTCTTGGATCAATGAGATCAAAATTAGCAATAATTGATCTCTTCCCTAAACTAAAACATAGGTTTTAAAAAACTTCAAAAGATTAGAGTAGAAATATTGTAACCTAGATCCTAAATAATCTCCAACAAATATGTACATATACCAACAATACATAAATTATTTTATAAACAAGTTCTTAGTTTACCCAAATAAATCACAACTTTCATAAGAATGGTGCAATATTCTATGGTACTTCAATTAATGATTTTCAAATCACAAATGATCATGTTAAATTACCTTTAAAAATGTTTGAATTTAACATTTCATTCACAATAGAACTTAAAAATAGAACAAAATTTATTTTCACAATAGACTTAAAATCAATGAGTTGAGTATGAATTAATCCTACAATTCAACACATACTATAGTATCCAAAACATTACAATGCAGCTAAAATGAATTACCAAACTTGGAAAGAGGAACCACGAAAGCACTTGGAAACCAAAAGACAATACTAATAACTAGGTATGTGCTTGCATTCATTTCAAATTCCTATTACAACAATTCTCAAATCCAACCTCTTCAAAGAGAAAACACTACCTTTTAAAGTGAATAATAGAAAAACTTAGATTGAACTCAATGATGGAGATATGCTCAAATCAATGATTGGGTTTACAAGGGAAAAAAATAATTAGAACATATTAAATTTTAACCACTTCTTGTTACAATACTTTCATAGTTAGACAAAAGAAATAGGGATGATAAGTGGAATGGGATATTTATATGCAACACCATCGCTAAATCAATCACCTTCATCAAACGATACTAAAAATTAATCGCTCAGTATGGCACTCCCCTTTCTTTCTCTTTGTAAGAATATTGAGTAAGCAAATTCATAACATTGATCATATCAGCATCATACTCATCACTTTCTAGTTTCCTTTTTCTTGATGAAAACCTTTTTTTGCTATGAAGAAATAAAATCATCACTTAAATCTTCCTTTATCATTGTATCACTAGATGTGTATCATACAAGAACGTCCTCCATCATTCTTTCAAAAAATCAAGATTCAATTCAATATTTTTATCAAAAAAAAGGTTCCACTACTGATATACAAGAAATTAGAGCAAGCTCTCAAGATTTCATTAACATGTGTTGTCAATTTTAGAATTCACTCTCTAACTTTATATATAATATCATTTTTGCATCAAATTGAAATTCTCTAATAATAAGGGTATTTTATTTTGTATGTAGCCAAAATCCCTTTATATTCAAGAATAGATGAAAGAAAAATCATTAAAGCTTCAATTTGAATTAGGAAAGGATCACAATATTCATCACTACACTAACTTGTTAAAATTTCAACATTTTTCTTGAGATCCAGAATCTGCTTATGAAATTGTACTACTTCATCCATCACTCTATTGCCCCACTAAAAAATATCATCAATAAAGATATTAGTATTCTCAAATAAGGTCTTAATCTTTTCTAATTCATCAATAGCTTGCTTTACAAAAATTACAAGACTAAATCTACCCTCCGCTTGTTGCACAAGTTTTGCCAAATACAGTATACTCCTAAACTGCCTTTACTTGGGCCTTAATATATGCTTTAGTGGGATCATCTTTGTCTATATTTTTCATAATGTTACCCACTCATTATTGAAATTCATCAACCACTTTTCTCTTAGAATAATACCCTAGATCAATAAAGGTAACCTAAAAATATTGAGGAGTTTGATCTATATTGTCTTTATCCACTATTGTGCTAAAAAATGAAGAGTTTCTTATATTTTTTCTTTTATATTCATCCTAATAAAATTTGCAAATATAATTAAGACATTTAAACAATTGGTTTCTTGTACTATAACTTCTCTTTTAACCAATTAGGAGTGGTAGATTCCTCCTCTATTGGTATTGATGATAATAATTCTAATTTTCAACTTCTATCAATATTTCCTAATTGTGATGGACCCTAATCTCTTATTGTGGGTCTTTTTTTGTGACAACTTGTTATTATTTTTCCAAGATTACATTATCTCTTGTATCTTCCTCTTCTTTCTATTCTCCATCATCTACTTCTTCACATTTCTTTGAGGATTTTTCATGATGTTGAGGGTGATAAGTATGAGAACTACTAACTTCTTTCTCTTCTTTAAATTTCACTAAGTGAAAGGACCAAAAATTCTTCATAAGACACAAAAAATTCTCTGGACCAATTCACTTTACTAGATACCTATTCACTAACCATTTCATAAATCATTGTATCTTGATTTAAATTCGAAACAAAAGATTATGGGAAAGAAACAAACCCATTAAAAATTATGGTAGAAGAAATAGTAGACATTGTTATAGATGCAATAGGTATTGGGATGTTAATTGTAAGAAAAAAATGTGAAGGAATGGCATTAGAACTTGAAGGATGTGAGGTGCAAGGAGAAGAATCAATGATAATGGGACCAATTAAGTGATCAAAAGAGATGGAACTTCCCAAATTTTTGAAAGAGCAACTAAAATAGGAGATGGAGAAGTGTTAGAAGAATTGGGTGGTAAAGGAGGCTCTATTGGTGGAGGGGAAAAAAAATTGGTCTCTTTAGTTTTACCTACATTCTCATCCTTCCTGATTTTCTTAGAGACATGTTTGTATGTTGGAAATGTGGTCTTCCACCTGCAAGAGGGAAAACACTTCAAACACACCAATGAAGCATTGCATTAGATGTTAGAAATCAAAACACATGAATAGATTAAAAACTTTAAAATTGCCTCATTGTCCTCTATCTCTAAAGATCTCTAAGATTAAATGTGGCCCTCACTTTGAAGAGAACTTGATCCTCAAGATGACAACCTAGAGAACAAGTTATATGAAAAATGCTACTAGAATCAAAATGGATGCAACTAGGAGTCTAGTGAGTTCTAAGAGATGAAGATGAATATGAAGATGAAGGATGCAAGCTAGGTGATTAGGAGGCAAAGTATATTCCAAATTGAAAGCTAAGTATGCTATGAGCGTTAATTAAACTAAGATGAGAATGAAAAACTTATAAAAGAAGTCAAATTAAGCTAGGATGGAAGATTTAAATACAGCTAAATGAAGCCGGGATGGAAGATTAAAATACAGCTAAATGAAGCTAAACTATTCTCTATGAATGCTTGAGGATGATTTTGATGCTTGGTGATGACAAAGAGTGCGCATTAACCTACAATGTGACTATAATTTTGATGCACAAAAGACTTGATGAATTGAAGAAGGAATGCGCTCTATTTATAGAGAAAATAGACAAATGGATGGTTGAGATTGAGTAATCTCAACAAGGGTTGGGATTGAAAGTTATCAATCCATGGGAGAGATTCAATCCAATCCCAAGTTGAAAAATGTCACCTTGAGAGGGCTTGAGAGAATGCTAAAAAATCATTAGATGCTAATCAAACAATTAGGGATAACCTCAAGGAGTGACATATTGGATAATGTCATTAACCAAGGAAGCATACTATTACCCAAGAGGTAAACTCTTGTGCAACATGGGTAAATGGTTAAAGGGACAACCATCATAGTTAAGGGATGTGAGTTTGTAAGAGGCATTAAATGCCTTTTGAAGACTTTGGAGGCTAACTTCCCCAAAGAGGAAAACCACTAGTGGTTTATGTAAGAGCCTTACATGTTTGGAAGACTCCACAAGTTAACTTGTTGAAAAAGATAAAGTCTTAAAAGCATTTTGAAGACTTTCTTCCAAATTTGGAGAAGTGACTCCCCCAATTTTAGGGATGGGACATGATTAGGAGAATAGGATATGATTAGCATAGGATTAGAAGGCTTCTAGAAGAATGATTAGGGGAATGTAGGATTTTGCAAGTGGGTGAGGGAAAATAGGTAATTTTGGTAAATTAAAATGATTTAATTTAGCCAAAAAGGGGATATTGCAAGATGACATAAGTGTCAAGGTATAATTGAACCAAGATGACATGAGTATTGCTTGCGTAAAATAGACAAGAGTTAACCTTTTTCCTATACAAATCTGAAATGTCGTCAATGATATGTTACCCAATCACGTCATAAGACAAATTTTTATAATAGAAGGCTTCACTCCCAAACAGCAGTCAAAGAAAACATTGCATTCCTTTCTTGCTTCTCTAGTCGTTGAGACATCCTTGAGTCACTTAGGAGATATGATAAGCCAAAATTAACAACCATAAGCATGCATTCTATTGGAATATATTCTTGTCAAGTAAAACATCTTGAAAATAGATCTTTTGTTCAATTAAAGTTACTTAAAATCCTTGATGTCTAGCCTTCTTTCTTTGTTGCGGTTATTATCAGTTGTTCTGATCTAAGTTGTCTTGCTACGTGTTTGGTCTGATGTTTAAAACCCTCAAGGTGAAATGCCCCCAGTGAGGTCAGAATTTCACCCCTTTATGTTGTTGTAACGTCGATATGGATATTTACACTGATCACCAAGCCATGGTGGGATATGAGTCAGATAATTGATTTAGATAATCAAGGATAGTGACTATGATAAGTATGTCTTGGATGATGTTGCATGTATAAGTGTTGTTCTCTCACAAATAATACCTGTTGCCAAGTTTTCACCACTTATTTTTATTGCACTTTTTGATTTGTTTTTCATTTTTTTTCGTATTTTTCTCAATTTCTTATTTTTATTGTGTCACAAGGTGCTTATTTGCTAGTTTTTCACCCTACTGACGATTTTTGATACCTTTTTTTTTGCTTTTTTACTTTCTTGCTTGATCCATGTATTGGAGGCCTCAAGTGAAGAATTTCTTCAGATGGATGATGTTGGTTGGCTCATCAATCTCTTCCCCTTCTGAATTTGATAACTGATATGCTCTCGATTCATAAGTTGATATGATAACAAAGGGTCCCAACTAGTTGGGTTGAAATTTCCCTTTCTTTCTCGATCTTGTTGATTCTGGGGATTTTCCTTTAGGACTAAGTCACCAACTTTGAAGGCTCTTGGGATGACTTTGTGATTGTAGCTTCTGCACATTCTTTGTTGAAATTCCTTGATATGATCAAAGGCACATTGGCAACGTTCATCTAGCAGCTCGAGCTCTTGCAACCTGTTGACTTGATATTCCTCATCTAGAATGAGGCCTTTCAATGACACTCAAAGTGATGGAATATCTACCTAAATAGGTAGGATAGCTTTTGATCCATACACCAATGAGTATGGTGTAGCTTATGTAGGTGTGTGGATACTCATTTTGTAGGCCCAAAGTGTACGATTAGGCTAGACATGCCAGTCTTTACCAGCATCATTCACTATCCTTTTGAGGATTTTCAAGATTATCTTGTTTAATGCCTCTTCTTGGCCATTCCCTTGTGGATAATAAGGTGTCAAAAAGCGATGTTGGATATGGAATTTCTCACAAATCTCTTGGACATCTTGATTTTTGAAAGGTCTTCCATTATCTTTGATAATGGAGCTAGGGATGTCGTATCAGCAGATGAGGTAATTTAGAATGAAGGAAGCTATCTGTTTGTCACTCACTGGAGTTAATGGAACTACCTCAATCCATTTGGTGAAGTATTTGGAGGTCGTGATGATGAACTTGTTTCCATCCGACGAGGAAGGATGAATATTTCCCACTAGTTCGAGTCCCCATTGACAAAAAGGCCAAGATGTAGTGAATGGCTGCAACTCTTGCATCGGTGCATGTATGAGGTTACCATGAATTTGGCACTTAGGACATTTCCTATCAAATTTATAGGACTCTTTCTCCATTGTTGGACAATAATATCCCATCCTCAAAAGTTTCTTGGCAAGAGTAGGACCACTTGAATGCATACCACAAATACCGTCGTGAAGCTCATATAAGGTAGAGTCAGATTCATTACAATCGAGGCATCGAAGAAGAGTACAATCAAGACCTCAGCAATAAAGTGTATCAACTTTTAAGATATAGTGAGCTGCGTGTCAGATAAATCTTTTTTTTTTGTTGCAAGATAGGTCTGGTGGGAGGGTATTATCTTTGAGGTAGGCATAAATCTTCTCATATAGGGGTGAATCAGAACAATTAAGGGAAAAGATGACTTAGGATTATGCATTGTCATAGGCGGGGGAAAAAAATTGCTCCACCAAGAATTCATATCAATTATGTTTATCTAAAATTTGTAGAAGTGAGGCGATAGTGGCCATTGTATTAGCATCGAGCTATTGTTTAGCCTTGGAATCTATTCAAATGTGATGCATACAAAGTATTTCTTAAGATCTTCCACCATGCATTTGTAGGGCATTACCTTATCATCTTTCATATGATAATCACCATTGATCTGATTGATAACTAATTGAGAGTCCCCATAGACTTTTAATTTTGTGATTTTCCATTCCATGGCTACTTTGATACCTATCACTAGAACTTCAAATTCAGCGATATTATTGGTGCATGGGAACATCATTTTGTAGGATCACAGAATTGTGTGTCCTTCTAGAGTGATGAACAAGATGTCGGAACCATGTTGTGTATAAGATCCATCAAAGTATAGGGTCCATTTCTTTGGTGCAACAATGAGTACATATGCATCTAGAAATTCCACCTATAGTGGGTGTTTTCCTAGTAGAGGTGCTTCTGCCAATTGATTTGCTATTGCTTGTCCTTTGATAGCCCGTCATTCTATGTACTGAATGTCGAACTAGCTTAGCATCATGACCCATTTTGATAACCTCCCTATGAGAGAAGCTTTGCTGAGTAGATATTTTAGTGGGTCGATCTTTGCCACTAGCTTGATAGTATGAGCTAATATATAGTGTCGCAGCTTTTGGGAAGCGAACCCTACAGCTAAAAAAGATTTTTTGATGAAAGTGTAATTGAGTTCATATCCATTCAACATCCTACTAATGTAATAGATGGCTCTTTCCTTTCTTGTTGAGTCCTCTTGTGCTAGTAATGCCCCAAGTGACACTTTCATTGCTGATATGTAGAGGTGTTGGTATTTGCATGAAGACTGCATTAATGATATGTTATGTTGTCATTGATGTCAATTGAACCAATAATGGTATTTATGATATTAGTGATATTGTTGTTATTATTGATATTGTCTTGTAATGGGTAGGAAGAGCTTTGAGGAAGATGTTGTAAACTAATATAAAAGTTTGTGAGTTAAACCGGTAACCGGTATATAAGGTTAAACCCTTTCTATGTTATGTAATTGGTAAACCCTACGAGTTGTTTTTGTTAAACCCTAACCGATTAAGTTTGTTGAAATAGTTATGTTGGTTTATTATCTGTTGAGCGGTAATGATGGAGACACGTGTGATCATTGTAAGAAGATAAGTTCAGATTGTTTTGGCATGTTTGTTTGACTCTCTAGGGAATGAGCAAACTGGATTTCATCTAATGCAAAGCGTGTGATGAGTTACAAGTCCGATGAAGCGGTGATCATGGAGCGGTTAGAATTTTGTTGAAGAATGTGTATAGATTGATATGTAAATCCAATGGTCACACTTGAACCGATTTATTTGTAATATTTATGAGAGAATTAGGTTTTTATTGTGTTACCGACCTAATTAATTTGTATTTAAGGTCAATGAAGTTGTTTTATTTAGTGTTGGCAAAGTGTTGGCTAAAATTAGTTGAGTGTGTGGTTGCCTAACCAAAGAATGAATCCGCAGTCTGTGTAAAGGCAGATTGAAGCTTCAAAGGATCTAATCAAGCAAATGTAGTGCTATTCAGAAAGATCAAGAAAAACATGTTATCTTCTAACAATTATAGTAGAATTAAAATCCCCTAACCAGGTAAGCTCTAACAAGCTTGGTTACTTCTTAAATCCTCTAACAAGGTGGTCCATTAGCTTGGATTCTCAAATCCTCTACCAAGGTTACTCCTAACAAGGTATTTTCTTTTTATCAAGGCATTTTGTAAATCCCTTAACCGGGTGATTCCTAACATGATCAATTCTTAACAGGACTTATTGTAAAATCTTTAACAAGCTTGGCTCCTAACAAGGTGGACTTCAGAAGAGTTCAGATAGCTATCTTGTGAGTCTCATCTCACCGTGGTTTTTACCTATTTGGGTTTTCCACGTATAAACATTTGTGTCATGTGGTGAATGTTTTTGTGGTTGTGATCTTATTTGTTTATTTGATTAACTTCTAATAAGGCATGATAACTGGAAGCATTGAGAGATGAAGTGTGTTGATATATGATTAAGCATTTGGATGTTTACAAGATTAAAGTTTTTTACTGTTAAGTTATTATAACAGTTAATCAGTTGATGTTAACTATTCTTATGAGTATTGATCTTGACAATAATATTCTATTGATAAGTTTACTTTTTGAGTTTGAGTTTGAGATTGGGAAGTTTGTATCATTTTTTTTACTGATTCACCCCCTCCCTCTTAGTAATCTACCGAATACTTATTCTTTCATCATACCATCAATTGGTATTAGAGCATCTCTGGTGCTCTTAAATCTAAAATCCTAACAACTTGAGGAAAAGATCTTGTAGATCATGATGAAGAAGGAAGGTCCAAAGTTCAACAAAGATAACTATAGGATATGGAGCAACAGAATGAAGATTTACATTAAGAGTCTGGGAAGTCAGTATTGGGATCATGTAGAAACTCAATATGTTACACCTATTGGAACTCTAATAGATTATCAGAAGAAAGAACAACAAGAAAATCATCAAGCATTGGAGGCTATTATCAATTCCTGAATATGTAGATGTTCATGTTCATGGTCTTGAAACTACATATGAAGTATGGAAAAAACTTCAAGAGATTTATAGCAGTGATGAACATGTTAAGATTGCTAAAGAGGAGAGCCTAAGAGGAAATTTTGATGACATGAGAATGTCTGAAGGTGAGAATATCCAACAATATGGTCAAAGGATAAAAGAGATAGTTGGTGAAATAAAAAGTGCAAGAGGGAAAGTGGAAGATTCCATAGTGATGAGTAAGGTACTGAGAACCCTGCTACTGGTCTATGCTATTCGAGTTGCAGCTATTCAGGAGTTGAAGTCCATTGACAAAACTAACGTAACTCTTGACTCTGTCATTGGAAAACTTACTACTTTTGAACTAAATGGCTATGATGATACTGTACAGAAATCAGAATCTGAATTCAAAGCTTTTGTCTCTAACACATCTATGAGAAAAAGTAGAGATACTTGTCATGGTTATGAATCTAGATCCAGCAGAGATGTTGATGATGAAGACAGCTTAGTGGAGCTTGAAGCATTGTTGGTAAAATGATTGCCTAGAGGTACTAGTAGATATAGAGGTAAACTACCTTTAAAATGTTTTGCATGCAACAAGATTGGTCATATAGAAGCTAATTGTCCTAATGGTGAAAATGAATACAAGAAAGACAATTTTAAGAAGTATAAGGGTAAAGGCAAGAGAGATTGTCTTATAGCGGTTGACAGTGGTATCGCTAATGAAGAATCTGATAATAATGCTAGTGAAGATATTGTGTTTGTAGCTATTAAGGAAGAGATATCATATCAAAAGGCACTAGTGTCCAGGATGGATAACTTTGATCATTGGATCATTGATAGTGGTTTTTCACATCATATGACTAGTGATCGGAGAAAATTTCTTTCCTTGAAGGAATTTGATGGAAATGTTGTTAGATTTGGCAATGACTCACCCTATATAGTTAAAGGTAAGGGAGTTGTTTCTCTTAATGGGAAGAGCAGTGCTAACAATGTCTATTGGGTTGAAGGTCTAAAGAATAATCTTCTGAGTGTGGCACAACTTAATGATAGAGGATACCCACTAGAGTTTAGAAATGGTATGTGCAAAATCTTTGACAATAAAGGTAAATTGATTACAATCAGGAAACAAACCAAAGGTAATTTGTTTCATCTTAATCCTAAAGTTAACAACTATTTGATTGCAAAGATAGATGATAGATGGCTTTGGCATAGGATATTTTGTCATATAAACTTTGATAACATTGTCAAAGTGAGAAAGTCCAAGACAATAAGAGGTCTGCCTCAGCTAGACAAATTGGTTAATGCTATTTGCAAAGAATGTTACTTAGGAAAGATGACTTCTTCAACTTTCAAGAGCAAGTCCTTCTCAGTAGAGCACTTGTTAGATTTGGCTCATACATATCTATGTGAACCAATAAGATAAAGAAGCATTCAAGGTGATAGATATTTCATGATCTTCATTGATAATTGTTCAAGGATGATGTGGGTCACATTCTTGAAGGATAAGAATGAATCTTTTGGTAAGTTCAAGGCATTCAGGGCCTTAGCTAAGAAAGAGAGTGGAAAAAAGATAAAATGTCTAAGAACATATCAAGGCAGTGAATTTACTTCTAAGGAATTCACTAAGTACTATGATGAGAATGGTATCAAGCGGCATCTTTCTGCACCAAAGACACCACAATAGAATGGTATTGCAAAGAGGAACAATCGGTCAGTTCTTGAAGCTGCTAGGACAATGTTGATACAAGGAGGTGTAGCAAATGGAAAGAAGTTGTAAGTACAACTGTCTACACAATGAACTGAGTTCTAGTGAAAAGAGTTAAGGACAAGACCCCTTATGAATATTGGTATGGAAGATCACTTGATGTTAGCTATTTTAAGATATTTGGTAGCAAATGTTTTATTAAAAGAGGTGATTACATTAGCAAGTTTGAAGTTAAGAGTGATGAAGGCATATTTCTTGGCTATTCCACCAAGAGTAAGGCCTATAAATGCTTTAATAACTGGACACAGAGAATTGTTGAGAGTGTTGATGTTCGAGTAGATGGATGTCTTGAAGTCTTAGAAGGAACCAGTTCAGAGAAAAGGGATGAGGATCCTTGCATTTTGCTTTTGGAACCTAAAACTATTAAATTAGAAACAGGTAAAGCAAACTCTGATGCACCTGTTCAACCGGAATAAATAAATTCAGAAGAAGATGATAATGAAGAACCTGAACCTGAAGAGAATGATCATGTTATTCCTAGGTATGTAAGACTGAACCATAGTCCTGAGCAGATAATTGGGGATAAGGATGTAGGAGAACTAACTAGAAGAAGAATAAGAGATAACTCTTGCATGATCTCCACCATTGAACCTAGAAGTGCTAAGAAGGTATTTGGTGATGATTATTGGGTTAAAGCTATGGAGGAGGAATTGGATCAAATTGAGAAGAAGAACACTTGGACCCTGGTACCCCGACTGGTAAATAAGAATGTTATAGGTACTAAATGGGTATTCAGAAACAAGTTAAATGAAGATGGTATTGTAGTTTGCAATAAGGCAACATTAGTCTACAAGGGTTATGCTCAAGAAGAAGGAGAATATTATGGCAAAACTTTTGCACCAATAGTAAGACTGGATGGTGTCATAACTTTACTTGCATTTTCAGCCCATAAGAAGTTCAAGGTATACTAAATGGATGTTAAGTTTGCATTTTTTAATGGGATATTAGAAGAAGAGGTATACATAGAGCAGCCAGATGGCTATGCATTAACTGATGAGAAAGATATGGTATGCAGATTGCATAAAGCTTTGTATGGATTAAAGTAGGCACCCATAGCATGGTATGAATGATTTCATACACATCTGATGAAGATAGGCTTTGCAAGAACCAGTGATGATAGTAATATTTATCTCAAGTCTGGAGGAGATGAAATACTGGTTAGTGAAGTATTTGTTGATGATATTATTTTTGGAGGTAATGATGTCATGAGCAATAGTTTTGCAGATGAAATGAAAAATGAGTTCGAAATGTCTTTAGTAGGGGAAATAAAAAAATTCATAGGCTTGTAAATACAGCAAATGAAGAATGGTATTTTCATTACTCAATCTAAGTTTGTTGATGAAAAGGAATGCATGTCAATGATTGGAAAATTACACTATGTTGTTCACAACAGACTGGATATTGCCCATGTGGTTGGTATAGTTGCAAGATTCCAAAAGAATCCAAAGGAGACACATCTAATAGCAACCAAGAGAATTTTTAGATATCTAAAAGTTACTGCTGACTATGGATTATGGTATCCATATGGAGAAAACTCTAATTTGAAGGCATACACAGATGCTGATTGGGCAGGAAATGATGACCAGAAAAGCACTACCGGTGGAGCATTTTTTCTTGGAGGAAGGCTTGTTTCATGGAGTAGTAAAAAGTAGAGTTGTACTTCGCAATCTACTACTGAAGCTGAGTATGTTGTAGCTTATATGAATTTCACACAGGCTATTTGGATGAGGCATATTTTGGAAAGTTTTAAGATGAAGATCTCAGAACCTATAAAGATTTTATGTGATAATACAAGTGCCATAAATATTTCTAAGAATCCTGTTTTGCATGCACAAACCAAGCACATTGAATTGAAGTGTCACTTTTTGAGGGAAAAATAAGTAAAGTGATAGTTCTGATACTAAATGTATAGTACAGATGCCAAGCTAACAAGATGAGAGGCGGGGGTGAATCATACAAACATAATCATCCATAAAAACAACAGATTCAACCTCGGTAACATATTCTTCAGTAATATAACCAAAACTGGTAAACATGCAAACACAAAAGCATATAAACATCATAACACTCATAACACCATATTTAACGTGGAAACCCAAATAGGGAAAAACCACTGTGGGATTTCAGACCCACTAAGAAATATACTCTTCTAGAGTATGCTCGGTTAAAAGAAAATCTTGTTACAGATTACAAACACATTGCTAGATGTGACCCGGTTAAGGGATTTCCCTCAGATCTGTTAGGATCTTCACTTTGTTAGAAGTGACCTTGTTAAAGGATTTCAAACACTCACTCAGAATGTCACCTTGCTAGAGGGTTTTACAAATAAGACTGTTAAGTCCACTCGGTTAAGAGATTTTCTATTACTTCACAAAATAACAGTAATAAAAATCTATCTGCAACTTCACATCTAAAATGCTAAAGCGGATTCTTATTTGCTCAATACAATATAGACATAGAACTAATCTTGTCCATCTGTTGGGCTCTATACTCTGTTATTCAAAACAGATCTTCAAGCTTTTGTGCTCGGTAAACACTATGTAGCATCCCTATGCATACACTTGCCCGCATACATTGTTTATCAACAGTTCCCTATTTATAAACAATAGCTAACCGCTTAATCTCCTTGATCACATTTCCCATGATCAATCATAGCCATCAGATCTTCAAACTTTGACTAGGTTCAATGTATACTTCAATCTGAAAACGTTTTACCCCACCTTGGAACTTGCATACATTTCTTGGAGCTTGTGCTTGGGTATTGCGGTTCAATCTGAGTTGTAGATCTTCCTGTCGATTTTTCATTGCCATAGATTATTTAACAAACTTCATTTACATTGTATCAATCATTTAATCATATCCAGCTCATCAGCTTCCTTCATTAAATAATGCATGTAATCATTTAATGCATTCTATTATTACTCGGTTGCAACTCGGTGAATACTAAACTTCACTCCGTAGACATTTTGCCTTCATTAACCGATAGCGATAACCTTAGGGTTTACTAACTAGGTTCCTTAGGGTTTACCGACTAGATTCTTTGCTTGGTAACATAGAATAGTATTAACCTTGCAATTAACAACATATGTAGGATATAAAAACAATCTAAACATCATGATCTCATCATTGTCTGACTCGGTAATAGCTGCCCATTGAATAACTTATTCCTCCCCTTACTCATCATATTCTTTCTGTGTCTTTTACCGACATCTTAATTCTCTTCAAAACATACTTCTTAAGATATGTCAACATCATACTGAATTAGAAAATCAATTTCTTGACATCAATGACAAAATAATAATATTTAGACAATAAACATCCTTAATCAGTTATATCCATAATCATCAACAACCTTCTCAATATCCTTATTGAAATGCCAACAATCTCTCATTGTAATTGGAGTGCCAACAATATCCCTTTGTCTGTTATAATTCCAACATAAAGATGTTATCTTATAGCATGTTTCTACCAAGGAATAGCTTGCAAATATTTTTACCAAACCTCTGCCTAAGACCACTTTTGAGTATCTTAGAAGTCAGTTGGGTGTTGTCCCTCTTCATGAAGTTAGTTGAGCATGATGTTGATTGCATCAGTCCCTGAATCACTTGCAAAATCTTAGATGGATTGATGTAGAAGTGGATGTATTCCACGGGGAGGGCATCAAGTTGCAATATGTTGTTGATGCACGGTGAAGATTTGTAATTATATGTTTTACTTTCAATTTAGCATTGTTGTCAAAGGGGGAGAAGAATTATGTGATTAGTAAAAGAATTGTATGATTGGCAAAGGGAAACCAGCGACAGGTTGAAGACAAACAGAGAATGGTGAATACTTAGTAATGTAAGCCAGGATTCCTATTCACCATTCACAGCAACAATCAGAGGCGTTGATATTTGTATTACCATCAATGCCAAAGGGGGAGATTGTTGGCATTTGCATAAAGATTGCATTAATGATATGTTATATTTTCATTGATGTCAATTGAACCAGTAATGGTATTTATGATATTGGTGATATTGTTGTTATTATTGATATTTTCTTGTAACCAGTAGGAAGAGCTTTGAGGAAGATGTTGTAAACCGAAATGAAAGTTTGTGAGTTAAACTGGTAACTAATGTATAAGGTTAAACCCTTTCTATGTTATGTAACCAGTAAACACTACCAGTTGTTTTTGTTAAACCCTAACCGATTAAGTTTGTTGAAATGGTTATGTTGGTTTATTATTTGTTGAGTGGTAATGATGGAGACACATGTGATCATTGTAAGAAGATAAGTTCAAATTGTTTTGGCATGTTTGTTTGATTGTCTAGGGAATGAGCAAAGTGGATTGTATCTAATTCAAAGTGTGTGATGAGTTACAAGTCTGATGAAGCAGTGATCATGGAGTGGTTGGAATTTTCTTAAAGAATGTGTATAGATTGCTATGTAAATCCAACAGTCACACTTGAACTGATTTGTTTGTAATCTTTATGAGAGAATTAGGTTTTTGTTGTGTTACCCACCTAATTGATTTGTATTTAAGGTTGATGAAGTTGTTTTGTTTAGCATTGGCAAAGTGTTGGCTGAAATCAGTTGAGTGTGTGGTTTCCTAACCGAAAAATGAATCTGCAGTCTATGTAAAGGCAGATTGAAGCTTAAAAGGATCTGATCAAGCAAATGTAGTGCTATTTAGAAAGATCAAGAAAAACCTGTTGTCTTTTAACAATTACAGCAGAATTGAAATCCCCTAATTGGGTAATCTCTAACAAGCTTGATTACTTCTTAAATCCTCTAACAAGGTGGTCCATTAGCTTGGATTCTCAAATCCTCTACTGAGGTTACTCCTAACAGGGTATTTTTTTTATCAAGGCATTTTGTAAATCCCTTAACCGGGTGATTCCTAATAGGATCAATTCTTAACGGGACTTATTGTAAAAGCTTTAACAGGCTTGGGTCCTAATAGGACGAACTTCAGAAGAGTTCAGATAGCTATCTTGTGAGTCTCATCTCACCATGGTTTTTACCTATTTGGGTTTTACATGTATAAACATTTGTGTCATGTGGTGAATGTTTTTGTGGTTATGATCTTATTTGTTGATTTGATTAACTTCCGATAAGGCATGATAACTGGAAGCATTGAGAGATGAAGTGTGTTGATATATGATTAAGCATTTGGATGTTTACAAGATTAAAGTTGTTTACTGTTAAGTTTCTATAACAGTTAACCAGTTGATGTTAAGTATTCTTATGAGTATTGATCTTGATAGTAATATTCTATTGATAAGTTTACTTTGTGAGTTTGAGTTTGAGATTGGGAAGTTTGTATCAGTTTTTCAATTTACTGATTCACCCCCCCCCCCCCCCCCCTCTCTTAGTAATCTACTGGATACTTATTCTTTCATCATACCCTCAAGAGGATGAGTATCTTTACCACTATTGGTGGTACTAAAATGGGTGGATTCATGAGATATTGCTTCAGTTAATTGAATGATTCTGCACACTTGTCCTCCCCTATGAAAGGTACATTTTTTATGAAGTAGATGGTTGAATGGGAGACATTTGTCCACTAATTGAGCGATGAACCTTTTGATAGATAGTAGCCTTCCTTGAAGAGATCATAGGTGACTAATGTTCCTAGGAGGTGGCATTTCCATGATAACTTTAACCTTTGCAGGGTCCACCTCAATGCCTTTTTCTAATACAATGTAGCCCAATATTTTTCCAGATGTGACTCCGAAAACACACTTTTTAGGATTCAATCTGACCTTGAATTTCTCTAGTCTTTGAAAGATTTTATCCAAGATGTCCAGGTGTTCTGCTCTTTTGAATGATTATTCTAGCAAGTCATCCACATAATCCTCCATAAAAGTATGCATCATGTCATGGAAGATAGTTTTTATCACTCTCTAATAGGTTGCACCAACATTTTTCAAGCCAAAAGACATGACGTTCCAGTAGTATGTACCCATGGACATGTGAATGCAATTTTATCCTGATCTTCTAGAGCTATCTTGATTTGGTTGTAGTCGAAAAAACCATCCATGAGGGATAGCATTGAGTGCCCTGTCGTTAGATCAATAATGGTATCGATGCTTGGTAAGAGAAAGTCATCCTTCGAACAAGCCTTGTTGAGCTCCCTGACAAATCCTAATGCTTTTATCTAGTTTAGAGACTAGCACAATGTTAGAAATTCATTCTGCATAATCAATGGGTCAGATGAATCCTACATCAAGTAACTTATTCAGCTCTACTTTGACCAATATGGCGACATGTGGGTTCATCTTCCTTAATTTTTGTTTGACAGATTTAGCTCCAGAAGTGATTGACAAGTGATACATGATGAGATTTGGATCTATCCCTGGCTTGTCTTCATAAGACCTAGCAAAGTTGATTTGCTTCTCCTTGAAGAATTTGATAAAGTCGGGTTTTTCTTTTTTCATTAGTGATTCTGCCAGATGTATGATTTTGGTTGTTGCTTCAGTGTCATTATTTATTGGTTGAGTTGGCTCAATCAAGATTGGTGATCTCTCCTAGTAATGTTCAGGAAGAGTGTCAAGTCTCCCATCTTCAGGTGCCTCAAAGAGGTTTTCACCATTAGATGTGTCCTTTGTTTTTACTTTTGTGTGATCTAATACTTTCGTTAGATGGTTTTCACCATTAGATCGATTGTTCATTTTGTGATTGAGAGACTTGGCACTCCCCTGATTACATATATTGTTATGTGATTCGTTGGTGAAGCATATTTTTGGGTTAACAAAGTAAAGGTATGTTGGCAAATGCACACTCCAATGAGAAATTGTAGGTGATTGAAGGTATTGTCACTGATGGTAACCTTACAATCATGTGATACCGGCAGACACAAGCACCGGCACCGAAAAGGAAAATTACCAGCACCCTGGCCGACAGGAATTTTGTGTAAATATATTTTGTAATTAATTGTAAAATCTTTTGTAAGCCAACTTGGCGGATTGTAATATGACTCATATAAGTATGAGATCATTGTAGAACATTAAGAAGTTATGAATAAGGAAGGATTAATGCAAACCTAATATGTGAATTGTAAGGCAGATATTGGATAAGGGTTTATGGATATTGCAAAGCTTAAACTGGTACTGAATCTGGCATAGGAGATGCTGATCTGAAGTAGTACAAGACATTGGATTTGTATAATCCATTTTTGTAAGTCAGTGTGACTTCTTTTGTAACTGAGCAGTGAGTTTTAAGCACTTGGCCTTCATGCATGTGCAGGCCCCTATTGTAAACAGAAATATTCCCTTATTGGCCAGTAATCAAATATTGTGGGTCACAAATCCAACCAAGGTTTTTCCCACACTGGGTTTCCTCATTAAAAATATTGTGTTATGGTGTGTCTCTTATGTTGTGGTTGTTGTTCTTATTTACTACATTATTTTTTTTTTACCGGTGCACAGTTTTGATATGCTTTTCATGTTATAATTTAAGTAAATTCTTATACCGGTCAGATACCGATTCACCCCCCCCCCCCCTCTCAGTATCTTTGGGAATCCTAAAAATTGGTATCAAAGCCTGGTCCTCTATTTTCAAAAGCCTAATAGCTTGAGGGAGATCTTGACACCGGTAGAGATGGAAAACTTAAGAAAGCAATTGGAAACAGCTCTTTCAGACTATGATGCAAAAAAAGTGAAAAATATCAAACTTGAAGATGATCTAAAGGCTACACAGGATATTATTCAAGGACTTCAAGAAAATCTCACTATTGCAAGGAATAAGAGAAGAGAACTTTGTGAAAAGACGCAGAATGATAATGATGAAAAGGAAACTCTTAATGATCTGGTGAACAAACTGAGACAAGAAAATAATACAATGAAGAATGAGATGCAAGATATGACTATGAGATTTTGTAAAGAAATTGAAGATAGAAAGAAGAATGAAGATGACTTGATTAGAAGACTAAATGATGCTGGAAATGAAAACACAAGACTTAGTCATGAAAATGATATGTTGAAGACAGATTTGATGCATACACAAAATGACACAAATGAACTCATGAGACAGAAAGGAATCTTGGAAAGTGAACTGGCTACTACAAATCAACACAAGGAGAAATTTAAGAAAATTTTAGAAGAACTTGATGACATGCTGAAGAACCAGAAACCAAATGGTGATACAAATGGCCTTGGCTTTGAAATTGGTGAAAGCTCTAATACTGCAAACAATCATGATCATAGTAAACCGGTAAGACAGCCTAATGCTTACAAATTTAATGGGAAATGCTTTAGCTGTAACAAGTATGGTCATAGAGAAAATCAGTGTAGATCTAAAAATTATCAGAACACCAACAAACCCACCGGTCAATGCTCTAAGTGCAACAAAGTTGGTCATAATTCAGAAAATTGCAGAATGAATGTAAGATGTTATGTTTGCGGAAGATTTGGATACTTATCTAATCAATGCAGAACACAAACCGGCATAGGATATGGGAAAGCTATTCAAAAAAACAATGTGACTTGTTATGCTTGTAACAAGATTGGACATACTACAAAATTTTGTAGAAGGCATCACCGACAAATAACAAAATTCCTAGCTTGAAAGGTAAAGAAAAGGTTGAAGAGGTAAAGCAAGAAATCTCAAAGCAATGGATCAGAAAATCAGATCATAATGTTGATGGGAATACTCCTCCACCGGCAGAACAGAGTATCACTCCACTGGCAGGAGACTCTTCATCTAACTGAAGGAAAATCCTTTGAGGGTTTGGCAACAAATTGAAAAACATGCTATTATACTCTCGGTTGATGGTGAAAAGTTGAATTACTTCTTTACCGGCAGATGAGTTAAGTTGTGACTTAACCAGCAAGCATTAAATGTGGTAGTTGGAGTAAATAACATTATAAAGTAAGTGTTTTGGCTCCTTTTTCATTCATCGAGCATTCAAATCTTTGAGAGCACGAAAATTACCGAGCAAAGGAATCCTTAGCAAAAAGTGAAGCAAATCATTCAAGAACTCATCCTAAAGGTAGATTGAGGTATTTATAACTATGGCTTCCTCGTCCACACCTGAATTTATTGCAAACCCTACTGTGATTGAATTTATCAAGTGCTCTAGACCCATATTCAAACTTGTTCCTGAAATAGCGAAGAAGGATGATACCATAAGTGCATTCTTAAAAATACCTAAGGGAGTAGTTTATGTAGAGGATCCTCGAATATACATACATTGTCATATAGAAGAATTAGGAGATGATGAAATCAAGAACATGTATAGGACTGTGATTTGTGATGTAAATGGTAATGTCAAACTAGAACACAAGGTAATATAAACCCTAGGTTTTGTGGATATTCTTAGCATTCTTGATTTTCCTGAAGATGTGATAAGAATATTCCTAAGCAGAGTCCATGGCAAATTCATTTGATTAGATTCCATCCATAAGATCACCAGAGAAGCACTTAGGGCAGTAACAGGGTTACCTTCCACCGGTAGTAGACCTGACAGAACTAAAAGGGTCTCAAATGACACTGTGATGGACCTAACCAGCACAAAATTTGACGAAAGGTCTCTAAGGGTAAATTATTTGAAGGACATCAATGTTATATTTGTCAGTATGATTCTAGGCTATAAGGCTACACATGCAAATAGGTTAAACTCAATATCTAGCCTATGTATTAAATGTGCATATGACATGGTTAATGATAATGCTAGAATAGATGTGTGTGATTGGCTCAAAGATGAATTGATAGACAATCTAAAGAAGATCAAAGGAGGTAAGAAGGGAACTTTCAGATTTGGAAATTTGCTTGTATGCTTGATGTTGTACATTACTAAGCAAGTACCCGGTATTGGTAGGAAAGACTTTGGCTTTGATATACCGGTAGGAAAGCAACTATTGGATTTATTAAACAACATGGGAGAAGACAGAGAGAAAAATATAAATGAACATTTTCAAGCAATGAAGTCTTGAATGAAGACTAGAATAAGGCTGTCATAGGCAATAGTAGACAAATATCAAAAGGAAATATGTTTTGTAATTAAGAAAGATGAAATCTGGATGGAGGCATTTGTCCCTAGGACTATCTAGGTAACTTAAATGGGATATGAAACAGATGATAACATCATTGAAACTCATACAAAAGCTCTCCTTGAAGCACCAAAGGAACCCTCTAAGAAAATCTTTGGTAATGCAGAAACAGTTGAGAGTGGCATTAAGTCTAAGAAAATAGTTAAGAAAGTTGAACAAACAATGAGAAAAGGCACTAGACAAGCTAAATCAATTAAGGAAGACGTATTGAAGCAAACTAGTATCAAGGAAAGTGAGTTGGAAGGACTTCAACCGGAAGCTCATCTTTCACTGGTTGCAACTTCTTGTGATAGTGAGATACCAACAGTATTCAAAAGGGTAGAAAGGAAAAGAAAACCCTCACCAGCACCCTCACCTACACCCAGGAAAACAAGACAAAAACAACAGGTAGTTAGGCCTCCTGTTAAGAAGTTGACTCCAAAGAAGAAGAAGGTAAAACAAGATATTGCTCCACTGGACAAACTCCTAAGTGAAATAATAGAGGATGGAAAGTTTAAAAACATTAGCAAACTATATAACACACTTTCCACTAATGACAAAGAAAGCATAGAAAATAGTGTAATTTTACACTTGGATATATACAAGAAATTTTTGATGGAAATTGTTGATGAGATACCCAATGATTTGTACAGAAGACTAGAAGCTAGAAGGGTAGTTGTTGTTGAGCTGGACATGAAGATAAAAATTGAAAAATTACCTGTAGTGCACCCAGTAAACTCACCTGATGAGATAGACCAATTAATCAGTGAGGCCAACTGGATAGTATTTTCAACCAGTCACCGACAAGTAGCACTAATGGCAAGCAGAGTGAATGAAGTTTCTGAAGAAACAGCAGATTTATGGGATATATTCTTTGTTGAAAAAGAGAAACAAGAATAACTCAAAAGACCTAAGACCATTAGGGTATACCAAAAGGATAGTGATAAGGGAAAAGGCAAGGTAGGTGGACCTCCAAGCCTAAAAATAATTGATAACTTGCCCCCACCTCCTTCTAATACTCCACCAGCACATACTGCTGACAATCAACCGGCAACTGAGAGTATGGAGACTCCTCAAGAGGATACAAATCCTGAGTCAGAAATATTGTATACTATGAATATAGACACCCAAGAGGTAAATATTGTGGTAGATAAAGAAACCACTGAGGATAAGAAGAAAGATATGGCTACTGAGACACTGGTTGTAGATGTTGAGATTAATGTTAGCATAGAAAAACCCACACAAATAGAGAAACCAGAAGAGAACACCACTAAGAAATCATCAGAAGCACTGGTAGATAAAACTAAGAAACCGGCAGTGCATACTGAGAATTCGCCAGAAAAACTGGTAGTAGAGGGCACAAAGAAACCCT
Source organism: Cryptomeria japonica (assembly GCF_030272615.1). NCBI lineage: Eukaryota > Viridiplantae > Streptophyta > Pinopsida > Cupressales > Cupressaceae > Cryptomeria > Cryptomeria japonica. Next base: position 681,666,337 of record NC_081407.1, on the reverse strand, counting down.
CAAAGGCACAGACCAAGAAACAGGAACACCAACAAGTTGATGTACAGGTTCAAACCAAAATAGTGTCACTGGAAACAATTGAAAATCCTAAACCTTTGCTATTAGAAATGCAAACACAAACTGACCTACCAAAGGTTGAAAGTTGGGTAGACATCTAGTACTTCAATGGCAGAATTTTGGCCTACAAATGTGACAGAGGTCTTACTGGAGTCAATAAAGAAAATCATAGAGGGTAATGCACAAGCCTATAAGGCTATTGATGACACAATTCCTATTCTTAAATTGATAGCACCCAAGTGCATTGTGGATAATAAAGATTCTTTAGGTCAACTAGACACATTCTCTAAATACATCACCAGCAACATTTTGACAGTTGATCAAATAAATGAGGAGACATTTAAGGAGAAAATGAATAAAGAGAAAGAGAAACTCTTTGATGAAACAATAAAGAAGTGCATGGGACACATTGGTACCCTTTTATCGGCACTAAACAAAACAATAATGGAGTTTAAGGAACTCTATAGAGATAAATGCAAGATAAACATTTTGACAACACATATAGACAAGGAAATCAATAAGGTAAAAAAGGAGATTGATAATATAGCTGATAACCTCATTGGTTCATCTGAACAATTATCAGTTACAGAGCAGGAGATACACAGTTTTGAGGAAAAACTTGAGAAATTGGAAAAAGAGAAAGAAAAAATAAAAGGAAAGGCAAAAGATCTTAAATGCAAACTCAGTCCCAAATAGGACTACCTCATCTCTTTGAGAAAAGAGATCTTAGAGGCACTTGTTCAAAGATTGAAGACACCGGAGGAAAAAATGCATCACCTCACTGGTACTATTCAAAGGACAGAGGACGCATTGAAAGATAGTGAAAACTTCACTAAGAGCCTAAATTTTGTATTGGCAAACCTTTTCCAGATTGTAACCAACCGGTTACAAGGATCGAGCTGAAACTGCACTCAATTGGCACTTTGAAAACCTTTGTCATTGATGTCAAAGGGGGAGTAGTTGGGATGAGAAAAAGGTTGACTAAAGAGATCATCTGCTCAGGGGGAGCAGTCAATTTTGAAGCATCATTTTGAGCACATAGTTTTGGTAAGACAATTTTGGAAAATCATTTTTGGATATACAGTTTTGATTTTTCTCTCATGAGTGTTGCCATCAATGCCAAAGGGGGAGATTGTCTGCAAATGCACACTCCAATGAGAAATTATAGGTGATTGAAGGTATTGTCATTGATGGCAACCTTACAATCATGTGATATCGGTAGACACAAGCACCGGCACCAGCAGACTCTACACCGGCATACAAATCACCAGCACCGAAAAGGAAGATTACCGGAACCCTTGCTAACAGGAATTTTGTGTAAATATATTTTGTAATTAATTGTAAAATATTTTGTAAGTCGACTTGGTGGATTGTAATATGACTCATATAATTATGAGATCACTGTAGAACATTAAGAAGTTATGAATAAGGAAGGATTAATGCAAACCTAATATGTGAATTGTAAGGTAGATATTGGATAAGGGTTTATGAATATTGCAGAGCTTAAACCGGTACTAAATCTAGCATAGGAGATGCTGATCTAAAGTAGTACAAGACATTGGATTTGTATAATCCATTTTTGTAAGTCAGTGTGACTTCTTTTGTAACTGAGCAGTGAGCTCTAGGCACCTGGCCTTCCTGCATGTGCAGGCCCCTATTGTAAATGGTAATATTCCCTTATTGGCCAGTAAGTGAATATTATGGGTCAAAAATCCCACCGAGGTTTTTCCCACATCGGGTTTACTAGTTAAAAATACTGTGTTATGGTGTGTCTCTTATGTTGTGGTTGTTGTTCTTATTTACTGCATTATTTTTGGTTTACCGGTACACAGTTTTGATATTCTTTTCATGTTATAATTCAAGTAAATTCTTATACCGATCAGATATTGATTCGCTGGTGGAGCATGTTTTTGGGTTAACAAAGCAGAGGTATTGAACAATGGCCTCATCATTTTGGAATATTGGTATATTGTGCTCAAGTTCTTCCCAATCTATAAGGTCAGAATATATGAGAGGTAGGGAGTCATTTGGTGGGTCAAGATCAGCTGCTATGAGGGTCATGATAGAGACATTATCATAGTTATTCATAGCATGGGTGAGGTCTATAATAGTCTCAAGGTTTTCAATGGTACTCTTGTCGATATTTCCTCTTTCGAATTGAAGTTGTTCATTCTCACTAGCCTCATAGAAGGTTGTGGGCCGAATTCAAACGATCTAGAGCTCAAGCCTTGTCCCTCATAAAGAATGGGTGTGTATACATGGATTGTATCCACCTCATTATCCTTAGTAATAATAGAACAAGTGTCCCACTCATACTCGTTGGAATCTGTTTCAGAATCACTGTCCCAAGTCACTCCACTGAATCTGACAAGTATGTTATAGGGCGAGAAAAGGTCGCTGATAATCAATACAAGTTTGGTAGATTGTTCTAATTTAGGGTTTGTACTTTTTTGTACTCTTTGGATTTTCTCATATACAATTTCCCTTCTTTGAGTAGCAATCTCCTCAGGTTGTGGCTCGCATTTGGTTTGATTAGGTGCTTGTACATGATGTACTTTTTTATAAGAAGCATCCTCTCTTTGGATAGCTAGTTCTTCTTGTCGCCTCTCATTTTCTTCATGCTCTTGTTCTTTTCTTGTCTTTTCCACTGCGTGGTGTACCACCTTTTGCTAGGATTCTTAGTTTGGTGTTACTTTTTCTCTCCATCGAGGCCTTTGATGGTGATCTCTCTTTTGCATAGGTTGAACATGTTGGCCATATCCAAGTCCTGATTTGTCTTTTGCCAATTGTGAATGGGGTTGTATGGATTCTAGGATGCCCTCTTGATGTTTGCCAATATGTCCTTTTCTTTTTTATCCCATGTGTTGCATGATTCTGAACCCATTTTCATACTATTTTGTGGGAATGACCACTTCTAGGGCAGCAGCTTTGATTTCTTCCTCATCCTTGTATAGCCAGCTAAGGATGTCTTTGTCATGTGATTCTTCAGAAATTGTGCCCATTTGGATAAATTAACCATCAAACTTCTTGATGGGTTGTGTTACCTGATGTCTCGATTTGGAAGGTTGTCAGTGAGATTTTGGCGATATTGGTAACTTAGATAGACATAGGGGTTGAAAAGAGTACTCCCCCATACCTTGGTCCTTTATCTTCATCTTTTGCTCAAAGTTCATGGACAACGACTTGAGTTTTTCTTGATTGTTGGATAATGAGGAAGCTTAGACCTCCATGTTGTGTAGAACTAGAACATCTTGTGTTTCCCCCATAGCATTGCAGTACTGAAAGGGGTTAGTGTCTGCTGATATTGAAATTTCTTGTCTGTTGTAGGGGAACTTGAGACATTGATGGTACGTGGAAGGTACCTCTTACATTTCATGGATCCAAGGATGACCCAATAGTATGTTGTATGTCAAGTCTATGTCCAATACTTGGCACAATGTATCTCTTTGCACAAGTCCTACATGAATGGGTAGTACCATTGTTCCTTCGAATGACCTTTCTTCATCATTATAGGCTTTGATAGTGATCTTCTTTTTAGGGTCAATAGCTTGCTCAAAGAAACCCAATGCACGGATAAGCTTTAAGGTACATATATTGAGACCATCTCCTCATCTATTAGCACTCTTTTCACCCAATGTTGTAGACTAGGACTTTGATATGGAGTGGGGTGTTGTGTGGATGACTCAAGGAGATGTCATCGTGTTCTGAAAAGCATATGTTATGTGGCACTGTCATATGTGCCACCATGGCTTGGAACAGATTGATATCCAGATTTTTTGGAACTGTTGTTTCTACAAGAGCTTGCTCCAAGATATCCCTATGCTTTGGTGAGAGTTTAAGCAATTAAAGTATTGATATTTGAGATGGTTTCCTTTGTAGTTGATCGACCAAGTTTTATTGAGTTTTGGGGATAGTTGTTGCTTTAGATTTGTTCCCCTTCAAGACATATTTTTGATCCCTTGTTGTCACGTTTATCGGTGCATGCTCTTGTTTATCTTTGATCTTTATGACATTTATTTTATTGTCGCATGCCAATATGTGATTTATGAAATTTTCATATATGTGATTGATGTGGGCTCCTTTGTTGTTATTTGATATTGATTCTCCTCCCTTGTCATAATTAGGAAGAGGATTTTTGAAAGCCTCATGATCACCATTGGTTTTATGACCATCAACCATTATGTCTCCCTTATCTATCATATCTTGAACTAGGTTTTTCACCCTCATGCAATCATTTTTTCTATGTCCCTTGTTTCAATGATAATCACAATAATGTGAGTCATTCCACCATGGTGGTTTGACTTCAGGTTCAAAGTTGCTTATGACTAGAAATGTGATAACCTTGTTTGCCAATAGCTCTCAAAATGTAGATACCAGGGTTTGTCCCAATGGTGTATATGTTCTTTGATATGCGGGAGGTGGAGTGTTAGTGCTACCCCCTTGGTTGTTTTTGTTGGCTCGATAGTTGTTGTTGTTGTTGTTCCCTTGGTTGGTAGTACGTTGATAATTTTTAGTGCCTTGATTGTCACTTCTTTGATCATTGTTGGATGGTGTGTTACCTGATAAAGTCAGCACTAGTTGCTTAGATTTTACATTGTTGGCATTCACTATACCATCATTAACGACATTTTTGTTTCTAGTCCAAAACTTGGACTTTTCTGAGTTGTTGTCCCTTTCTTGATGGAGGCTACCTCTACATGGATGCCATTCTTGATCAACTTTGAAAAAGTAGGTAGATATTGTAGTTTGAGTTGATAACTCATTTCATCACTCAAATTGTCTATGAAGATTTCCATCTTTTCATTTTTAGGTACATCTCATGGGTACCTTGAGACCATACGTCTCCATCGTTGTAAGAATACCTTGAATGTTTTATTGTTATTTTTCTTTGTATTGAATATGTCAAGCATGGTGATCTCATGTTGGATATTGTAGGAATATTGTGTGATGAATTTATTCACCAACTCATCGAATGATCTAATGGGAGGTGTGAGCTTTGACAACCACTCCATTGTTTGCCCTCCCAAACTTCTTGGGAATAGCCACATCATGTATGTATCATTATGAGGAAACTCCAGGTTCATAGTACAAAATTCCTTAACATGATCACAAGGATCGCTCTTACCATTGTATTTATCATACTTTGGTATATTCAAATTTGGTGGGAAAGGTATCATGTTTAACCTCTTGTCAAAAGGGTAAGGACAAATGTCCTCCAAAGAATATCTCATTGTAGACCCTTGTTGCATATCTTGCATTTGTCGTTGGAGTGCTTGGAGTTGTTGTGTAATAATAGATAGGGGAACATTGGACCTTCGATGATGAACATCCCCTTGTTCACTAATGTCGTCATGATTACAGGTATTGTCTTGTTCATGGGTATGATTTTGGGTGTCATCTCCTCTTAGGTGCTCTTGATTCTGGGTATTGTATGTATAGGTCCTTACCCTTGCTTGTGAGATTCTTTCATCAGTATTCCTTAAATTTCCTATGTCAAAATTATCAGGAATCCTGACTCCTCTACTAGTTAGCATGAGGAGATATTTTTGTTTATCTGCATCTATAAGCCTTTCCATGAGTTTTTGGAAAGAGGCGTTCTCTTGACATTGTTGGACAAGCTCCTCGGTGATCTCTTCTTCTTCCATGTTTGTATTAAAAGGATTGGACTCCATTTGACTCGTACTTGGTTCTGGTTGTGGATCATTTCCTCTTTTTTTTTGAGATCGAGTGACAACGAACATCAATAGATTTCTATAGTAGTGAATTCCTCCTCTTCTAATAGGGTTCTTGGTGGGGTTGGTGGTTCAGGCCGATCTTCATGGTAGGTGATGCAATTTATTGGAAACAAAGTGAGATTGATCCTTCCCCCATTATTAAAACGTTGATTGAATGTTGCTTTTTGAATGTGAGCTCTACTTGTCAAGGGTTCTTTGTCAAACTCATTAGATTTTCCTTGGAGATACAATCGCATATGATGCAAGAAAACACGATGTGATTTAAAGAGTTGGTAGTTGATGTAGAGAAATTTACTCCTCTTGATAAGTTCCTTAGGACTAGGTTGTCTCTTCTTCAACTTAGTCTTTTGACGAAGAATTCTTCTTCTCAAAATATGGGGAGTGGTCATACAAATGATCAAAGAACATTGATGTTGATGGTTGATATGGATACTTTGTTTTGAATACTCAAGCTTACTAATTTGAATAGAGGGTTTTTTTGATAGGCCCCTAAGACAAAGTGCATAAAATAATATGGATAAATTCTCCCGATACGGAAAATTGATTTGACTAACTTGAATACCTAGCTAGGTATTGTTGTTGAGATAGTTGGATGATAAACTCTTGATCACTTGGTTTTGATACTCCTCTATGTTGATTGGATGAAAATATTGCCTAAAGATAGTTAAAATGTTGATAACCACCTCCAAAGGTTCTTGGTTGGGTTTGAAAACTTCTCTCACCTATGACTTCTCCTTGTTTTTGAACTTATTTTTTAGTTCGATTTTGGATGTTTTTGCAAGATATTTTAGCATTTGTGACAAGAATGCATGGCACACATGAAGACAATGGTCATCCTAATGCTAAACATTGAGTGTAAGTTATTTTGAAGATGTGTTCAGCTCCCTGATGTTTTCATTAGTTTGGATTGCAATAAATACACATCAGATACTCTTTATTCAAAGGTCATTGACAATATCATAGCCCACTAGTCTCGATACTCCATCAGCTCAAGCAACCTTGTCACCCCCTAGAGGGCGCCCATTTTTTTGCCTTTTTTTATAAATTAACCGAAAGTGAATTGCTTCACCATTGGATAGTTATCTTGGGAGATATATGGTGAGTAATCTTGGGGGCGGATTCTTCCCCACCCTTGCACTATGATATTGCCAATGTTTAGCAACTGACTCAGCTCAAAGTCTCTATCGCTATGGCTTTTAGTAAAGGCTTATGTTTGAAGATACCCTTTGAAGTCGCACAAGTGAAATTGAGGTCTATAGCCCAACAAAGTACCAAACAAGATGTAGTCACGCAAGCGTGATTGAGACCTCAAGGCCCTACAAAGTGCACTATATGAGATAACTCAAATATGCTCTGTCTCCCGATATTTTCATCTCAAAAGGTGATTTGATTATAGTGAGTTAGAATACTTGGCTTTAGCCATACTCACTTGGGTCTTTCTCTTCTCACTAGCCCCCTCAAGGCTTCAGGAAGGCAGGCCCTCTAAAGTATTTAATTTCTTGAAAGTAACGAAAGTATAAAAAGAGTGGGTTTGGCTTTTTGGTCACCCAATTAAGGGGAAAGCATATAACTACCACTTTCGAGACACGGAATACAAGTGTTCTTTTTAAACTTCAAAGAAATGATTTTCTATCCTCTATTTGGATATGTTTCTCCAAACAAGCACAATGTGGATTGTTCTCTTTAATCTTACAAGTAAATGTTGATTGTGAAATTTAACCTTTGCAAGAAAATAGAAAGTTTGTCTTGTTCTTTTAAGAACCCAAATTGAAATGTGAACTTTAACTTGTAAAAGAAATGCTTGAAGTTTGTTGTAAATTGATCCTTGCAAGTGTGATTCTTTTTAATTTCCCAAATGAAAAGATGTGGTTCCTTTTAGAGAACCAATTGAAGATTGTGAGGTTCTTTTTATCTTGAAAAGAAAATGAGGTCAATTTTAACCAACTTTAGGAAAAAAGTTAGAAAAACTAACATCAAATCCTAATTTAACTCCTTCAAACCTACATCAAATTGTTAAAATCTGCAAGAACAAAAAGTTAGTGAAATATCAAATCTCTTGGTGGGCTTGCACAACCCTAATTTCAAATCTTAGTTACAATTTTTTTTCACTCCTGATCCTGAAATTCCCTGAAATTTGACTAAGTCTGAAATTGGGAAGATCCTCTTAAAACTAGATTTTGCATTATAACTCTTGGAGGTCTGAAACCCCTCTCAAACATCCTGACAATATATATGGAATTTAACTTAAATGTTATATTTCATATATATTTTCCTTCCACAAGCCTAATTTCAAGTCTTGGTTCATATCATATCTTTTGCATCCATCCATCTAAGCCAATAGCAAATTCATATTAGAAAACTCCTAAAAAAGCCTCTTTGTTTTTTATATGAGTAAGAAGAAAATTGTACGAGCTTTCCTATTAGACCATACGACAATTCTCACTTGCCCATACGACAAAGGAAATAGAATCGCACAATAACTAGCAGAGTCTTGTACGATAATTCTCAATTTCCCATATGACAAAATAAACAGAATCGCACTATAACTAAGAAAATCTCATACGAGATTTCATGTTGAAGTGGAATGTGCGATTTCTCACAACACAAAAACTTGCAAAAATATTAAATTCAAGGATGTGATCCCCACGGTGGACGCAAATTGGTGTATGTTGGAAATGTGGTCTTCCACCTGCAAGAGGGAAAACACTTCAAACACACCAATGAAGTATTGCATTAGATGTTAGAAATCAAAACACATGAATAGATTAAAAAGTCTAAAATCGCCTCATTGTCCTCTATCTCTAAAGATCTCTAAGATTCAAGGTGTCCCTCACTTGGAAGAGCACTTGATCCTCAAGATGACAACCTAGAGAATGAGTTATATAAAAAATTCTACTAGAATCAAAATGGATGCAACTAGGATTCTAGTGAGTGCTAAGAAATGAAGATGAAGATGAAGGATGCAAGCTAGGTGATTAGGAGGAAAAGTATATTCCAAATTGAAAGATAAGTATTCTATGTGAGTTAATTAAACTAAGATGAGAATGCAAAACTTATAAAAGAAGTGAAATTAAGCTAGGATGGAAGTTTACAATACAACTAAATGAAGCTAAACTATGTACTCTGGATGCTTGAGGATGATGTTGATGCTTGGTGATGACAAAGAGAGATCCTTAACCTGCAATGTGACTATAATTTTGATGCACAAAAGACTTGATGAATTGAAGAAGGAATGGGCTCTATTTATAGGGAAAATACAGAAATGGATGGTTGAGATTGAGTAATCTCAACAAGGGCTAGGATTGAAAGTTATCAATCCATGGGAGATTCAATCCAATCCCAAGTTGACAAATGTCACCTTGAGAGGGCTTGAGAGGATGCTAAACAAGCATTAGATGGTAATCAAGCAATTAGGGATAACCTTAAGGAGTGACATCATTGGATAATGTTATTAATTAGGGAGGCATACTATTACCCAAGAGGTAAACTCTTGTGCAACATGGGTAAATGGTTAAAGGAACAACCATCATGGCTGAGGGGTGTGGGTTTGTAAGAGGCATTAAATGTATTTTGAAGACTTTGGAGGCTAACTTGTCCAAAGAGGAAAACCACTAGTGGTTTATGTAATAGCCTTACATGTTTGGAAGACTCAACAAGTTAACTTGTTGAAATAGATAAAGTCTTAAATGCATTTTGAAGACTTTCTTCCAAATTTGGAGAAGTGACGCCCCCAATTTTAGGGATGGGACATGATTAGGAGAATAGGACATGATTAGGATAGGATTAGAAGGCTTCTAGAAGAATTATTAGGGGAATGTAGGATTTTGCAAGTGGGTGAGGGAAAATAGGTAATTTTGGTAAATTAAAATGATTTAATCTAGACAAAAAGCGGATGCAACTTACATTTGTAGGATTTTGCAAGTGGGTGGATTTTTAAATAAATTTTGATTTATTTAATTGCAAAAGGGATTTTAATTAAATGTGAATTTAATCAAAAAGGGGAAAAGAGGATTTTAATTAAATAAATAAGATTTATTCAATTAAATGGCTAAGGGTACTTAATCAAACCTTAGTTTAATTAATAGGTTAGGCTAGAGGAAATGGATTTAATCAAATCTTTAATTTGATTAATAGGCTAATTAGAAGAATAGGGATATTAATTAAATCTTAATTTAATTAATTAGAAGAATTAGGGATAATTATATGAATAAAATTCATTTAATTCATTGTGCAACTTTTAGGTGTCTACAATGTCCATTTTTACCTTTAGATTATTCTGTTTTCCTTTTGTAGGTAGATAGCCTTAGGTACACTCTTAGTTTCTTCACCACTTTTATCTTTTCCTTAGGTAACTACTACATGCAGTAATATTATCTTCCCTCGTTTATATAAATTGAATCATTAGTATTAGTTACTTGTAGCAAATATTATAAAAATAATTTTACTTCCAAAATAATTATATTTTCAAATAGTTGTGTTTCTTTAATTTAATTTCCAGTACATAGTCAATAGTATAGCTTAGGGTCCTTAAATACACATAAAATTTATCTTTTCCTTAAGTAACTACTACATGCAACAAGATTATCGTCTGTCAGTTATATAACTTGAATCATCAATAGTAGTCAATAGTCAATAGTACAACTTAGAGTACTTAACTACACATGCAACTACCAACACCATCCAAGAAGATATGATTTGTTGGTTTATAATTAAATATAACATGTCTAAGTTGATAATTTTCTTGATAATGGATATATTGGTTTGTTGAGTTGAATGCATGCCTTATTTGTATCAGTTTATTACACCTAGATAGAGTTAAGACATTTTTTACATCATTATCAGGGACGATGCTAATGTTTAAAATCTCTTAGTTTTAGATTTATTTATTTATTTCTTCCATAATATGGAATTTCTCATTTTCATCAATAGAATTACTAAAATTCTCAAGAAAACCCCAACCTATTTACTAATAGAGTCTAGGAAGACAACCTTTAAGCTCAAATTTCTATTGCATATGGTGGTAGAAGAATGCCTGAAGAAGATTCCTTTCATCAACACAAAATCAAAAGTTATTTGAACACATTAATATAACAAGAGACCCAACATCCTCAAAAGAATCAACATGCTTAGGTGAATCAACATCAACGGAAGAATAGATAACTTAATAGTTAAAGAATGAGTGGAGAACCCTACTCAATTGTTGACATTTGAATTTCCAAATACTGACCAAGAGGATATAATTTTCTTGGAAAACATATGTCATTTTTCTTTACCTAATTTCTATGGTTTAATCATATAATACCTTGATACATTTGTTTTTGAATTCATTGTTTGATGTTCTAGCTATGATTATATAATTGATGCACATAGGCTAAAATCTTTCCGACAATGCTAAAGATGTTTCTATAATCAAGACGATTTTTGTGGAGGAGATGTGAAAGAGATGAAATTTTCTAAATGTCATGAGGATAAACCCCTTTAGGATCATGTTGAGAGATTTTAGATTTACTTAAAAAAATCACGTCAAAATAAGCTCTCTCTAGAGTCTCATAAATTGTTATTTCTAAGAAGTGTGAATGAGGATTGTATACATGTGTTGAGCCTAATTGGAGCATGGGATATCTCTCAACTATCTTTTGACGACATCTTTTAAATCTATAAAAACTACTCATGATCAATCATGAAGAAGCCTAAAGGTTGAAGATTCCTACCTTCCACTAGAACATCTGTGAGTTTTTCTAGGCTAGAATTCAAGAACCTTATGTCAAATATAAAAGAAGATAATGTAGAAACCTAAATTTGATTAATCTAATTAATTTAATTTAGTTATCTCAAGCGCCTTTAATTAAATAATTATGCATTATTTAATTAATAAGTATTCCCTCCTTCTAGCTAATCAATTTTATTGATTATGCTATAATCCCCCTTTAATTAATTAATTGATAATATAAATCAATTAATTAATTGAATTTCCCCTTTTTCTTCTATTAAATACATCAAATGTGCAAATTGATTATTTAATTCATGTTGACCTTTTCCTCTTAAATGCTCTCATAGAACTAATTAATTTAATTATAACCTTTCCTCTAACCTAGCCTGCCTAGTTAACTAAGGGTTTTGGTCAACCTTATCCCTTAACCCTCACCATATGTGTGCACATTCCCAATATATCCTAAATTTCCTAAAATTTAAGATAATGTATTTGAATTTAGAGAATTTTCCCAAAATTTGGGAAAATATCCCAAATATCCTAAAACATGGAAATATCTCCATTTTTGTAATAGAACCTTCCCACTTGGGTGTCTTGTTCCCAAATAGGCATGTGTCCTCAAAAACACATGTCATTCCTTCCAATGATACTTGTCCTTTTCAAGGACACATCTCATTTTCATCCATGTCACTTGCCCTTCTTAGGGACACATGTCTCATTCCCATGCCTCTCCATCTCTCATTCTAGCCTATTTTAAACCCCTCATTTTCCTTCACAAAACATCCACTTTCATTTTCATAACCTCATAATGCAGAATTGTTTACTCACCATTTTGTACATCTATTAAACATCTCACATCCATCTTGCATCTCGTTTTAGCTTAACATCCATCTTGTGCATTTACTATCATGGAGCGAAATTGAGCATCTACAATATAGCAAGCACACATCAAATCCGGGGACTATCAAATTTAAGGATAATCTATAGTTTGCACTTTAATAGTTTTTTATTTTGTTTATCTAGTTTACTTCCTTCTTAGCGTCCTAATCTTGAGTGTGGTTAAGATATGTGTATGTTTGATTGATAGTTTTATCTTTCAATCTCTTTAGTTTTGGATTCACAATTTTTTGCATACATTTTTGGCATGCCCAGTGGGACCTCATGTTTTTTGTTGTTATTTTAGTGCGTTTTTTGATAGATTTTTCATACTTACAGGCAAAAACATGACAATTCAGGTGGATTTCCACTTCAGTGTAGGTCTGTTTTAATGAAATATTGATTTACAAAAATGGTGGGATTGCTTGCAGAAATGGCAGAATTAACCAAAGAAACAGAGGGAAAGCGTTCCTGCCATTCTGGGCAATTATAACTTTTTGGGTTTTACAGTTTGGCCTTTTTTATTTTCTACCAAATTAATTTTCGCCAATTAAATAGCGGGATTGAGTGTATAAATAGAAGGAATGTGGGTTAAATGATGGGATGGCTTGAAGAAATAGTGGGATTTCTCTTTCTGGGTTTTCTATGTATTTCTTCTTTCAATAAAATTAATTTTTACCAATTAAATAGTAGGAATGTGGCTAGAAATAGCAAGATTTCTCTATGAAATGATGGGATCACTATGTTTAATTTTGTGCCATTTTCTCGAATTAATATTTTCTCAGTTTGTTGCTAACCTGCTAATGTGTGATTTTTGATGGTGTTTTTTCTAATGTTTGTGTAGCTACATCGCTTGTTGAAGACCCCATAACTTTAAATGCTAACTTATTTATCATAGGACCACCAAAGAGGGGTGCATTGCTAAATACCTTTTGTGTTAAAAATGAATCGTGTGTCTTCTCTTAGTTAGAAAACACTTCAATTTTATAAGGGGATGAGCCTTTGTATTCTATGTTCATCACACTTGTGTGTGTGAGTGGACCTACTACTATCACACATTATCCTCTACCCTGGCTTTCATGGTCCTAGGTGCAAGAGAAAAGTGCTAGCGACACTAAAATATTTAATTTTTAGGTAGAGGGTCTGCCTCCCGAGTAGCCAATAAGGTTAGGTGAGAGGGAACGACCTAAGCGGTGCTTTCTTTCGGTCCATTGTATAAATATTCATGGTTTTGGTGAAAGCCATAATCAACTAGTGCAGTTGCATTAAATATTGACAGTTTCCCTTAGTATCTACTTGCAAATACCTTCATGGTCTTGATAAAACTCAAAATCCATTGGTACTTGTGTTGGAAGATGCATAAAACCTGTGTTCTACAGGTTGGGATGTCTATTAAATGAGCTAGTCATTACATGTATAGCCACCAGATGTACCCTGAAAGTTCTTCCACTACAAACCAAAGTTTTTAGTAACACAAAACTTTTTTCATGCTAGTGCAGGAGGTCAGAGCTCTGAAGATGCCCCAATTCATACCATACATTGTCGAGATAAATGTCTCTCAGTTCACAAGATCTTCAAATCTTCAAGGTATGAAATTTTGGTGTGCCCAAGAAGTGTGTGTCATGGTAGGGGAGCCTACGCCACTAAAATCTCTTTATGTCCACCTTATATAGGTATTTGGAAAAATCCAAGTGGGGATTCAGGAGGTGGTATCACATTTCCAGCCTAGGAAGTACATGTTTGTAACTACATTTTGTTTCATTCATATCAATAATTGTAACACTTGGGCTTATCTTGGCCCTCATTATCTTAGTTGACTCAGATACCTTGTGTTATGCTTGTTTTGTTTTGTGTCACTTACATCTTTTGCCAAAAGTCAAGTCCCAAAGTTACCCAGAAATAGTGAGTTTGCAGTCCAAAAATCTTCATTTTCATCACTTCACCTAGTATAAAATAGCAATATTGTGCCCAAAGTGGGAACACTCTATTCCCCCTAGTTTTTACTAGGCCTAGTAATAGCGGGATCGCCTGTGGAAATGACGAGATCGCTCTATCTATTCAATTTTACCAATCTATAGAAATTGTGGGATTTTTTTCATAAATCGCAAGATTTCTTGTTGAAATGGCGGGATCGCCTATAGAAATAGTGGGATTGCCCTGTGAAGTGGCAGGATTGCATCTTATTCTATTACTCTATCCACATTTTCTCAAAATCGGGTTTGTTATTTTATTTCTGTAGGTTTGCTAGTCATCCAAACTTGGTCTACATCTATTTGCACCGTTATTATTGCTTACCAAGGTCTTGATTTATCCCATCATATTGATCATCCAATATTTTGAGCCATTACATTGGCCATCATTCTTATTTTGCATCATTATTATCGCTAGTTTACATCCTTATTAGCTTACACTATCATCATCTCATCATTATCATACGTTTTTCCTAAGTCAAGGATTGATCTTTCAGTTAAATCAAATCTTTTAATCCAACCATTAAACTTGCCATGTTTATCAAATCAATTCAAAAGTTGATCATTTTGTCACCTTTGGTTTCACATTCTAAACTGCAAATCTATATCATGTTTTCAGTTAATGTTATCACTAGCTCTTTTGATTATATCAAGTTACTTCAAGCTAGAGGTCTGGTCTATGATTTATCTTGTTGCTTGAGTGTATTCTCTTAAGTAGATTTAAAGTTTCATCATTCAAATTAGATTTACCCATTTGAAATTTTAGTAACAAATCATCCTAATCAATCATCTCATCTATCATCCTGGCAATCAATCAATTTATCCAAAAAATTTGTTTCGACTTAGTTGATGCTCATCACCACTCGATCTTGATGTAGACAAGTGATGGAACAAAAATATTCTTAATTAGGATTAGGGATATCTAATCCACAATTGAATCTTGATTTGGGTATTACTCCTATTGTATCAAAAAGTGTCCCCGTTAGTTTTGATCCATGTGATCCAGTTGTCTCTGCAGAAACTATGGTTAATCAACTAGATGAGACTGATGCTCTATTTAATCCTATCAATCAATTTCTTTCAAACCTAGAAAATGCTCAAATGGTGGATGAAATCATTGAAAGATGAAAAAATCTAATCTTTACTAATATGGCTGCCCAAGGTATAACCATTGTGTCACCTGATACACTTGTAACTACTCATCCGCAAGGGCTGCCTCAACAACAAGTACCTTCACAACAACCCCATCATTGCCACTTTCAATACAAACTTTGATAACACCATCATAATAGAGTATCCCACTTGCATCTATAAGATTAACACCTATGGGTATGATGGAAAGACATTATCAACCTTTCTACGATGTTTCATCAAGTCTTATGCCATCTACAGCCTTGAGGGGAGTTATTTACAATGCACCAGTTATTGCACCATCTACGCAACTTCTTACTTTGATTCCCATGGTCGCTTGAATTTCCATGACTTCCAGCATAGTACATACTGCTCCTTTTATCAATCCATTCATGAAACCATTGAATTTACTTTCTACACAAACACCAACTTCGACCATAGGAATGTCAAGTTATCCTTCACCACCTAGTACACAGGCCATGATTGGGAGCATGAGTTGTATAGCACCAACATCATCTATTCCCCCACCTATGCAATCAATGCTACAAGTTTTTAGTACGCTTCAATGGCAACCTCAAGTGATTTCAGCACCTATTGTCTCACAACCACGATTTAGTTACTTACAAGCACCATATTTGTCTTATATTGTTCTAAATGTGTAATAGTTTCCAACTGGAATTAATTGTTTAAATCCTTCATTATATAATACGCCACAACCTAACATATCTCATCTGAGCTATACTGGAGGTAGTTATTTGCAAGGTGGTATTCCTCAAATTCAACAATCTCAAAATGTGCAGTATCAACAACAATATATTCCTTCACAACAGTTGTGGCAACTTATTTGAGACCACCCTAGTATCAACAACAACAACCACCTTTTGTTCACTAATATGTTTATGTTTATCAGAACATGATAGGCTATCAATATCTAAAACAACAACTAAGTTATGTTCATCCATATAAAATGGCATATCAGACATCGCTTTATCAACTGACTACATTGTCTCCTGAGTTGTTTCCAGTTGATATTGAATGGGAACAAATGAAGGCAGCTCTTAAAACTTTGCAAGATAGTAACTCTAAGAAGGTTTTCAAATTTGATGAGCTTTGAACATATCCATTTGATAAGTCAATAACATCAATTTCATTCCCCAAATATTTTGAAATGCCAAAATTTGATATGTATAAGGCGAAAGGTGATCCACATCATCCCATCAAGGAATTCTATATGGCTTGTCAAGAAGTTGCATATTGTCACAATTATCTCCTACATCTCTTTCCTAAGACTATTAGTGGTCCATCTCTAGATTGGTTTTCTAAGTTACCATTTGGTGTTAGCACTACATTCGCAGACTTATCAGAGAGGTTTGTGGCCCATTGTCATTATATTGTGGAAAATGATATTTCCATGCTTGACCTTTGTCAAGCCAAACAGAAAGGAGGTGAGAGTATTTTGGACTATATTCAAAGATGGAGAGCCCTTGTTAGTCGTCTCGCTTGTACAATAATTGATACTTAATTGGTTCCAATTTTCATCAATAATTTGCATCTGAAGCTTGCATATCACATTTGATTAAACTATGTAACTACATTTAAGGATATCATGTCTAAAGGACCGTCAGTAGAAAAGGCTTCAGTTGATGAAGTAATCATCAAACTCTATAAATATTCTTATGATAAACCAAATGGGGATAAACAAAGGTATTGGGACAAAAAAAAGAATGTTGTAAGAGATGGGGTCATTGATTCTAAGATAGTTCAAATGGTTGTGGTTGCAAAACCACCACCCATACATGTATATTCTAATCACCAATCATATACCAATCCATCACCAACAATATATATCAATCTACCACCTAAGGCCTATCATAATCCTCAAATGCTAACATCAAATGCATAAACTAATCATATAAATGTCATCACTATTTCTCAAGCTCCTCCTCACCAAACAAATTATAACAATCCAAGACATTAGTTTACACCCATGAGGGAACCCTTGGATGTGATCTTCAAATGTATGGAGCAGCATAATATGGTTATGTATCCACAAACAATACTATTTGATGTGTCTAAACCTAATCCTGATTGGTGTAAAGAGAATGAGTATTGTGTTTATCATCGTGTCAAGGGTCACATGATGAAAAAATGTATGAATCTTAAGCATCTAGTCCAAGATCTTATTGACCAAGGGAAAATTGATGTTCACCCTACTATAGGAAAGTCACCCAATGCAAACTTAAGTATGTATAAAGATGCCCTTCCCAAAAATCAAAGAGAGGCTAGTATGTCAAATGCGGGTCAACCTTGTACAAACAATAACATCAGCTACAACATTGTCTCATTTGACTCTAGTAGTAAGATAGGTTGCATTACCCAAGTAGATGAGCATGGCAATATGATTCATGTCAAAGGAGTCGATACTCAATGTATGGCAACTACTAGAATAGCTCACATGATTGTTCTTGGAGCTCCACCTCCTACCACACCTCAAGTTCCTATGTCTACACAATATAATATTCTTGAGAACTTAGGAAAGACCCCTACATAGATCTCCATTTTATATTTATTAAAAGTTTCACCTACTCATCAGAAAATTCTTAACCATACATTGTAAGAAACCCATGTGCCCAACAACATAGGTCCTACACAATTCTAAGCTTTAGTAGAACATTTATCTACCACATACCATCTCATTTTTACCCAATGATCTGATGCCATGGTTCCCGATCCTAATCATATATGTCCACTTAATATGGAGGTCATTATCAAACATTACAAAGTACAACAAGTTTTGATCGATAACGGTTCTATCCTAAATTTGTGTACATTGAAATTTGTTACACAAGTAGGGTACACTATCATGGATTTGCATAGCCAATGCATCACTATCAAGGCATATGATAATGAAGAATGAAGCTTAGTGCTAATGATCAATCTTCCAATATAGGTGGGCCCAATAACACAAGATACACTTTGCCATGTTGTTGATCTTGATCTTCCATTCAACATCCTTCTTGGTCACCCATCGTGTCATCCACTTACCATCAATGTCTCAAATTTCCCTATCAAGGTTGTGAAATTACCATTCATGGTGACACTCAGCCATTTGAGTATTGTCCCGCTCTTGAGGCATATTCACCCTATTCTTATCATTGTCCAGGCATTAACATTGGAATCCCTCAAACAACTCCATCATCCTCATATGTTGACCCTGATTCCATACTCATTTTTGCTAAAGAGAAAACTTCCATTTCATTTGCCTGTTCCCAACTCAAGATTAAGGACACCAGTTGCGGTGAATATTCTTTACAAGGAACCCTTGAAGTGGGTGCATTACCCCTAGATCCTCATACCCATTGGAAGCCTACCAAAGAGCAAAAGAAGAAAGAACCTTTGGTCAGAATGTGTGGTACTACTACATTTCAATCTCATAATTTCTTTTCAAAGATGTTGATGTAGACAATTATACCATATAGAAGGATATATCAACCAATTTCTTTTCATAGATGTTGATGTAGACAATTATACCTACCTTAATCACTTCAAAGAAAAATACCCAATAGCACACAAATTGGCTACTAAGAAATGGTATTACCAAGGCGGGAGATTGGGATAGGAAAAACATGGAATCAGAAGACTGGTTGACCAAATTCCAAATGTTCACCTTCAAGGGATTGGTTTTGGAAATTCCTCTCATGAAGCCTCAACTTCGACAAGAACTTTTAGAAACAATGAAAATGCTTCAGTTGATATTGAAGTAATGTATCTAAGGAGGTTGTCAAGCAAGCGTATGATGATATAGATAGTTCCTCATCCTTTGGCACATCCACCCTCTTTGACACATATATTCTCTTAATTGACCTTCCCCTTTAACATCCTAAACTCATTGATTAGGGTCAAACTATTGCACAACTTGATACATTCCATAATGATGGCATGCTCTTACAATTCTTGGGGACAACTGAGTGTGCATCATATTATCATCTAGTTCAGAATATAGTATAGAAGTTGGATCCTCAGGGCTACTTTGGGGAAGAGGGGATCCTTAACCGCAAAAGTAAAAAAGGAATAAAAGGCCAAGTGTCTACTAGTGAAAACCTTTCTGAGACACCTCTAGATTCCAAAAAAGTAAAAACAAAGGGTATATCTTCAGGTGAAAACCTCTCTAAGGCGATAAAAGATGGGGACTCCTCTCTTCCTCTCATTGCCATATAGGTTTCTGATAAATCCCCAATTCTCATTGATGAGATGAGAGAATTCAATTTGGGAACTGTAGAAAATCTTTGAATTACTTATGTGGCAGCATCTTTGTCTAATGAAGAGTTCCAAATTTTCCTCCAAATCCTTTACAAGTGGCCTATCAATTTCACATAGTCTTATGTAGACATACCTAGGCTTGATTCTGAACTTGTAGTACACCACCTAGTCATTGATCCAAATGTCAAACTTGTTAAACAAAAGCTTTGAAAGATGCATCCTTGAATTGTATTATTAGTCAAAGCAAAGTTGGAAAAATTGTTAAAGGTCAGGTTCATCTGACCAATTGATTACTCATAATGTATTTTCAACATGGTACATGTGTCCAAACCCAATGGGACCATCCGAGTCTATATAGATTTTAGAGATCTCAACAAAGCATGTTGCAAAGATAATTTTTTGCTTCCTAACATTGATGTTCTAGTTGATTTGACAGTGGGGCATGAAATTATTTCCCTTATGGATGATTTTTTAGGATACAATCAAATAAAAATTGCAAATGATGATCAACATAAAATAGCATGCACTACTTTGTGGGGTACTTTTTGTTATCAAATCATGCCCTTTGGTCTCAAGAATGCATGTGCCACATATCAGCATGCTATGATAGTAATATTACATGACCTTATGCACAAAATACTAGAGGATTATTTAGATGACATACTAGGAAAATCAAAAAGCAAGGCGGAACATCCAACTATCCTTGAACAGATCTTTGAATGTCTGGCTATGTACAAGATGCACCTCAATCCTAAAAAGTATGTGTTTGTAGCTACATCAGGTAAACTCCTACGCTTCATATTTTCCAAACATGGTATAGAAGTTGATTCTAAGAAAGTCAAAGAAATCTTAGAAGTGCCTCCTCACAAAACATTGAAGAATTTGGGTAGTCTCCAAGGAAAGCTACAATTTGTTAGATGCTCTATTTCTCAACTTGTAGATAAATGTTAGCCATTCACACATCTTCGTAAAGTAGGTACAAAGCTTAAGTGGGATACTCAATGTTAGCAAGCATTTGACAAAATAAAAGAATATTTGGCTCATTCTTTAGTGTTAATACCACCAATTCCAGGATGACCATTCCTTTTGTATATCTTCTTTACTCCAGTTGTAATGGGAGCACTCCTTGCCCAACATGATGATTAGGGAAAAAATACATCATTTACTACATCAACCGAACCCTGGTAGGGAATGAGCTCAATTACTCACCTATGGAAAAAGCATGTCTAGTTGTTATCTTTTCACAAAAGCTTTGACACTACATGTTAAGTCATACTGTTAAGCTCATTTGTAAGATTGATCCTTTAAAGTACCTCTTATCAAAGACAACCCTTACTGGTAGTATGGATCAGTGAATTTGATATTCAATATGTAGATAGAAAGACCATCAAAGGATAGGTAATTACTGACCAACTAGCAAAAACTCCCCTGATGGATACCACATGGATACTCATCAATTAATTGTAGAATTTATGAATGAATATGTCTACACAATCACAACATGGATTCCTTGGAAACTTTATTTTGATGGTTCACATACACAAAATGGATCAAGGGAAAGGTTCTTATTTGTGACACCACAAGGGGATCTTATTTCCAAATCTTTCAAGTTGTCTTTCTAATGCACAATAACATTGTTGAGTATGAAGGTCTTATTGTTAGTCTCAAAACAACTATACAATGGAACTTTGCAAATATCCTTGCTTATGGGTATTCGCAATTGTTTGTCGAATAGGTGAATGATGAGTATCAAAATAAGGATGATAAGATATTACCATATAAAAGAATGGTTGATGATCTCAAGAAGATTTTTCAAAACATTACCTTTGATCAAATCCCTAGAGCACAAAATAAGGTAGTTGATGCAATGGCCACTATTGGTTAATTGATTGAAAAGGAGTCAAACAGTCCTATAATATAAGTTTTTGGTTGAAGAACTTCTCTAGCTAACTTTTGAGACATCACATACAGATATGGTGTGCAACATTATTGGTCCCCAATCACCTTGGTACCATGACATTTATACCTATCTTAAATATGGTACCCTTCCATCTAACATATCCCAAAATGATCGTCGAAACCTCAATTGTCGATGTGCCCAATTTACACTTATAGGAGATAATCTATATCATTGGGGCTATCATGACATCCTCCCTAGACGTTTAGATTCAAACGAAGCTAATCTTGCAATGAAAGAAGTGCACATCAGAACTTGTGGCACTCATATGAGTGGATATGCTCTTGCTAAACAACTCTTGATAGTGGGATATTATTGGCCCACGATGGAGCATGATTGTTGCAAATTTGTTAAGAAAGGTTTGCCCTGTCAGTAACACAATGACTTAATTCATGTTTCAGCATAAGATCTACATCCTATCACAATATTGTGGCCTTTTTCTACATGAGGCCTCAATCTTGTTGGTAAGATGCATCCTCCTTCCTTAGATGGATATAAGTTTATCATTGTAGTTATTGTGTATTTTACCAAGTGGGTTGAAGCTATCCCCCTCACTCTTACCACCGGTGTCCAAGTGTCTAAATTTATTCTATATCACATCCTTTGTCATCATGGAGTGCCCTCTACCCTCATTAGTGATAATGGAAACCCTTTTAAGAACCAACACATGCGTGATCTTTGTTCCACATTTCATATCTAGTACCATTGTTCCACCCCATATTATCCACAAGGCAATGGTCAAGCTGAGGCAACCAATAAAACCTTGTTACATATCCTCAAAAAGGTTGTCAATGAAATTGGTCATGATTGGTACCTCCACCTTAGTCTTGCCCTTTGGTCATATTGCACCAGTATTTGGACTCCCACTGGAGCCACTCCATACTCCCTAGTCTATGGTGCATAAGAAATCTTACTAATTGAGATTGAGTTACCATCCTTGCGCATGTCCTTGAAATATTTTATTTCTGATGAAGATTATAGGGTGGCAAGGTTGGCTTAGTTGTAATGAACAGTGCCATATATCATATGATCACTTCCAAGTATATTAAACTAGACTCGGGAAAAAATATCAGAAAAAAGTTCATCCTCATGAATTCAAGGTTAGTGATCTAGTGCTTTGAGAAAACCCATGGAATTAGCAAGACAAAGAAAAGAAAGGAAAGATTGAAGTCAATTGGCTGGGTCCCAATGTAGTCACAACAAAATATGATTCAAGGGCTTATCAACTTTCCACTCTAGAAGGGGAACCTCTTAATGACCCTCTAAATATCCTTCATTTAAAAAGATTCTACATGTAATCCATGGCAATTTACTATCTTAAATATCAAAAAACAATCCAAAAAAATTGAAAAATCAGGGAAAAGAAACCAAAAAGCAAAAAAGCAAAAAAACAAAAAAAAAGAGAGAAAAAAGTAAAAAAAAATAAAATCATGCTATGGTGAAAACTACCTTTGGTGACACCTTGGGCATGTATATATGGTGAAAACCTAGAAACAAACATTATATAAGGGTGGTTCCATTATCCTTTTGCTTCTCCTTTTTGCCTTATCTCGGTGCAATATCCTTTGTTACTCGCCTTTGTAAATTGTATTTGTTCACAGTGCCTTGCTTGTCTTTTTACGATCTTCTATGCATTTGCCTCCTAATTGTAACTTCTTTCACATAGGAGTTGTGTAGGTTTTATTATACAGTGTTAGTCTTGTCCTGTATAGGTCTTCGAGTCTGTCATGTATAGATGTGTCTTGTATATAAGGTTGTTTGTTGTTCATATGTGTGTCGGTTGCATTTCCAAGATCATGCCCCATTCACCGGTTCTTCAACAATTATCAATAAGCATCTTTGTCATCATGATCAAATCAGGTTTCCTTTTTTCCAAACCCATCTCGTCAATCCTTTATCCAATCATCAGTCTACATAGGATGCATCCTTCCTCTAGTCATACTTTATCCTATCATCATCTGTCAGTCATCCTTTGGCAAAAGATATCTGAGACACTTGTGTTGATTTTGATTCTTCCTTTATCTTTGTTTATCTTTTGAGCACCTATGTTTTGTGTCTTCTTAGTCACCCCAATCTTTCATATCATGGTGTTCTAGGAATAACAAAACTAGGGGTTTGATCTTGTTGGTTTTTGTTTTTGCTTGGTGTGTTTTTTATGTGTCTCTTGTTCCCTTATGAGGTCTTGGTTATCTCATGTTACACTGGGGCATGTCTCTTTGCTTGTGGTTTCTCTAGCATCATTTCCTGCAACATTCTTTGTAATTTTGTGTGGTGCTAGACTAATCTTTTGTGTCTATTTATTTGAGTTAGTTTATGCATTGTCTATATATAACATCTTGGTTCTTTATACCTTGGTCTATCACATACAGTGCTAAATAAAAATAAGTGCTCATTATAATGACAATATGTGCCAAAGATGCTCATGCTCTATGATTCCTTCATTTGCATTTGCATTGCATCCATCTAGTTCCTTTCCTTTTATGGTTTCATCTGGGAATATGCACACATCCCTTGTTCTTTTGATCATCATTCTAATCTTTGCCAAATATCCCTAGAGAATTTTGTAGCTTTCATCATGTTAGAGTTGCATTCATGCATGTCCTACATTACACATAGGTTATCACATAATCCATACATAATTCATGTTCATCCATCACATAATCATGGTGCATAGTCATGTCGTGCATTTTATGATGCAAGTCACATCATATAGTGTTGTCATACATGTATATTCTCATCCTATATCATATATTGATCAGTATACAATTCATATGCATACATCATATAGCATAAGTATCACATGCATATATCTCATCATGTATAATCATGGTAACATATAATGTTATACATATCATTTTCACATCTCATTACTAGGCTATACATATTTCATTAATAATCATCATGTATAATATCCATGTCATAAAGATTAAACATACATCATGTAAATCATCAAATCAATGCATAAGCATCCTGCATCAGAAACATGTTAGGACCTCATATCATGTGCATCATATCATATACATACATCCATGTACATCATCATAAATCATGCATACATCAAAACATAAAAAGTGTCATGCATAGGGGGTCGAATCAATCACCATCATGTGTGTGTGTGTGTGTGTATATATATATATATATTAGAATGGTTGCCAAAGAATATATGTACAAGTGTATCAATATATACAACATATGGTACATCATGAACAAAGAATAAGTACATCTCTAAATGATCATGAATAAAAAATGGTGATCACCTTGCATGCTCAAAAAATTGCATGGGGTGCAAAGAATCAATTAATCCTGTGTATGATACATCAAAAATAATCATCTATGTTTGCATCAAGCTACATCAAAATGCTTTGGGGAGACTAGGTCGGTCCATGTCCCTGATCTTGCCAATGGGATCCTTGTGCA
Organism: Cryptomeria japonica; assembly: GCF_030272615.1. Lineage (NCBI taxonomy): Eukaryota > Viridiplantae > Streptophyta > Pinopsida > Cupressales > Cupressaceae > Cryptomeria > Cryptomeria japonica. The sequence goes on along the minus strand of NC_081407.1, from coordinate 681,641,224 downwards.
GATCTCTATCCTAAAATTGTGCTATGCTCACTACCATGTGTGTGAGTCCTCTTGCTAGATCCACCAATACTTTGGTTGGATCTCCATAATCCCCTGCTATGGGATAAGCTCAACCTCTGGTCTTGGGTGGTGCAGTGTATACCACATGATGCTCTAGTAGGATAGCACTCTCATACTGACATCAATACCATCTCACTTTATGCGAGAGTGCCTCTATCTTGGCTAATTGTCAGTCTATCATAGTTCCCAAAACTCCCTTGCCTCCACCCCCACTCTTAGCTTGACATCATGCCTCATCTCTCTCTAGTATCTGTCCAAGGTTGTCTTTGTCTTGTGTTGTGCATTCACAATAACATCCCACACAGCTATCATTGCATCTCTCTCCTGCAAGAGCCTATCACACCCTGCCTACAACTATACCCAAACTTGCTCAGCTATATCCCTCTCATGGTGGAGGTTGTCTCTCTAAGTGGTGACAATCCATATCCTCTCCTCCACCCTAGCCACTAGTTCCTATAAGGACTGGATCCATGTCACTGGATCTAGAGGTGCTACTAAGCCCTCCCCCCTCTCCTCTCTCCTCTGTCCTCAAGGTCGCACATGTCTAAGTTTGCTCCCCCCTGTACCTATCTCTACCCCTGTCCCTGTGATGATGTAGGTGTAGCTAATGGGGAATCCACATCCATTGCCTAGGCCCCCTATATCTGTATCCTATTGTTTCACCTCTTACCCATGTCCCATCTCCCCTTGTCCCATCTCCTCATGTCAACACTCCTCCTCTAACCCTCCTTTGTCTCCTAACTGGTGCTACTAGTGTCAATGGTATGCCCTGCACTCACCTCAAATTTGTTCTTATCGCTACCTTTTATGTACCCTACACTGGTTGATAATCATCTAATCTCAAACCCCTGGTGTGTGCCTCCCTCCTCCTGCTCCCTAGGGGAGCCAATCCTTCTCTACCAACTATCGTAGGTTGGTTCTATGTCCATGATGTAGTATAGGCATCTATAACCCCAAGATCTGCTTCTCTTGCCCTTAGATCCCATGTTGTAGGCACTAATTGTGTCCACTCATCAATAAGGCCCTGCCTACCCTCCAAAAGTGGCCCCCACTTTGTGGCCCACTCTTTAGTGATCCTCCTAAACCTGTGAGGAGCCTTAGGTATATCCTACACAAAACCAAACTATCACCAGACCCTATTGGGTCTATTTCTCTATAACATGCTCACGTCAATGGATAATGTACATAGATGTAATAACATAAAGTATATGGCAAGGATCCCCTGGCTAGCCTGCTAAGCCCATATATGGCCACCGTGTAATATGAGTAACATCCATCCTATCAAAATGACCCTCTAGTGGTCTATGTCCGCGGTCTCCTCATAATATAGTCCATCCCAATAACTATATACAACTAGCAGATCTATTTCCCGATCTTCCCTACCTATTGGGCAAGTGACTGGGATGTGCTCCCCATGCCCATACCTGCAGATGGGTCACACATCCAGAACTGTGTCCCCTGTGATAACATATTTGGTGTAACTCCCTGTAGAACTCAGTCAAAACTAGAGTGCCCTAGGCCATAGGTCAACCTCCATGTACTGCATCAATATACACCTGGCCCATCCCAAGTACAACTGATTGACTGCTTCTATCCAAAAAAATGAAGCCGCTAACTAGTGCACATACAAAAATGTAAATATGGTGATCAAGTGGTGCCTAATGTAGTGTCTGATCCAGTGAAAGTTGTCCATGTCATAGTTGCACCCCTACCCTATCATGGTGCTTGATCCACTGAACGTTTCCCATGTTGTAGTTGCACCCTTGCTCCAACTAGTCTTTGTATTGCATCATTTGTGGGTACCTATTGGGTGATCACTCCGACCCCCTTGATCGGAAATCTAAAGATGTGGTATACATCCTCACTTGTGACATTGATCTCCCTCATCAACAAGTGAAATGTGGTGGTGTCACTCTTTCATCTCTATGCCAATGTACTCAGCATGGTCATGTGAGACATCATGTGAGGCATGCACGCTAAGTGTCCTAATCTAATTGTGTCAATGAAATCCCACTCTGTGGCTCCAAACCCATCATCAACTCAGAGAACTGCAAATCACCTCTCTCAACTCACCAAGATGTCTACGCTCCATTGCATCCAAGCAAACCACCATATCAAAGTCATTTCTTCTATCTATCATATTTCTTCTTAGTTCCCTAGCCCTCCTTTTTCCTCTATTTCCCCTCAAACTTGCCATTTTCCTAGATTGTGCTTTCCTTGACCATGAGAATGCATTCTTGTTGGTCCTCAGACAACGAGAATGCATTCTCGTTGCTTTTCCTTGCGAACTTTTCATTTCAAGAACGTGATCTTGTATTCGATAAGGTCATAGTTTCTTTCTTCCCCTTACCCCGATGACAATATCGTAATCTCGTTGGCCCAAGAGTCATATAATTTCTTTCCCGCCATCCTTATGTATGAACCCACTTTTGTGGGATCCCTTTCCCAAACCCATATATTCTTACCCTATGCCTACCCAATCCTACCCTTATGCATGAGTGGTGAGAACGCATTCCTACTACTTTGGCATGCATTCACATGGTTCACAAATCAACAGGAATGTTGATTTAACAGTAATAAATGCGTAAAAATTAAAGAAAATCTCAAGTTTTTTCAAACATACCTCATGATCTGGTCATTGGGTCCATTTGACCCTCACTACCACATCCACGCGATGCCTCAGGATCTCCCTAGCTATCATCTTGTCCAATGTTCACAAAGCTCTATAATGCACGAGGTAAAAGCAAAAGGGCTCTCCAGTGCTTTGATTTCTCATTTGCACGCAATAAAAGTGAAGAGTAAATTCTCAAATTTGCTAATATAGGACCTTTTAAAGCCCTATTTTTCATTGTCCTGGTCCCTTGGGACCACTTTTCTTCTCATTTATTCTCATAATTTCCATTTGGAGATTGTCTTCATCTCCTAAGTCTCGTTCACCTAAGGCATTTTCACATTCCCCTACTCTTTGAGTTGTTGGTGTCTTCAGTCGTCACACAAATTTTTATTATAGTGCCATCACAAAGAGGGACAAAATGTAGACACCTAAATTTGATTGATCTAATTAATTGAATTTAGTTATCCTGAGTGCCTTTAATTAAATAATTACACATTATTTAATTAATTAGTGTTCCCTCATTCTAGCTAATTAATTTTATCGATTATGCTTTAATCCCCTTTAATTAATTAACTGGTAATTATAAATCAATTAATTAATTAAATTTCCCCCTTTCTTCTCTTAAATACATCTAATGTAAAAATTAACTATTTAATTCATGTTGGCCTTTTCCTCTTAAATTCTCACATAGAATTATTTAATTTAATTAATTGATTCTATTTTTCTCCACATGTCTCCTAACTTTAACCCACATTTAACCTTTCCTCTAACCCAACTTTCCTAGTTAACTAAGGGTTTTGGTCAACCTTATCCCTTAACCCTCACCATACCTATGCACCTTCTAAAAATATCCTAAATTTCCCAAAATTTGGGGTAATGTCTTTGAATTTGGAGAAATTTCCTAAAATTTGGGAAAATATCCCAAATATCCTAAAACATGGAAATATCTCCATTTTGGGAATAAAACCTTCATATTTGGGTGTCTCATTCCCAAATAGGCATGTGTCCTCAGAGTTACATGTCATTCCTTCCAATGGCACTTGTCCTTTTCAAGGACACGTTTCATTTTCATCCATGACACTTGCCCTTCTCAGGGATACATGTCTCATTCCATGGCTCTCCATCTCTCATTCTATCCTATTTAAATCCCCCATTTTCCTTCACAAAACATCCACTTTCATTTTCGTACCCTCATAACGCAGAATTATTTACTCACCATTTTTCACATCCATTAAACATCTCACATCCATCTTGCATTCACTATCATGGAGCAGAATCAAGCATCTACAATATAGCAAGCACACATCAAATTAGGGGACTATCAAATCAAAGGACAATCTAGAGTTTGCACTTTAATAGTTTTTTATTTTGTTTATCTAGAGTTTACTTCCTTCTTAGCATCCTAATATTGAGTCTGGTTGAGATATGCGTCTATTGGATTGTTAGTTTTATCTTTCAATCTCTTTAGTTTTGTATTCACAGTTTTTAGCATACAGATATCATCATCCACCTTGTAACATAGTTGGACACTTTACATGTCAAGAAGAAACACGAATAAGTAGTCTTCTCTAACTAAATATTATCAACATTACTGTTAAAATAAGTTCACTTATAAGTGTAAGAATATTGCTAGTATTTATGAGGAAGATAAGATAGATTTGAGTTTCACGCCTTAGAGGATGAGGAAGGTCAAGTTGTCTACATTGCTCAGTATAAAACCTAGAAAAAGAGACAAGGTATGCCTCAAGAGGTCATTTATCTTACAATGATTATTTTCCTAGATCTAATTCAAATCCTTTTAATTGAAATAGTTCACCTTGGAATAATATGCCAAACCAACCATGACCAAATATCTCATCATCTAATTATATTCCACAACAAGAGATATGGTAACAAAAGACATATCAATTCTCAAATGATAATAACAATAACCTCATCCAAAAAGCCTATACTAATAAGCCCATCCAATACCCAACTTATGCAATTGATATTATTATGCCTACCCATGTTTAGGAAAAATGCTTGCTAGCCTATCATCCCCACAAATCAAAGAACTTCTTGATGAGGAATAAGATATTAAAATTATTTATCATCTGAATTAACAACCTAAATAAATCATAAGCAAGGAACCACCATTCCAAAAAAGGTCGAATACTCAAAAATTTCATCCTGAATTTGAATTGGACTTCTTGGGTCAACTAAAGAATGTCTATGTCAAAAGTATCTTGATCCAATCTATTAATAATGTGCTAATATACACCAAAATTGTAAGGGAATTATGCCTCAAAAATCTAGGGAGGAAATGAAAGGACCGTTAAAATATTCATGTTATAGGACATTTAGCTACTATCATGTTAAAAAAACCTAGTTGTCCTAAAATATTTAGATCTTCAGAAGCCCTATGATGGATGTGAAAATTAATGGTACACTTATCAAGAATACTCTAATAGATCTTTGAGAAAAAATAAATGCTATGACTAGAGAAACAATGAACAATTTGTAAATAATGGATCTAAGGCCTACACCCACAATGTTTCAACAATCAGATAGGTCAATAGTTAAAATAAAAGGTATGATTTAGGATTGAGTTATCACCCTTGACTCATATGAATACTCAACAAACTTCATGGTCCTATAGCCTAAGTCCAACTTAGGAGGATACCCATTAAACCTAGGATGACCTTGGCTAGTCACAAGAGATGTCTTTATTGGATGTAGATCTAAAATATGATCATTTTCAATGGAAATGTAATAAAAAAATAGTCCTCTATCCTCCTAATTAACCTCATGCCGAGTTGGAATAGGAAATTTAGCTAAATTTAGAAGATGACAACCTATACTCTCTCCAGACATTTATGACCATTGAAACATAGCTACTCTTATGGAATGGACCGACAACAAGACCAATGCCTAACATGTTTGAATTATCCATTATATAATCTATTAGCTACACCAGCCTTAGAGTCTAATTCATAGATATTTCATGAATTTCTCCAACACAATTGTAACCTTAATCTATCAAGACTGGATCTTGCTTCTATCATGAGTTTTGCAACACCAATGAAACTATCACTTGGTAGGACACTTAATGTCAACAATGAATTAACAAAATCCTAGTGGTTTGAACTATTAAAAATGCTACAAGATCACACACCAACATTTGCTTGTAACTATTTTATTTAGGGTTTTGGGGTCCCTTCAACACCTTTTTTTCCCCCTAATAAAAAATGTTTGCTTGTAATTATCATGACATGAATGACACAGATCCTAATCTTTGTGTGTACAAAATATACATCAATGAGAGATGCAAACCAGTGAGACAACCCCAATGAAAGATGAATCCAATTATTTTGGAAATAGTGAAAACTAGGCTACAAAAATTGTTGGATGTAGGATTCATATATCCAATATTAGACAATCAGTGGGTTTCTCCATTAGTAATAGTACCAAATAAGGGAGGAAAATGGTGAGTGTTGACTATAGAGAGATAAACGTAGCCACTAGGAATGATAATTTCCCTCTTCCTTTCATTGATTAGGTGTTTGATTCAGTGGTAGGGAACATATACTTTACTTTCTTAGATGGATTCAGTGTTTACAACTAGATCAAGATAGCACTTGAAGACTAGGACATGAATAACAATCTTTACATGTCTATGGGGTACCTATGCCTATTCAATCCTACCATTTGGATTGTGTAATGCCCCTACAATATTCCAATGGGTTTCTTTGAGAATATTTTTACATTTTTCCCATGATCTTATGGAAATATATGGATGATTTCGCCACCTATGAAAATTCCTATGAAGAATCATTAGTAAACATGGAGAAAGTCCTTCAAAGATGCCAAGATAATGCCCCTACAATATTCCAATGGGTTTCTTTGAGAATATTTTTATATTTTGCCCATGATCTTATGGAAATATATGGATGATTTCGCCACCTATGAAAATTCTTATGAAGAATCATTAGTAAACATGGAGAAAGTCCTTCAAAGATACCAAGATAATAATCTTTCTCTTAGTCATCAGAAATATTTCATGATGATGGAGGAAAGAATTGTCTTAGGATACTTTGTGTCATACAAAGGAATCAAGGTGAACCCTAATAGAATAGTAATCTCCACTCTACCTGTAATGGTACTTTTCTCTTATAGCTAGTTAAATATTAGCAATAGACTTAATATGTATTAAAATATTAGAGTTGAGATCATTTGTAAGATGTGATATTATTAATCTAGATATAAATAGCCAATAAAAAATATAACATTTAATAATATGGTAAGAATTATAAAGTCAATATTTAACACAATAAATTAAAACATAGCCACAAAATCCATTCATATTATTATCAAAACTTATACAAAATATTCTCAATATCTTATAGCATCAAGGGTTTACAATACTTATCTAAATCTAGAGCATTTGAAATAATATTTCTCACTCTAAGAAGATTTAAGTGGTCTTCACCCTCATAGATATGGTACATCCAAGAGGAACCAGTTCTTATTTAGAACTAACATAGATGCTTTCCAAGCATGAACACAACATGCTCTAGAGTAACTTCTCAAAATGTCCACACCATGCTCTATAATAACTATAGAACATTTATACAACATGCTCCAGAGTAATTACATAACATGCATAGGAACCCTGGATAGGACAATCCTAAGTGTACATTGCACCCCAATTTAGAGACACATTGTGCTCCCCCTTCTCAAATCCACCTTCATATTCTCCTTTGATTGATCTTTATACCCTCTTTGAAGGGAATATAATACACATGAGAATTATAAATTAGGATTTTTGTAAATTCAACCACTAAATTTATATAATTCAATTTAAAAATGAGATCTACGAGGAAAAATTTGAATTAAATTAAATGAACAATCAGATCTAAAATAATAAATCCAAATTACACAACACGCAAGGTCAATTTTAGAATTAAAAATTAGAGTTTTTGTGAATTGAACCTCTAATTTTTTAAAATTCAATTGGAAATTAAACTTGCAAATGTAAATTTGAATTTGAAATGCATAAACACTTAGATCTGAGAACATAAATCTGAAAATTAAAGTGTAATATGTTGGGTTCACTAAAATGTAATGGTGAAAAATATTAGGGTTTTCACCATTAGAGTGGAGAAGACCACTAATATTTTAGACTTAGGGACCATTACATTAAAAGAGGCATGAACCTACTAGATATAGCCACAAATTAGCAAGGATAGGGTTGAGAATTATTATTAAATTCACTTTGGGGGAAGTCAGGTCTTGTAAATTGAATAGTAAAAATGTTGAAATTAGGATAAATATGCCAAAATTGAAGTGAAAACACATGAACAATGAGCTACAGTTGTCAGATTGAGCCACAAACTTGGATCTAAGCAATGTAAGGGTGTTCAGATCTATTCCTAGAAAGAGCTCCTGAAATGTCAAGACTAGAATGCCTATCACTCTAGTCTTCTACACTTTTCGTCGTCCAAAGGGGAACCTATTCGTCTCTGTAAATAAAGGCAATTTTGAAGATCACAGCTCCATACCTGTTCTTGTGCACACTAAAGAAGGAAAATAGGTTGGGAATAGGGGTTTTCCTTAGGTCAAACCCCAGTTTTAGAATTAACAATGAAATAGAATTGAAATATAATTGAATTATAATAATGAAAGTGATCTCCTTTAGAGGGAAATGTTGAATAGTCTAAAACACTAATGATATTACATTTTAATGGAGTTTTGTTTGTCTCCACAAGGAATCAAGGTTTCATGAAGTCTTCATAAACATAGAACATGAATGTCAACTCCAATGCTTGAATCTTGACCTTACTTCTGCCCTAATGATTGAAAGAAGACTGATTGCTTGATCACTCGAATGTAGATCTCAATTTTTCTCTCTTGAGTAGATAAGAATTTGAATTCATATCAAAATGAGAGGGATAGACCTCCTTTTATACATGCCTATTAAAAAACAATTTAATTTTCCAACATGAATCGACATAGGATCTAGGTCCTTGCCAATATGATGTTATCATTGAGGGTCCCCAAAATAGGTCCCGATTGGCAGGAGAAAAGCACTAGCGCCCTGGACATGACCAATCAAGAATACAATAAATGAGGCAAGAAAGTGTGCATGTTGAAAAATGAGATATTTGCATGGTGTGAGCAGAATCAGAGCTCTGATCAGGCCTTGGGACACGAATGCCAAGGTGAGGGAACAAATAAGGATAGAATTGTAAGGAGTACAATTTAGGATGCTACGGGTTGTTTTATTCAAAGTGTTTTGAGATTCACAAGAAGTATTCTTCATCATCACTCTATCTATAGCAAAGGATTTCAAGTAGTTAAACATATCCCTAACTAGATTGGGTGTAGTTTAAAGGCTTGGTTTTTGTTGACCCTTTTCTGTCAACTTAGTTGCAGATCCAATCTAAGAAATTCAATGTTTTTTTTTAACCTTTGTGTTATACGCGTTTTTGTTGACAACGAGAAGTTGGGATTTTTTCATCTATTTGGGCTCCAAGCTCTATTTTTAAGTTGATCGGTCACCGCAGTTAAATCATTTAAGGCTATCAGTTGGAGAGTTCCCTGTCCATAGAGAAACCACCCCCTTTTCACCTACTACCGGTTGGCAAAGTTCGCTTATCCCTTTGTTGCATCCAACAGGAACACTTCCACTTTTGTTCCCTGTTCTGATGTTCAATTTTTGTGCACCAAGGCGATAAGCGATGCTATTGGGAGGAAGAAGGATGACTTGTGGGGAAAGAAAATAAAGAGAGTGATAGGCTTTCCCATTATCTTGTGACCAGTTAAAAGTTCAAGGTGACACCGTGTAGGATAATGAAAGTAAGCAGGGGTTGCCCCCCTTACCCCGCAAGGCAAAAAGGTAAAAAGAACAATCCCGCGGTGTAGGTTAATAAAAAAGAAAATGATTTCTTCTTATCTTGCGTTGAGAAAAAACACAAATGAAGGACAATGTGGGATAAGAATATAGGGTAGGCAGGTGGCCTCCCCACTATCTTGTACAAATCAAGGCGATGAATGTGGTGGGGCCCGAGTGGCAAAGGCCTTTTTCAACTTAGCATTCCCTCAGAGACACAATAGTTTTTTTATCTTGTTGAAACCTTTGTCTTGTTGAACTCTTTTTTGGAACTTTTGACAATATCCCACACGTCCATCTTCATGTGAGACGGTAGATTCGATAACCCAAATTCAAAATTGCAGATGCCATTAGAATTTAAATGCTTTGCAAGTGGGTGGTTGTTGACCCATTGGTTGATGACAATTTTTGCTCAGTCAAAACTTGATATCTTATCCTTTTTGCATACAACCACTGGGGATTTTTCCCATTACTCCTAAGGTGACCTTGAGGCCAATCTCGGATGCCACCCCATGCCTCTTTAATGCATTTTGAAGACTTTTTGGCTCTGTCATGCCGCAATGATGCACTTGCACACAAAGACATCTTCTCTTGCACCCCTTTTTGCCTCTTTCTAGAGAAGAAGAACATTTCAGGGATGACATTCAACACGCCATTAGATCCCTTTTGTTGATTTGATCTTCTTCCTTCTCATTTGTTTTTTTTGTAACCTAAACCTAGGAGGGTTAGGGTTTCCAGTTGTAGTTCATTTTGAGTTATGCCTCAGCTATAAAGGCTATTTCTGTAAATTTCCAAAAGAATCTTCTCTCTTTTCTTCTGCAAAAAACTATGTTCTTCTGCATTTGTAAATTTTGTTTTTCCCTACATTAATAAAGATTGTTTATTTTACCCAAATTCAGTTCGTTCAAATCTATGTGAATAATCACCTCTTTTTATGAATGCATCTCTTTTAGTTTTTCTCAGTTGTAGTTGACTGTGTTAAATCCATATTTGAATATAATTTATGAGCTAAATGTTAGCCCCCCTTTGTATCTCACAACAACCCCAACCTTCATCTCTTCTCAGATAACTGATTTAGATAGAATCTTTTGTATACCTTGGACATGTTTTGTTAATGTCTTGTGAAGTTACAGGCAGGAAGATAAACATTCCATCTAGGTGCAAACCTTTTCCACTCTTTCAAGCATTCCCTCTTTCTCCCTTTTCCCTCTCAAAATCACTAGATTAGGTCCTGATGCTCTGCAAAAAGGACAAGGGGTTAGGATAAACAAACACAAGACAAGAAACAAAAGAAGTCGATCGTTAGATGTTAGTGTTAGAAAATCACAAATTAAAAACTATCCTAAGCAAGCATATCAAGAAAGACACTACTAAACAAAAAGAAAGCTTAAGGAATCTACAAAAAGCAACTAAACTCTTCCAAATGCTCTCTACCATGTTGGTAGCTTCTCCTCCCTTGTTCCTCTCCTCTCCAAGTTCCAAACTAGTGTAGCTCTCAACAGCTTTTTGCACTATGGATGCTTATGGAGGTTTGAGATTAAAGTATTTGCTCTAAATGTGAACAAAAAGCTAATACTAGATGCTATAGATACTAAAATGATTTATTTTAAACCAAAATGACAAGATGATTAATGATTTATGCTAAATGCTCTCTAAGATTCTCTATAACTTAGATGCATACAAGTTTTCAGGATCTGGATTATGAAGAAATGGGCTCTATTTATAGGAAAAATGGAGCAATGGATGGTTGAGATTGAGTAATCTTAACAAGGGCCAGGATTGAATGATATTCAATCCATGTGAGGGATTTCAACTTAATCCCAAGATGACAAGTGTCAATATGAGATAGGTTGAGAGGAGAGGGAATAAGCATTAAATGCTTAACATGACCTGGGAGTCAACTTGGGGCTTAAGGTCAAGGTTGGGTTGAGTGAATAAATTCTTTATTCAAAGAATAAAGCTTTAATCCAATGGATAAACTCTTGTGCAAAGGCAAAAGGGATAACCATGGTCAAAGCAATAAATGCTTGAGGAGACCCATGAGTGCAAGTTGAAATAACCATAAATGGTTATGTAAGAGCCATTAATGGTCATGTAAGAGCCATTAGTGGTTTAGAATACTTTGGAGGTTGAATTGTTGAACACATAAAGCATTAAATGCTTTTCAAAGACTTTGGAGTCTTTGAGAAGTGACTTAAAGTTGCTTAGGAATGTGACAATAATTAGGGGATGGATTAGGTTAATTAGGAAGGGTTTAGAAGAATCTAGAAGGGGGTTTAGGAATGCAAGTGGGTTTGGTGGGTGAGGGAAAATAGGATTTTATTTAAAATAAAATTCATTTATTTCAATAAATGTGTGCAAGTTGCATTTGTAGGAAAATGCAAGTGGGGGGGGGATTTATGATTTAAATAAATGTTTTATTTAATTTATTTAAAAGAGGAAAAGGGGATTAAATGAAATAAATATGATTTATTCATTTAATTGAATTGTGGATTTGGTTGAATTAATTAATTAAAATAAATTGAATAATTTATTTAATTAATAGGAGAATGTTTGAAGATGAATTAATTACATATTAATTTAATTAACTGATGGCTAGTGGGTTTTTAATGAAATAAATAGCAAATATTCATATAATTAAACTGGACAGATTTATGTGACTACATTTGTCCCTCTTTGAGACGGTGCGGTTTATCGGGTCATTTCAAAGAAAGAAAAATAGGTGTGAAGAAATGCCCCATAAAATATTAATTTAATGGGTGGTATGCCCCCTCGAGAGATGGGCCAAAAAATTTCAAAAAATCGGGCGATCTCTCGAAAAAGAATGAGAAGTGGAGGGGAGGTAGAATAGAAGAAATTAGCAATAACGGGGAAAGAATGGGAGAAAACGAAGTGAAACGGAGAAACAACAAGCCAATGAGTACCTTTAGGTCATGCAAGCGATACAAAGAAGATGTAGTGTGTGGTTTGGATTGATGCTATACAATTGATCAAAATTGGTTGGACAATCTGGTGCAATCAGTTTAATTGCCCCGGTCGAGTCAAAGCATGACAATTGATGTCAGTTGGTCACTTGGACAGGATAAAGTCTGAGTAAGTGAATCAAAGTGACCTGATGTGACTTAGACAATTGATGTAATTGCTCGATGAAGTCAAGGTATATGAAGCAAAATACTCATTGAGACGTAGACAATTGATGTAATTGTCTGTTAGATTGTGTTTGGATTGGTTGATCAATTGATAGTGTGGGCATGGGATGGATGGTTTTGGAGAATCATGGCAGCCCCGTTGAGACTAGGTCATTATGATAAAGACCTGATGTAGTCTAGGATTACCTTGATCGATTACCTATTGAGACCCGAAGATACTTGATCAGAGTATTTGTTGAGAGTCTAGGTGTGTGTGAGTCAATGCACCCGTGCAAACAGAGTAACTGACTTGGCTTATAGGATGGCTTGGGATAGGAAACATAATCCCTCCTATTTAGAGATGGATGGTGAGGAACGTGGCTTGATTGATTTGATGGGGCATGATGTAGGGTATGTGATGTTGATTATCAAGATGGGGAGGGTGGGGGGGTTTGATGTTAGATAGAAGAAATGGAGAACCTATGACTCATTCCTATGGAAGAAGAGGAAAATAGAGTATGCATTGTTATGACTATGTATGCATGATATGCAGCTATTATGAATGTATGGACATGGGTGGAATGCAATGGAATGCAATATAAACAGATGAGATGAAATGATGATCCATAGTGCTTTATTTTTCATCATTGTGCTTTGAAAATGTTGTAAGAAAATACAAACAACTTGACATAATGATTCAAGATGATCTGAGTATTCCTTACATGGATTTTTGATATAGCAAGTTAATATAAGCAACTTGATATAATGGATCAAGTTGACCTGAGTATTGCTTGTGGAACAGAAAGGATTATCTCCTTTCATGCATGACTTGGAACGTCCTCCTTGATCTTTTGCCGATCATATCTTGAGACAAGTTCATACCATAGTCAGAGATAAACCATCATCGAGTTTGGATGAGGCAGTAGGAACCAAAGATGGAGCATTGTACCTGTAAGCAAACATCATATATAATGTATAAAGAATATGGATCCTTGATAATGGTTCATACTCATATGGTCGAGGTATACGTTGTAGTCATCAAACTATAGTGATCTATGACTGTATTTTGCCTATGATCACTTAGCTTAGTGAACTTCCCATGTAGACACCATTAGGACATGCCCCAGAACTTCATTGGAATAATGCACAGAGGATACACAAACAATGTTGTAAGAACCCGATATAAACAACCCACAAATCAACCAAGTATTTGATAGCTTAAATAGAATTTTCTTGTCAAAGAAAATGTCACTTTGTCTTTGTTTTGGTAAGGAAGGATGCATCCTTGTTGAAGACAGTTTGTGTGTTTTGATGCTGATTGTTTGGTTGATCGGATAAGTGGTGATCGTTGGAGTTTGTCACAATGCTTTGTTTGGTATCTGTTGAGATGAGTATGCACAAGGTGTTGCCATGTTTTTTATTGTTTTTGGTGTTTTCCGATGTTTTTTGGATTTTGTGATTGTTTTGAATGAAGAATTCAATGAATCAATAATTAATGCAGAAAATCCACTTCTATCAAGAGTTTAAGGGCATTGCCCCCAGTTTAGACATGACTATGAAGAAGCGAGATGTGAGACGCGTGAAGTACTTTCTTGATTTCATATCAATAACAAGCCATGGTTTGGGGCATATGGATGTGTGCATGTAATGAATGTGATCACAACAAGCCTGAAAGACAATGGAGCCATAGTATTTACGAGTGGAGCCTGTTTGCCAGGTTTTCACCATCGCACTTACCCAAGGTGCCACCGGAGTGGTTGTTCACCGTTTGGATGTATGATTTTTCTTTACCTTTTGGATATTTTTGTATGTTCTTCAGGACATTTTTTTGAATGTTTTTGGTATTTTTGCCAATACATATGGGAGCCTAACGCTCTGTGCAGCTTATGTATAAAACCTTTTGAGGTGCATGTTGTTGATCAGATCTGCTAGTGGTTCTCCTTCTGAAGTAGCCAACTGATATGCCCCGGACCCAAATACAGCAGTAATAACATATGGACCTAGCCAATTTGATTCAAACTTTTCCTGATGTTCTCTGTTTGGTTGGTTACGAGGATTCTCCCAGAGAACAAGATCACCTACCTCAAATGTACGAGGTCGAACTTGATGATTATAGCTTCTGCTCATGCGCTGCTGATAGGATTTGAGGTGATTGTATGCAGCTTGTCATTTTTCATCAAGTAGTTCTAAGTCCTGAAGACGTGATACTCTGTATGCTTCATCATCTATCAGATTATGCAAGGAAACCCGTAGTGATGGTATCTCGACCTCAATAGGTAAGATAGCTTCTGCACCATAGACCAGTGAGTAGGGAGTTGCGCCTGTAGGGGTTCGAATACTAGTTCGATATGCCCATAGTGTTGGATTCAATTGAACATGCCAGTCACGGCCGGTATCATTGACTATCTTTTTGAGGATTCTCAATATGTTTTATTCGATGCTTCAGCCTGACCATTGCCTTGTGGGTAATAGGGGGTGGAAAAGCAGTTTTGGATGTGAAACTTCTCACAGAGTTCACGGACATCTTAATTCTTGAAAGGAAGACCGTTATCTGTGATGATGGACATGGGTACACCATACTGGCAGATGATGTAATTAAGTATGAATGAGGTGATCTGCTTGCTGATAACTTGGGTAAGTGGAACAGCTTCGATCCACTTTGTGAAGTATTCGGTAGTAGTAATAATGAATTTGTGGTTGTTGGATGAAGATGGATGGATTTTACCCACAAGGTCAAGTCCCCATTAACAAAAAGGCCATGGTGTTGTGAATGGTTGCAATTCCTATGCCGGTGCATGTATCAGGTCTCCATGAACTTGGCATTTCTTGCACTTTCTGACAAAGTAGTAGGAGTCTTTTTCCATGGATGGCCAATAGTATCTGATGCGCATGAGTTTCTTGGCTAGTGAGGGACCACTCGCATGAGTTCCACAAATTCCTTCATGTACCTCTTCCAAGGCCTTTGTTATCTCATCCTGCTCCAGACATCGAAGGATAGTACCATCAAGACTGTGTCAGTATAGGGTTTTAGCAATAATGGTATATCAAGCAGTTTGGCAAATGAAGGTTTTATGTTGGTTATTCAATTGGTTAGGAGGAAGGGTGTGATCATGAAGGTAGGTGTAAAACTCACCATACCACAAGGATTCGGAACTGACAAGGTGACATATCATCTCAGATTCAGGGATATCATAAGCGGGAATCCAAAGTTGTTTGATGAAGAACTCATAGCGTGTTGAATTATGTGGAAGATCTAGAAGAGATGCAATGGTAGCCATAGCATCAGCAGCTTGATTTTGATCTCTAGGTATTTGTTCAAAGGTGATAGTAGTAAATGATGCTTTTAGACTGTCCACCATATGCTTGTATGGCATGAGTTTATCATCCTTGGTCTGATATTCATCTGTGGCTTGTCGAATGACCTGTTGGGAATCTCCATATACTTGCACCTCTTGTAACTTCCATTGTATGGCTAGCCTAAGTCCTGTGATCAAGGCCTCATATTTCGCTATGTTGTTTGTGCATGGAAATGTGAGCCTGTAAGATTTTGAGATACTGTCACCTTGAGGTGTGATAAACAAAATGCCTACCCCCAAGTCATGCCTAGTGTATGAACCATCAAAGTATAGTTTCCATGATTGTATGGCTATGAGCATGAATATCTCCTCATCTGGAAAATTGGAAATGAGGGGATGACTGCCTATGAGGGGTGCATCAGCCAGCTGATCCACAATAACTTGTCCTTTGGTAGCCTTTCGGTCTATGTACTCAATATCAAATTCACTGAGAATCATCACCCATTTGGCCAAACGGCCAGTTAATGCAGCTTTGTTGAGTAAGTACTTGAGTGGGTCGATCTTGGCAATGAGTTGAAATTTGTGCGTTAATAGATAGTGCCTTAATTTGGTGGCTGCCAAGATTACTGCTAGGCAAGCTCGCTCAATAGGGGTGTAATTGAGTTCATAGCCAACCAGTGTACGAGAGATGTAGTACATGGCACACTCTTTTCCTGTGGCATTGTGTTGTGCTATTAGGACACCCAATGCTGTACTTGTTGTTGATATATAGAGCAAGAGAGGTCTGCTTGGATCTGGTGGAATCAGCAATGGCATATTTATGAGATAGTCTTTAACCATCTGGAATGCTTGTTGGCATTTAGCATCCCACTGAAAGTGGATGTTCTTGTGTAATAAGTGTGTAAAGGGGTGACCCTTATCTACCAGTTGTGCGATGAATCTTCGGATGGATTGAAGTCATCCTTGTAGTGTTCTCAGCTGACTGAAGTTCTTTGGAGGTGGCATGTCCATGATTGCCTTGACCTTTGTTGGATCGACCTCAATACCCTTGCTTGAGACAATGTATCCGAGAAGCTTCCCAGAGGTTACTCCAAAGACACATTTCTTTGGGTTGAGTCGAACATGATATTGTTTCAGTCTATCAAAGATTTTCTCTAATATTTCTAGATGACCTTCTCTTGTGAGTGATTTTTCTAGTAAGTCATCAACATAACCTTCCATTATGGTATGCATCATATCATGGAAGATAGTGGTCATTTCTCTTTAATAGGTGGCTCTTGCAATCTTTAGACCAAAGGCATTACATTCCAGTAGTATGTGCCCCATGGGCATGTAAAGGCAGTCTTATGTTGATCCTCTGGTGCAATCTTTATCTGATTGTATCCTGAAAAGCCATCCATGAGTGAAAGCATGGCATGTACTGTTGTTAGGTCTACTATGATGTCGATATTTGGTAGGGGGAAGTCATCCTTAGGACATGCCTTGTTCAGATCTTTGAAGTCAGTACAAATGCGGATGCCCCCTTTTTGTTTGCCAACAGGAACAATGTTAGATATCCAATCTGCATAATCAATGGGTCTAATGAAACCAACATCCAGAAGTTTCTTAAATTTTTCTTTGACTAGGATTGCAATCTGAGGATGCATCTTACGAAGCTTCTGCTTGACAGGTTTGGCTCCTTCTGCTACTATGAGGTGATGCATGACTAAATCTGGATCAAGACCAGGCATGTATGCATATGACCATGTGAAATTGATCTAGCGCTTCTGGAAGAATGTGACAAACTTGGGTTGTTCCTCTGAAGTTAAAAGAGATGCCAGATGTATGTGGTGAGGAGTTTCAGTAGTCCCCACATTGTATTCTTTTGTGTCTTCGATGAGAATCGTTGATCGTTCCTATTGTGTACTAGAGGGGAGAATGTCAAACCTTTCATCCTCAAGCACCTCAGAGAGGTTTTCACCATTGGATACGCTCTTTCTTTTTACTTTTGTGGGATCAAACAATGCTACAGTGTGGTTTTCACTAGAAGATCCATGTTTTATTGTTATATTTTTGCAGCTGAAAGGTTTGGCATCCGCCCCAAAGTATGTTGCGCTATTAAGTTCTATGGTGAATCCATCTTTATGATCCCTGCTTGGTATGTTATCTCTTAGTTCCAAGAAGTCAATGATTGCCTCATCATTTTGGAAATGGTCAAGACATGGGAGATTAGGTTGGTTCCATTTGATGAGTTCAGGATGGATAATGGGCATTACTTCATCGATTAGGTTGAGTTTGTTAGATGTTTCAGTGAGGGTTAAGATGTTGTGGTGAAGATCATTGATGGTACTCTCCCTGTCAGAATCAGGCGTAGGATGTGACGTAGGGTCTGTGGAATATTTTTCCAACTCAAGAACCCAAGAGGTCTTTATCTATGTTTCTCCGTAAATAGGGATGTCTTTGTGGGGTGGAGGTGGTGTTGTGTCTTCCTCATCTGAAGTATTAAGCTATATGGAATCAAATTCCCACTCATGTGAGTCAGTCTTTGAGTCACTTTCCAGTAGCCGGTTACTATACCATACTGGGATATCCTTTGAGTTAAACACTGCAGGTGTGATCCGTTGATGTACCTGTGTGGAGGAAATGATCAGTGCTACAGGAAGGATTATGGGGATCAAAGAATCTGATATGGGGAGTATCTGTAGTGTTGACTCAGTTGCCTCTTCTGAAACTACTGATGTTGTAGATATTGCCATGAGTTTTGATATAGTTGATGTTGCTAATGGTGTTATTGTTGGTTTGTTTGGTGGGATGATTGGCATTGTGGATGGTTTTTCTGGTATTTTTAGCCGCAATGGGGTAGTTGCTATGGTGTTTGATGTTGCTTTTATAATCAAAGGTGACCTCTTTGTAATAGGTTGATATAATGGTTGGCTGGGTTTTCCTTTGAATCTAAGTTTAGGAAGAATTTCCTTTTGAAAGACTAGGCCAGTGTTATCCTTGGGTTTTAATTATGGCTGCAGTGGTTCATGTCATCCTTACTTGCAAGGTCCCAAAGCACTTTGACCATCATAACCCATTCTTTGCATAATGAGAAGACCTATGCCATATTGATCTATGGGAAGCTTAGCTTGCGAAATATTGGTGATGATGGGATCTTTATAGATCCATTCTGCTAAGTCTTCATCTCTGGTTTCATCTTCTTGACTCTTTCCAAGGATGAAAGGTGTCAAAGTGCATGCTAGTTTGACCAATGGTGTTTGAAGTACTTGTTGAGGTTTGCCATGTGTTCTAGGAGAAGTGGGCATTTGTCCAACACAAAAGAGTTGGCTTAGATTGTACTCTCCAGGACCTTCTTCTGTTATTTTCATCTTGAGCTTCTCTTACTTGGGTATAGTGGTGTTTGAACTAGAAAGAGAGGTTGGACTTACATATGAGGTGGAGGAGATGGCTTCTCTATTATTGGGAATGGTAATCTCTGGTTGATGACTTATATTATGACAATATGCAAAGGGATTTGCATCTCCTAGGATTGTAATTTCCACACCATTATGAGGGAACTTGATACACTGATGATAGGTGGATGGAATGGCTTGCATGGCATGTATCCAAGGTCTTCCTAAAAACAAATTGTATGGTAGAGGAAGGTCCAGAACCTGACATATGATGTGCTTCACCATGGGGCCTACTCGGATCGGTAGCACAACTACTCCTTTGGATGAATGCTCTGCATCATCATAATCTTTGATTGTGATCTTCTTGCAGGAATCCACTGATTCAATTGCATATCCTAATGTTGTGACCAATTGTAGTGTACAGATATTCAGACCTGCTCCATTGTCGATCAAGACTCACTTGATCCTGTGTTGGTTGATAAACCCTTCAATATGGAGTGAGGCGTTATGAGGTTGCTGGAAGGATGTGTTGTCACTTTCGGAGAAAGTGAGACAAGGTGATGACCTTAGATTTCCAACCATGGCTTGGAATTGATCTGTGTTCAAATTTGCAGGGACTGACGCCTCTTGGAGAGCTTTATCCAAGATTGTTTTATGAGATGGAGATAGGCGCAATAGCTCTGAGATAGATATCAGTGCAGGCATTTTGTCTAATTTGTCCACAAGGTTATACTACTTTGGGATAGATGTGGTGCCTTGTGGAGCTGCTTTTATGGTAATCTTGTTGTGACGTGTAACAACATTGCAAGTGGAGATGGGATTTTTGATAGTAATAGTGGCAATTTGTTCACTAGCATCATATAGGTGATTCACAGTGTAATTATACGTGGCTTGTGTATAATCGGTGGTATCTATGTTTCTCCTTGAAGTAGAAGGACCCCTTTGATCATGTGATGGAAGTGGATTTTTTAACATTAGATGATCATTGTTTGTTGTCTTTGGGTTGTGTCCTTCGATTTTGATTTCTCCTTGGTCAATAAGATCTCGAATAAGATCTTTTAATCTGTGACAATTGTTTGTCTTATGTCCTTTCCCTTGATGGAAATCGCAATGTTCAGTATCTCTCCACCATGGAGGTTTGACTTGAGGTTCATAGTTGGATGTTTTGGGTAAGGTAACCATATTTTGAGAAACCAGCTGCCATAACACCGTTTTGATGGGTTCCCCTAAGGGAGTATATGTTCATTTTGGTTTTTGTTGATGCTGTCTGGGTTCATCTTGAGATGTGATGTGGCCTTGATTTGGAGGAGCAACTGTGTTAGTTTTAGGTGGAGGATTCTGTCCTGCAAATCAAACTATAGGTTGTGCACTTTTGATAGTTCTTGCATCCACAACCCCATCATTGATGATGTTCTTGTTTTTGTTCCAAAAGTTTGGTTTGTCACTATTGAAGCGTGGATGAGGGCCATCCTTTGCTTCATTGTAAATTTTGTTAAGTCCTTTCTTGATGAGAGCACGCTCACACTTTAAACCTTTGGTGATCATGTCATTAAAAGAGTCTATGTCTTTTACGTCTAGGTGAAATTCCATTTCTTCATTTAAGTTGGAAATAAAAATTTCCACTAGTTCCTGTTCAAGTAACTGAAGAGAACGTCTGCTAGACATTTGGCACCATCATTGCAGAAAGACTGAGAATAGTTCACCTTGTTTTTGTTTAGTGTTACATAGATCAACCGTGGTGATATCACGTTCAATGTTGTGTGAGTAATGTGCCAGGAACTTCTAGATGAGTTCTTCAAATGTCCTAATGCCACCTGGTAATCGGGAAAACCATGATGTGGTTGTTCCTCCCAAGCTCTGGGGAAAGAGTCGCATTAGGTATGTATCCTTGTATGCCACTTCTAGGCATGCTGAATGGAATTCTCTAACATGATCATGAGGATATCCTTTTCCTCTATACTTTTTGAACTTGGGTGTTTCGAACCCCCGTGGAAAAGGTGGCATATAAAGATTCCTATCAAAGGGATAGGGACAAATGTCATTGAGTGAAAACTAATTAGTCTTTACACCACTACGAAGTTGTTGGGCAAGATTTTCAACTTGTTGCCGCAACATCTCTATGTCATTTGGAGGAGGCGGTGGGGGATTACCTTGAGGAAGGTTGTATCTTATGTGATCTCTACCTCTTTCTTCCTCATTGTGACTTTGTCGTTCCGATGCTTGTCTTAGTTGTGCAAGATCAAAGTCAGAGGGGAGTTTGGCTCCTTCTTGAGCAAGCTTTAAAAAGTGAGCATCTGCATTGCTCTTGAGTTTTTCGTCAAAAAGTCTGTTAAAGAGAGGGTTGTGTTGAGCCCTTTCTATTGTCCCAGGAGTAGGAGTACTTGGGTTTTCGTCATTTGCATTTCCTCCAAGGGCTTCTTGGAATTCATTGATATTTTCTTCCTCTTCGTCTTCAATTTCTGGTTGTCTAGATCGTAATCTGGTATGAGCCATTTTGTTTGCAAGTTTTTGTTGAAGTTTGATGAAAATGATGATGAGTTGTTGATGAAATGAAAGATTGATGTTTGGCGAAGTGCTTTGCATACGGATCCCTAGCACTAAAGGTAGATGTGACCAAAGTTCTTTCTTGAATTGCTTGTTATGTTTGATAAGGTTTGATGTGATAAGGTGTAGAGAAATTTGATTTGTGTTACAGACTTAACTACCTAGTAATGAGAGGATTCACTCATAAACTAGTTTTAACTTGCATAGATATGTCTCTTAGGATGAGCTTATCCTAGATGTAGAAACAATCTAAAAGTGATTTTGTTGTGTTTGATTCAAGCAATATCTAAAAGAGAACTTTAGGACAAGAACCTCTTAATGTTTTGAGAGTTGAAATGGAGTGATGATGTGAATGTTTTTGAAATGGATGAATTGTTTAACTTCAATAAAAGATTTGTGTCACATATGGGACAAATTCTACCTCTTCTCTTTCAGGTGTTGGTGGCATTTCCCGAGCTTCGTTGTATGTGATACAAATGTCTGGAAAGAAGTTGGGATTGATCTTGCCTCTTTGGTTTTTGTGATAACTCAAAGCTCTATATTGTATAAATCTCTGTGGTTCAATGTCTCTGGATCAAATTCATTTGATTTCCCTTGAAGGTATAGACGCATGTGACATAGAAAAGCTCTATTAGAGACAAAGATTTGCCTATTTAGATAGAAGAATTTCATCCTTTTGATAAGAGCTTTTGAGCTTAATAGTCTTTTCTTCAAGTTGATGTGTTGATGAAGATTCTTCTTTCTCAAGATGTGAAGAATGGTCATTTATTTTGATACTTTTGCTCTTTGTTTGATTTTGATCCTTTCTTGGTTTCTAAAAAATGTTTGTGTTGGATGAATACTTGTTTTGGAATTTGATTTTTGATTTTTCTTTGACAAGAAAACAAAGCAAGCACACAAACACAAGAATGTTGCCTCAAAAGGTACAAATGAGTATGGGTCTAGATCAACCCAATCCTTGGACTTTTTATGACCCTTTCCTTTAAGTGTATTTTAAGGTGTTTCCAAAGCCTGAAGTCAGCTCAATTTGTACTTGGTCTTGACTCAAAACAAAAACACTTCAAACATTTTTTATCCCTAAGGTCAAATGGCCAGTTGTGATAAATTCAGCCCACATCTTGATATTTCTTCGACTTTGGTACTACATACCTTATGAATCCTGCCATGGTAGGTAAGGATGTGATATACTAAGTCTTGCGTGAGCATAAAAAATAGATGATCCCTATGATGGGGGAGTCACCACTTTTATCAAGCCACAAGTGACTTTTCAAAAATCTATGTTTCTACTCAAGGAAATATGTATGGTGAGTATCTTGGGAGCAAAACCATCTATGCTCTTGCACTAAATTGTATCTCAAATATTCTCAATCAATAGAACGGGTGGGCTTCTACTTAAAGGTGTTTAGTAATTTTTGATGTTTTTGGACATAAGTTCATTCTGTAATGACTCACTTAAGAGCCTTGTAACTTGTGGTGGGGCCCATTTGTCCTTTCAGCAAGTTACACTGTAGGAACAGCTATACCCAAGGCTATAGCTTTCGCTCTCACCTAATTTCTATAGTGGCTTGAAGGATTTACCATGTGAGGTCGTTCCCAAGAGTGATGTGTCTCTTGGCAGGCCTCTCTTAAAAAGATTTTAAAAAATTGAGTGTTACTAACACTTTTCTCTTGCACCTAGGACCACGAAAGCCAAGGGAGAGGATAGTGTGTGTTAGAAGTAGGACAACTCGACCAACTTTTTGCACAAGCATGCCAAACACGAAATTCACTTATTCTTTTTAACTTGGCATTGAAATGATGTTCTATCTATTTTGAAGATGTTGCTTCAACAACCATGATGTTCTTTTTAACTTCAAAAGGCAATTTGTTTGAGTAAACTAGAATTTGAAATCCTGGTCAACTGAATTTGAAACACGTTTACATGAAGTAAAAATCATTTTGCAAGGTAAGACAAATTGATTGTGAATTTTTATTTGCACCAAAATGGAAGTGTGGATTGTGAATTCTTAATTCGATGCAAGAAATAAATTTGCTTTGTTGATTTTAAGCACCAAAACAAAAAGTGAAGCCTAACTTGCAAGAAATAAAGTTCAATTTTTAGAGCACCAAAAAGAAGTGAACCTAACTTGCAATGAAAGCAAATTTGTGTTATTCAATTTTAGAGCACTAAACTAAAAATTGACCCTAACTTGCAAGAAATGAAAGTTGTGTTGTTCAATTTTAGAGCACCAAAATAGAAAATTTTGAACTTTTAAAACAAACAAGAGCTAGTTTAAAACCTGCACAAGAAACGAGTAGTTAGGAAAACCCGAACCTATGGTGGGCTTCTATAAGCCTAAGAAAAATCACTTTTTCAGTTACAAGGTCTTTCTTACAACATTTTGTTACAATAGCGCTAGTCTGTGTGAAAATAGAAGCGCTATTTAACACAAACGCGCTAAAACAAAGACAACAGCGCTGAAAGCAATATTTTAATAGAAAAATCAAAAGTGCCAAAACAAGCACAAATACGCCAAAATGAGTACAAAAGCGCTAAATAAAGGTCAATAGCGCCAAACTTGAGACAATAGCGCTATTGTAAAAACAATAGCGCTAGAATGCCAAGTTGCAATAGCGCTACAATGCGATCAAAAGCGCCAGAGCGTGACCTGTGTGTCAATTTAAACAAAAAAGTTAGTAGTTTGTAGAAAAATCTTGTGTTCGATTCACGTCGGGTTCACCAAATGATGCTCTGCAAAAAGGATAAGGGGTTAGGATAAACAAACACAAGACAAGAAACAAAAGAAGTCAATCATTAGATGTTAGTGTTAGAAAATCACAAATTAAAAACTATCCTAAGAAAACATATCAAGAAAGACACTACTAAACAAAAAGAAAGCTTAAGGAATCTACAAAAAGCAACTAAAATCCTCCAAATGCTCTCTACCATGTTGGTAGCTTCTCCTCCCTTGTTCCTCTCCTCTCCAAGTCCCAAACCAGTGTAGCTCTCAACAGCTTTTTGCACTATGGATGCTTATGGAGGTTTGAGATTAAATTATTTGCTCTAAATGTGAATAAAAAGCTAATACTAGATGCTATAGATAGTAAAATGATTTATTTTAAACCAAAATGACAAGATGATTAATGATTTATGCTAAATGCTCTCTAAAATTCTCTATAACTTAGATGCATACAAGTTTTCAGGATCCGGATTATGAAGAAATGGGCTCTATTTATAAGGAAAATGGAGCAATGGATGGTTGAGATTGAGTAATCTTAACAAGGGCTAGGATTGAATGATATTCAATCCATGTGAGGGATTTCAACTTAATCCCAAGATGACAAGTGTCAATATGAGATAGGTTGAGAGGAGAGGGAATAAGCATTAAATGCTTAACATGACCTGGGAGTCAACTTGGGGGTTAAGGTCAAGGTTGGGTTGAGTGAATAAATTCTTTATTCAAAGAATAAAGCTTTTATCCAATGGATAAACTCTTGTGCAAAGGCAAAAGGGATAACCATAGTCAAAGCAATAAATGCTTGAGGAGACTCATGAGTGCAAGTTGAAATAACCATAAATGGTTATGTAAGAGCCATTAATGGTCATGTAAGAGCCATTATTGGTTTGGAAGACTTTGGAGGTTGAATTGTTGAACACATAAAGCATTAAATGCTTTTCAAAGACTTTGGAGTCTTTGAGAAGTGACTTAAAGTTGCTTAGGAATGTGACAATAATTAGGGGATGGATTAGGTTAATTAGGAAGGGTTTAGAAGAATCTAGAAGGGGGTTTAGGAATGCAAGTGGATTTGGTGGGTCAGGGAAAATAGGATTTTATTTAAAATAAAATTCATTTATTTCAATAAATGTGTGCAAGTTGCATTTGTAGGAAAATGCAAGTGGGGGGGAATTTATGATTTAAATAAATGTTTTATTTAATTTATTTAAAAGAGGAAAAGGGGATTAAATGAAATAAATATGATTTATTCATATAATTGATTTGTGGATTTGGTTGAATGAATTAATTAAAATAAATTGAATAATTTATTTAATTAATAGGAGAATGTTTGAAGGTGAATTAATTAAATATTAATTTAATTAATTGATAGCTAGTGAGTTTTTAATGAAATAAATAGCAAATATTCGTTTAATTAAACTGGACAAATTTATGTGACTACAGGTCCTAATTGCACTCAAGATTGATAGGAAGTCGACCTTCTCCGGAGACTCAACCTCACTTCTGCAAGTCCCACACTTGGGAGGTTATTTCCATGTTTCACAAGGTTGATCATCACAGGTCCAAACTTTTGTGGCAACAATTTTTTGCATGCCCAGTGGGACACACTTTCAATATATTTGCTAGGGATTCAGTGCTTCTCCTAGCATTTCAACCTTTGGAGGCAAGCAATCAAGCACTTGGCGACTCTGAGGACAAATTGCAACTCTTGGTGATGTTAGTTGCAACTTATGCCAAGAATACAAACCTAATCATCATCAAGAGGTAATTTTCAATTTATC
The DNA here is from genome assembly GCF_030272615.1 of Cryptomeria japonica. Lineage (NCBI taxonomy): Eukaryota > Viridiplantae > Streptophyta > Pinopsida > Cupressales > Cupressaceae > Cryptomeria > Cryptomeria japonica. The sequence goes on along the minus strand of NC_081407.1, from coordinate 681,614,842 downwards.
TAGCTTCCTTATTAAAATTATATGAGTAGAAGGGGTAGGCATTCTTTGTCACCTGTTAGGGGAACCCAAGCAGAACCATCCACACCCCTAAGGCCTCTCTCTACCCCTCCTATTATCAGACTTTTTCAGCATATAGGCCCTGCCATTCATATCAATAGGCCACTATTGGTCTTGGTGGTTCCTAGAGAACATACCTTTGTCACCTTTAATGGTGGAAGCCCCTTAGTCCTAACTCAAAAATATTACATTCCAGTAGCAGCTCTGAAGGATTTACCCTTTTTTACTGGAGAGACATCTACCTCCTCGGAGGAACACATCCAGGATGTGTCAAGCATCTGCATTATGTTTGACATCACTAAAGATAAATTTGTAGTGAGGCTTCTTGCTTCCTCATTCAAAGGAAAGGCCCTTCAGTGGTATAGAGGACTATCTCCTAACTTCGTTCACAATTAGGATGAGTTAAGGGAAAAATTATGCAAACATTTTAAGGACAAAAGTGACCATTTATCACTTATGGAGCAGTTAACTACAATTAAAAGAGCACCCCATAAGTTCATGGATGATTTTAACTATAGATTTCAAAATACATGGAATAGAATCCCATCATTAGTAAAGCCTTGTTCAAACCATTCTTTTCTATATTTTCTTAAGGCTTTGAATAGTGACATTGCCACTATGATCCAATCAATGGGAGGAGATAATCTTCCAGGGGCATATGATACTGCCATAAGGGTAGAAAATTTCTTAATACAGGCATGAAAGTTGTCTCCAAGGCCTCCAATGCCCTTATTTCCAGAGGCTCCTACCCAACAGCCTATTTTGGCTCCTATTCCTATGGCATCAGCAAGCCATTTACTCACACATGTATCCACTCCATTATCTTCAGAGATTAGGGAGTTGTGAACCTTATTGCAGGCCTTAATGGAAAAAAGAATGGATCAGAAGATGGACCAACAGATGCAAGGATTTAGGAATGAACTAGTTTCAATCAAGAGACAGTTGTCGCAAGGCAACAAGCCTTATCAACAACAAAATCAAAACTATCAGCCTTAAAGATCCCATTTTCAATGGCAGAACCAATAGAGTAATTCTAGGTCATTGAATAGATTGAATCCCTCAACTGCAAGTACCTCAAAGGCTATAGTGCTAATTTAGAATGATCTTGCTTAGGAACAAGATTGGTGTGTCCCATGCAATCAACCACATAATCAGGTTGCATGTCAGAATGGTGAGTTCTCTTACGCCTTAGTAACACAAAATGATCCAACAACATCAGGGCATAAATAATTTGTTGATTGTTCAAGTCATCCACAAGGAGATACAACTTTTATGAATTGGAAGGAGGCTGATTTTTGTGGGATAAATCAGACAAGTGGGGACAATGTGGCCAACAATACAAGGTCAAAAACGAGGGTCATAGACCTTAGAATTTCCTCTACCACTGTAACTTAAACTCCACATGCTACCATGAAGACTACAATGTCAAAGACCCCTAATAAGGTGGCTGGTCTAAATAAAGAGCAAGATTTAACTCAAAAGGTCGTGCAAGGGGAGTCCCCTAGGGCTCCTATCATATCAAAATCAAACCTTGTTGCTACTAGAACCTCTACTAAGGCTGCCATCCCCTTTAATATCAGTGAACAAATGAAGAGGGATAACATCAATGTATCTATGTGGGATGCTCTTGATATCCCATCTCAGAGAGACCTACTTCAAGAAGCAATAAAGGAGATGGATGTTGCAGAGGGTACCAGTCAAGGTTGTAGTTCTTCAGTTTCTACAAGCTTGGTGCAACCTTTGGAGGTAGAGACTCCAAAGAAAATCAGTAAGGCTCCCCCTTTTTATCTATCATTAATCATAGCAGATAAACTTGTTCATAATTTTATGATAGAAAGTGGGGCTAGTAGTTCAGTTATGCCTAAGGGAATAGCTGACTGCCTAGATATCAAATATGAACCTATCACAAGAGGATTTGTGCAACTTGATGGCACATCAGTTCAAACTGTTGGGGTCATTAAGGATTTAAATCTAACCTTGCATGTCGGCCTAGGTTGTAGTGTGTTACAAGACATCTCTGTGATTGACCTCCCTGCTTATTTTTCCATTTGTTTAACTAGGGAATTCAATGCCAAGATAAGTGGTTACCTATCTTGTGATTGGTCTCACATGTTGTTTAGGACAAGATATTGTACCAAAGTAACCATTAGGGTTGAGCCTATTGCCAATGATCATATAGAACCCTATACCCCAAGTCTTATCAACATGAATGGTACTCTACATGAGGAGAAAGAAGAAATTTCAGTAAGAGAGACTGGAACTCAATTGGAGGAGGTTCCCAATTTCCTACTTGATGAATGGGTAAATGCATTTTAGTTTGATCCCATTGATGAGATCAGATAAATGAGCCTACATACCTATTGCATCCATGAAGAGGATGCCCCTATCACCAATATCTCAAAAGAAGATAGTGGCATCATGGATTATGGGATATGTTCTTTGATGGCTCAAGGAAAAAAGATGGTGCAGGGGCTGGTGTGCTTCTGATTTCTTCTAAAGGGGAGAATTATTACTTTTCTTTCAGACTTCATTTTGGTTGCACTAACAATGTGGCTAAGTATGAAGCTCTGATTTTGGGTCTCCAAACAACACAAAAGAGAGGTATCAAATCTTTGAAGGTACATGAAGACACTGAGTTGGTTGTAAATCAGGTCAGAGCTTAGAGCACCACCATGAACAACCTTCTCAAGTCCTACAAGCATAGAGCATGGGACCTAATTGAAGGTTTTGAGGCCTTCAATATTTCTAGTGTCCCTAGAAATCAAAATAAACATATTGATAGATTAGCAGCAATTGGTGCTCAACATGACATTCCACCTCATGTTGTAGCAAAGAAAGAACAATAGATAGGAATTGTGGTGAGACCTGTAGTGCCTGATAACCAAGTGAATTGGAAGGTCTTTGACTCTGATCAACAAATTGTGAGCTTTCTACAAGATGAGGCAGAGTTCTCACATCAAAATCAAGGCATGTTGCAGGACCAATATGGAGATCAAATTATGTAGCTAAGCTCAAACAAGCTTCCCAAGGGATTGATCACCTTGGAGGGGATCTTCAACACTGATGATTAGGTGAAAGGGAGAGAAATGAACTTGGCCTCAAAGAAAGGAGACTACAAATCAATCCCTATATCAGATGGAAGAGCTCTCAACTTGGGAAAGGTATGTTCCCAAAGTGATCAAGTTTCTTTTGTCAATCTTTGTCAAGAGTATAATGATATTTTTGCTTTTACATATGAGGATCTAAAAGGGTTTGACCCTAGTTTAGCTCAACATACCATAGAAGTAGATCTTAATGATAAGCTAGTTAGACAAAAGAAAAGACCTATAAACCCCAAAATTGAACCTTTGATGAGGAAAGAGCTATCCAAGCTTATAGAATCTAGTATTGTTTTTCCAATCAAGCATTCTTCTTAGGTAGCTAATCTTGTTCCAGTTAGGAAGAAGAGTGGTTAAATCAGATTGTGTGTAGACTTTAGGGATCTCAAAAGATCCTCCCTTAAAGATCATTATCCCCTCCCTTCTCTAGAACAAATTTTAGCCAAAGTTGGTGGCTCGAAAAGATTTTCAATCTTGGATGGATACTCAGGGTATAATCATATCCCAGTCCAAGAATCAGATCAATTTAAGATCTCATTTACTATTAAGTGGGACACTTATGTCTATTGTAAAATGCCCTTTGGACTAACAAATGTAGCTGCAAAATTTCAAAGAGCTATGGATATGGCCTTTAAGGGAGTATTAACAGAATGTGTACTTGTATATCTTGATGATATCACTGTATACTCCAAGCATGCAGTAGGCCACTTTTCTCACCTTGAGCAAATATTCAAAAAGTATAGATAATATGGTGTGTCTTTGAACCCCAACAAGTGTGTATTTACCACTGATCAAGGAAAACTAATGGGACACATTGTATCCAAAGACAAACTATCCATAGACCCAAAGAGAGTGGAAGCCATTGTATCTCTTCCACTCCCACATCACAAGAAAGGCCTTCAAAGCTTTCTGGGAAGAATCAACTTTGTTAGAAGGTTTATTCCAAACCTTGCAGCCTTGGTTAAACCTCTCATCACCATATGCTCAAGAAGGATTTGCCTTTCAAATGGACCAATGAAGGGAAGGAGGGTTTTGATCAGATCAAACAAGCTATTGCTTAGGCTCCTACCCTATTAAATCCAAACTATGAGAAGGATTTCATCCTTTATACATTGGGGGGAGATCCAAGTATATTTGTTGTCCTAACATAATTAAATTAGGAATGATTGGAGAAACCCATACCTTTTTTGTGAAGGCCTAAAGGACTATGAACTTCGGTACAACTATGTGGAAAAGAAAGTCATCACAGTGGTGAGATCATTAAAAAAATTTAGGCACATGCTCTCAAACAACCGGATTCAGCTCCTAGTTTTGATTAAGTAAAAGTAGGTATTTGAAAGGTACCCTAACCTTGTACACAATAGGAGATCAAAAAAACTAGAAAGATTTGTGCCTGATCACTTCATATGACAAAAAGACCCCACCCGAACAAAAAGGGGATCAACATACATTACATAAAAAACCAGAAACAGACAGCTTTAGGATAGCACAACGACAGCAAAAAGATAGGACCTAAGACCCCTACAGAAGCAGAGACGGAGATAACTAAATACTTTTCATGATATCCTTGGCATGAACAACCATTTTCCATGTTGTCTGCTGAGGTCTTTAACTCCTCCAACTCACGACCTTTGATGTCACCCTTGATCCTTGTATTGGCTCTGGTTCTCTTTTCATGACCCTTTTTGTCTGGATGATCCTTGTCACCATCCTTCTCTGCATTGTTCTCAAATATATTGATCAAGATGTTCATGTTATCCACCAAAGCTTTGAGGATCTGGAAGTTTTGTTCTGCAATCTTCTTAACATTGAGTTCCATTTTGTCGATTCAGATACCTAGATTGTTCATTGCAGTTTCCATCCCTTTCACCTCCTTATTTTCTTCCATCTCTTTAACCTTTTTTTTCCATTGCAATAATTTTACCCACCATACTTTCAATTGCTTCTGCATTGTTAATTGCAACAGCCAGTTCCTTAACATGTTCCGACAGGGGTTTCTCACCAATTGTTTCTTTTGTGATAGTCATCGTATGTCTCTTCAAGCTGTTAATATCCTTTACCATTGTTCTGATGGTATCACAAAAACCTTTTATAGTCTCATAATCACCAATACCACTTTTGTCCCCTTTATCCTCCTTTTGCAAACCTTGGGTGTTCAAACCCTCAATGTTGCCCATAACCGGGTTTTCCTCCCCCTCCTTATCCTAACCCTCATCATTCTTATTCTCCTCAGCCTCCTCCTCAGAATCTATCAGAACATGGCTAATGTCTTTATTACTTCCCTTTTTAGTGTTCTTCATCTAAATTTGCTTTCCTGTAGCTTTCCCTTTCTTTTTTTTAATAATTTTTTTCTCAAAGGATTCAGTTTCAGACTCTGAAATATCTAAATCCACCACAATCCTTTTCCTCTTAGCCTTATTCCTCCCTTTTTTACTAATCTCCTCTGAGTCTCCCTCAGTCTCTGAATCAAAGTTGAAGCTGCTAGCTTCACTCTATGTATTCTCATCTCTTGCATTTTTGCCTTTAATAGGATTTTCAATGCATCTCCCTTTAAGCATTTTATAAACCAAAACCATAAGCCCCTGGTGGAGGGCATGGTCACCTTTGGGATCTTTCTAAATTTCCTTGATAGTGTGGTCCATAGAGCAGGCTAGATAATAAGGTAAACTCACATTTTCCCCATGGCGGAAATGGTTGAGCAAAACAAAGTGATGACCATAGGCTCTAGTAAACCTACCATCCAAAGTGATATAGGCAATAGAAGCAAATAAAACAAACCTCCAAGGCCTGCATATCCTTTTTGGGGAATGGTAGGAATTATCGACTTTCACCATCTTTCTCCTCTCATCATCCATGACTGGGAACTTGTCCGTTGCTTTATCAAATATGTTGCGGTCCTTATAAAATTCCATGCCCTTAGTAATCATCCCCGTAGCTTCAGCAATAACCTCCTCGTCAACATTCATCATCTGGGACCCGACCAGAATTTTGCCATTTTTCCAATTCTTGATGAAATAATTGGTTATTGTGGGATTTTTCCCACTTAGCCTCTCCATAACCACATTCAGACCCCCCTGCTATAGGATATCCCACACTTCCCTATTCTTCCTCCATTTTGAGCAAGAGGTAGGTTCGAACCTTTTCTTATTACCTCCCATTTTTCCTGCACTTTCCCTAAAATTCCTTCTCTTGGCTCCAAATCCTCTTCTCTGGTTTCTATAGATGACCTGAAAAAACACCCAAAATCTATGCTAGACAATTATGAGAAGACACATACATAAATGCTCATTACCTCTGTAATAACCCTGCATCGAAAAAAGTGGAAGAGGCATTTAGAAACTATAATTGAAAGTACCAGGTTGCCTAGTCTGGTTGCGGTCCAAATCAAACAGAGATTTCATTTCACATGCGATCTCACTCTCGCCATAACTAGTAATGATGTCTTCCGATTGGCAAGCCAGGTTGGCTGCCCAATCAGCGCAGGAATTAGCTTCCCTATACATGTGTAAAAACACACATTTCAAATTCCTCACTAATTTTCTTAGCCACTTTGATAGCATTACTAATTGACCAAGAAGGCAGGAACTTCTTATTTAAATAGTTGATTATGTTCAACGAATCTCCTTCACAGCAGACTCTAGTGCATTTGGCTTCCTTAGCAAGGACCATCCCATGTTAAGCCACCATAGCCTTAGCTACATGGTTTGTCTGATTTCCTATAGGAATGCTTTTTATAATTTTGCATTTTCCCCGTTCATCTCTAAGGACCACCCCACATCCTGCAACACCCGGATTACTCTTTGAAGCACCGTCAAAGTTAATTTTCATCCAACCGTTGGGCGGGCTGACCCATATCACACCCTCTCTAGGATTGATTCGAAAGTGATCTTGACCCTTTCATCTCCACTTGTTGAAGATAAATTGATCATCCTTGTCTTGAGGATTATCAATGCCTCCTATAATTTTCATATTTTCCACTATATTTCTTTTTATTTTCTCAAACACAATATAAGCCTTAGACACCTTCTCTCAGATTCAGCGCCTAGTTCCGCATGCTAGTGTTAAAGACTTCCTTCTCAACAAGGACATAGGTGAGAAAAGAGCTAGATGGAGCACTAAGGTCATGGAGTATGACCTTGATATCAAAATTATCAGGTTAATAAGGAGAAGAGGACTCTGTGAGCAATTCAATTCATCTTTTGAGAAAGTTTTAGAATTCTCCCTCTTGCTGCAAGAAGAAGAACAAATTGAAAACTAGGAAAATGTGCAATCTGACTGGTTCCAGAATATGATTGCCTTCCTAAGGGATGACAATTATCCTCCTCACTTTGATACAACCCAGAGGAGACATCTCAGGTTGCAGTCTATCCCCTATGCTTTGGTGGATGGGATTTTGTTCAAAAGGGACCTAAATGGTGTCCTGCTAAGGTTCATTCAGGGTGATCAAACCAATAGGATGCTAAAATAATTTCATAATGCACCCTTAGGTGGCCATTTCTCAGTAAGGACCACAACCATTAAAATCATAAGGGTAGGCTATTATTGGCCCTTCTTATTTGGTGATGCCCACAAGTGGGTCAAGCAGTGCAAGGAGTGTACACTCTTTGTAGGCAAACAAAGATTAGCAGATATGCCCCTTCATCCCATCTCTACTAATCAACCTTTTGCACAATGGGGGCTTGATTGTATTGGCCCTATCAATCCACTATCAAGTGCAAACCACAAGTAGATTTTGGTTGCCATAGACTATTTCACAAGGTGGATAGAGGTTGTTGCTTTGAAGGATGAAACTGAAAAATTCACTAGTTCAATTCCTTGAGGGGATTGCAACCAGATTTGGAGTCCCTTCCACAATTATATTAGGCAATGCTAAGGACTTTGTGGGATCCCAGAATAGTCTTTGGTAGTCCAACATGATGTGTTTCTGAAAAATATTATCAAATTATTATCCCCAAGGCAATGGCTTAGCTGATTTCTCCAACAAAAAATCTCATTAGAATCATTAAGAGGACTCTTGAAGACAAACAAAGGTAATGGCACCTCAAGTTGGGAAGAACCCTATGGGCTAATAGAATCACTCCCAAAAGAGCTTTAGGCAACTCACCTTTCATGCTAGTATATGGAAGGGAAGCAAGGCTTCCCTTATCCCTTGAGTTTTCATCTCTAGACCTAGCACATCAGTTGCAACTCTTGGAAAATGATTCCTTATCAGTGGGGTATGTTGAACTTCCAAAGCTTGAAGAGGTCAAAGAGAGAGAGCCAAGCAGACCTTAAATATCCATCAGGGACAGGTAAAGAGATACTTTGACAAGAAAGTCATTTTGAGGACCTTCCAAGTTGGGAATTTTATCCAAAAATGGGATGATGATAGAGAAAAACTAGGTAGGCACTCAAAATTTTCTGCCATATGGAGTGGCCCTTATGTGATTATAGGCTGCAAGGAGGCTAATTCTTTAAATATGGTCAGGCTAAATGGTGAAGGCCTTCCCATTGTAGTCAATGGCATTCATCTCAAAGCATGTGCTTAAGGAATTTGCATATCCTTTTGTAAATATTGTGAATATATATAATTTATGTTCTTCTTCTTTCCATAAGTGCTCATGCACAACTCAGTCCCTTCATATTGGCCAAATTTTGATCTTTTAGGGATGAAGGGAGGGTTCCCTTTTGTATTCTCCTTTTGTGACACTATGCCCAATGGATACTCTTCAAACATCTGGTATTTACCTAAGAAGGCTTAGGGCCCCCTCCGAGTCACCAAAATGTTGACCCTTTTCTATCAACTTAGCTGCAGATCCAATTTGAGAAATTCAATGTTTTTTTTTAACTTGCGTGTTATACGCATTTTTGTTGACAACAAGTACTTGGGGTTTTTTCATCTATTTGGACTCCAATTCTATTTTTAAGCTGACCAGTTGTGGTGGTCAAATCATTTAAGGCTATCGGTTGGAGGGTTCCCTGCCCATGGCGAAACCACCCCCTTTTCACTCGCTACCGGCTCGCAAAGCTTACTTATCGCTTTGTCGCATTGGACAAGAACACTTCCACTTTTATTTCATGTTCCAATGTTCCATTTTCATGTGACAGGGAAATAAGCGATACTATCGGAAGGAAGAAGGACGGCTTGCAGGGTAAGAAAATAAAGAGAGCTATAGGCTTCCCTGTTATCCCATGACTGGTTAAAAGTTCAAAGTGGCACCATGTAGGATAACAAAAGTAAGAAGGGGTTTCCCCCCTTACCCCGCAAGGAAGAAAGGTAAAAATAAAAGTCATGCGGGGCGGGTTAATAAAAAAGGAGATGATTTCTTCTTATCCCACGCGGAGAAAAAACACAAATGAAGGACTATGCGGGATAAGAATATAGGGTAGGCAGATGGCTTCCCCATTATCCCATATAAATCAAGGCAATGGATGTGGTGGGCCCCGAGTGGCTACCACAGTTGACCTATGTGTTATTCCTTTGGGGTCTTATGGAGTGGTTTTAGGGATGGATTCGTTAGAGTCCCATTAGGTGTGTGTTTATTGTCAATGGAAAAAAGTGGAGTGTTTGGATGATCATGGTAGGAGTGTTCAAATAGTAGGAGTGCAGAGATCAATTTCCCTCTATATGATCTCCACTATGCAACTTAAGCAGTGCATGCATCAGGGGTGCCAGCTATTTCCAGTTTCTCTTAAGGATTTAGATGAGGAGGGTCATCGAGAGGTTACATTGGATAGTCACCCTCTTCTCTAGGAGTATGTAGATGTGTTCCCTAAGGATATTCTCGGTATGCCATCGAAATGGGACATAGACTTTCACATTGATTTGGTACCAGGAGCAGAACCCATTTCGAGAGATTCATACCAAATGACCACACAAGAGCTGAGTGAGTTGAAGTTTCAACTGGAGGAATTGTTGGCCAAAGGTTTCATTCGCCCTAGTGTTTCTCCTTGGGGTGCGCCAGTTATTTTTGTAAAGAATAAGGATGGTTCCCTTCAGCTATGTATTTGGTTAGGTTAGTATTTTTCCTCTAGGGTTTCTTGGCGGAGTGTTACATTATGTTTCTCAATTTTGATTATAAAAATATAATGTTTCTAAATTTTGATTATAAAAATATAATGTTTCTAAATTCAAAAATATAGATGTGATTTTTCTATTTATATCTTATTTATCTCTTAGTAATTATATCTTATTTATTTTTATTTGATTTATCTTATTTATCTCTATGTGATTTTTCTATTTATCTCTTAGTTATGTTTGAATTCTATTATTATATATTAATAAAGATTAAAATTTTGAAAAATTAGTTTCAATAAAATAGTTTTCTATAAAAATTTATTAAAATTCTTAAAAATTCAAAAGGATATTGTAATGTATAATATAAATATTTTTTATTATATATTTCAATTATTATTCTCATAACTTAAAAAAATGTTTAAATTATTTTTATAAAGGTTAAACCCTCAAAATAAATTGGTTTAATTGCGGTTAGGGTTAGGGTTTGACAAGCACCCAAATAACATTTTGGTTTAATTAGAGTTAGATTAGGGTTGTATTAGGGCTAGGGTGAGGGTTATATTTTTCTTAAGGTTAGGGTTAGAATAGAGCTTACCAGTAAGATAATTTTAATTAAAATAAAGTTTAAGATCATTTAAAATGTAATTATTTTAGTAGAACCAAGTTTAAAGGTATTTATTTCATTAAAAAAAAATAGAAATAATAAAAAAAATTCTTAAAAAGGTATATAATAATGGATATTTTTTTAACATTTTATAAGAAAATGATAATAAGTGTTATGAATAGATTATCCTATAATAGTAACCCTAATTGTAGCATAACCTTAAGCCTAAGTCCTAATATTACTAGAATTGAAATTTAACCCTAAACTGAACTCTAACCCTACAACTAAACCCTACCTACAAGTTGAACCTTGATGTAACCATAATTGAACCATAATCTAACTATAATTGAACTCAAACCCTAAAATATATTGTAACCCTAATAAAACCATACTACTAATTAAACTCTAGCCTGTAGCGTCCTAAAATTGCGACACTTGCAATTTCGACCGCATTTGGGTCTTCACGATGGCGATGCAACACGGAACCTGAATGGAGACCCCGAAACTTGTCCACAACATCAAAAACTGCATTTCTCTAGCACCCTGCCTGATCCCTCCTTGCACCCTGCTGTCCCGGGAGGTGGGACCAGAGCGCCCAGCGCCCTGGTCCTTCAGGACCTGGGCTGGGCGCCCTAGTCCCTGGCCCTATTTTGGGCCCGGTCTCCTATGGGACTTCGGGTCTTTTTGTTTGCAAAATGGAAAATAACATTTCCTGGTCGGCCTAAGGTCGGGAAAATCAGTCTATCAACCCTAATTGGCAAGTATATAAACTACATTTTCCTCTCTCATTTGGGGAGAGGGAAAAAGGTGGAAACGATATTCAAAACATTCAAGCATTCAAGCATTCAAGCATTTCTTCAAGCAATTGATCATTTTAAGTCTCCATTCAAGGCCAAGTGTTGCATTCAAGACAAGGATTCAACCATTGAAGAGGAGATCACATACTACAACATACAACATACAACATACAACAACATCTATACCTTCGCATATAAGGATACAAACATCCTTACAACAAGGTATTAGTACTTGTTTTACATTACATTTACAGCATTTCTCATTTCTTGGTTAATTCCAAAACCGGGGTTTGACCTAAAGGCAAACCCCTCATCCCTAACCCCCCAATCGTTCTCTCTTTTCTCTGTGTAGGTTGCAGGTACGTGGTTGTAATTGAAGATCTGGAATCCTTGTGCAGAGACGAACAGATCCCCCTTCATTTCGCGGATTTTTCGGAGGACCGTGTGCACGCCGGGCACCATCGTCCCGTCAACTTTCGCTCAAATTTGCAGAACAGCACCGTCCCGACCTTTTACTGCTAATTCCAGGTCCGCAGCTTCATATCATATCCCTATCTCTGTTTATAAGCGAATCTTTCTCACTTTCTATGCATTCCTAGCTTAATCATTCTATCCACATTCTTTACAAAAGAGGGTATCCTTGCTATCACAACCCCTGAAACTCATATAGAATCCAATCTTGCATTGTGTGGGATTGGATCTTGTGGGTTTCAACCCCTCTTTTGAATGTAAAGTCTCCCCTAAGTGAAAACCATCAACCCGAGTGACTCTCCCTTCTCTCTCCTTGGAGTTGGGGAGGGGAGAACAACTAGGGTTCGATTTTTTCCGCTTTACATTTTGGTGAACCCGACGTGAACATACTCATTCTGATTATTCATGGTTAGATCTGAAAATTTGCTTCCCTAATTACATTTCCATGTTTGATCTTTTGCAAATTTTAGAGGCTAATTGCATAAAAACCCTAAAATTTTCTTTTTAAGTAATTAAACTTGTGAAAAGATTAATTGTTAATGCTTGTTTCAGATCTACCCTTCTATTGCAAATTTTCAATTCATATTGGTGCTTTAATTCTGAAAATTAAGTGGTTAAATGTCAAAACCCTAATTTTTAAGACCTTCTTGATTCAACCTTTGACTAATAATTTCACTAATCAAAACATCTCCAAATCAGCTGTAACTTTGGATTCCGCAATAAAATCATAATATCTTTCATCCCTGAAAATTTGGAAAAAAGTTGCGAGGACCGTGTGCACTCCGAGCGCCATCCTCCCTAACATTTTTTCCGAAATTTCGGGAGCTAGATCTTATTGTATTTTTCTGCTAAAATCCAGAATTTTGGCTAATTTCATCAATTCTAACACTTTCAAAATTACAGTCAAAGTTGGTCTAGCGATTGCTTGGATTGAGGCTTCTAATCATTCAAAAATTGTTGAAACTGAAATTCATGTCAAAATTGTGTTCCTTACTATCCGAAATCTGAAAAGTGTGTTATCATTCATTCGAAATTTCAGTGATTTATTCAAATTCTTGCAATTTGTGACTTTTGAAATTAAGTGCTTAATTACAACAACTTTGATTTCCGCTTTCAAAATTGAATTTTGCGTGAAATTGAGTCAATTGTTAATTTTCAAAACTTGCATTGCTTTCAGCATTCCCTCTAAAATCATAAAATTCAAAGTTTCAATTTCCCTCTCTTTTTCAAAATTCAAATTTTGCATTTTTCGACAATCTGGGTAGGGTTCAATTTTGAGATTGCAACTTTAATTTGGCCTATCTACAGATCGTAAAATCACTCAATTTTTTCAGGTTAGCTGTAAAATCATCATAACTTTCATCCCTGCAAATTTCAGAAAAAATTGCAAGGACCGTGTGCACCCCGAGCGCCACGGTCCCGGACATTTTTTCCAAAATTTTGGGAGATTGTCGTGATTGCATTTAACAGCTTAAATCTAGAAGATTGGCTGATTTTACTGAAATTTGCTACCTCTAAAATTCAAAATCTTCTCTCTTTCTTTAGTGCATGAGTTTTACAACAATAAGTCCTACTTACACTATTCCCGTTAGACGAAGCCTTAGAATTAAGTCCTTCCAAGGTTTAATTACTGAGGAGATGGAACCTAATTTGAATGGCCTTTTTAACGAGGACATGTGTAATTCCTCTAACCCTCTTAATGATGAAGAAGCTCTCCATGAGGTTTCTATAGAACAACTTTCAAAATTGGATAACCAATTTGATGATTTTCGACAATGGATGTCTCAAGAATACCCTGATAGTCAAGCTCTTCCTTTAATTGAGGGTCTAAAACGTATGCTTCAAAGTGATAAGAATGGAATTGATATTTTGTGTGGTATTGCACACATTGTGGATTCAAATGTGATGCCTATGAAAAGTTGTGCCGAAACCTTAGGTTATACACAACCTCCTACTCAAGACAATCATTCTATTCCTTTGACGACTTCTATTGCTAGTATACCTACTTTTACATCAAACATAATGACTACTTCAATACAAGACATTCCTCCTATGATCACTAGTCATGGGGGCAATCCCTCTTCTTCAATCAACCCTCTTCCTTCATTCAATCCGACTTCTTCATTCATTCCTTCAATAAGTGTTCCTATTATATCACCACAAATGAACATGACACAAGGGGGCAATTCGTTTTCCATTTGTAGTGTTCCTCCTATCCAATCATCTCCTATGACTAACTATCATAGTGTCCCACCACCTTACTCTCTACCTTCTTTCAATAACATAACACCTCCATCACAATCTAACACATCTAATATGAACTCTTCGACCGAAGCGACCATTAACAATCTTGCACAAACTGTCTCTTCTTTACAGCAACAAATTGCCTCTATGAATCAATCTAAGTTTAGTGTGCCCACATTTGATGTTGCGAGCCCACTTTCTCTTGACATTGTCTGAGCTATTCCCCCTAAACATGTTGAAATTCCGCATTTGGAGCTTTATAATGGTAAGGGTGATCCTCTAACACATGTTAAGACTTTTCAAACAATATGTACTGATTTTGCTTATGACCAAAGGTTGCTTGCAAAACTGTTTACTAGAACATTAAGAGACAAAGCCCTACAATGGTATTGCTCCTTGCCTTCCTATTCTATTTCTTCTTTCGAACAACTTGCAAAGGCTTTCATTCAACAATTTCAAAACAATATAAGTCCTAAAGTTACTTTGATTGATTTAATGCATTGTAAACAAGGTGTTAAAGAAAAAGTGACTGATTTCATTGGTAGATATAAGCATTTGTATGCTCAAATTTCTTTTCCAGTGCCTGACAATGATATTCAAAGAATCTTCATTTCTAATTTACAAAAAGATATTCGAGATAAACTTCTGTTTTCTGAGTTTACTTCTTTCCAACAGTTGTGTGCAACTCTTCACAATTATCAACTGACTATGAGTCAAATGGAACAATCACATCCTATGGCTCCGAGTGATAAGGGTGATAGTAGTCAACAACCATTTGGGAAGTTTAAACCGAACAGAGAGTCCATTAAATTCAATGAAAACATCATCAACAACAATGTGAATGCGGCATTAGGTGTGCCTCCTATTTCTAAGTTTTTTAAGAGAGAAAGAAAGTTTACTCCTTTGAATGAATCATTGCATAGTATTATGAATAAATTATTGGAACAAAATGTGCTTACTCTTCCTCCTATAAGGCAGATAGATCCTGCAAAGATTAATTCACCCTATTTTGATAACAAATCTTTTTGTCAATTTCATCGTCATCCTGGGCATGATACTGAAAAATGTTTTGCTTTAGAAGGTAAAATTCAAGATTTGATTGATAATAATACTATCTCTGTTTCTGGAGTGAATGATAAAGGCAACACATCTGTAGCTCCTCCTAACCAAAATCTTCAAATTTTTACTGATCCATTACCTTCTCATACCTCTAATGCAATTAATACTAATGATTCCTCTTTCTCACCTGATGATCTTGTGTCCATGACTCCGAATGTGATTAACTTTGTGGAGCAGCAGAAAATCCCTAAAGAACTTTCCATCACCTTTGATTCTAGCGAAACTATCAGGGCACCTGATGGTCCTTTATATATAGTTGCAAAAGTCAAAAATACACCTTGTCGTGGAGTGCTTATTGATCCTTCTTGTATGGTTAATGTTATTACTGAAGAATTTCTTTTTACTTTGCAATTGAATCAAGTGATCTATGACAAAACAAATGTGGTTGTGAAATTATTTGATGCATTTTCTTCTCCTGCAATTGGTTCTATTACATTACCTATTGAGGTCCATAACAAATCCCTTGATGTGGACTTTGCTATTATTCCATCATCCGAACAATTTCATGTGAAGCTAGGCTATCCTTGGCTATCTTCCATGAAAGCTATTGCTTCTCATATTCACAAGTGTTTGAAATTTCCCCATAATGGTGAAGTTGTTACTATCAATCATAGTCTCTTTAAACCAGCCGAAAGAACTTCTAGCGTTCCTCTTGATTATTTTTGGCCTAAACAATTCCAACCCCTTCCTCTGCGAAGTGATCATCTTTTCAAATCTTATCAAAAGTGGAAAAAAGATATGATCCTATCTCTAAGTGAACCTAGAACACCCAAACTTGACATTCCTATTGTTCTTGAGAAGGAAGTTCTTCCTTTGAAAGATAAAACTAATGTCTTTCCTCAAGAAGATTCCCAACCCATCCCTATGGATGTGACTATGCTTATGATTAATAAACTTCCTAAAAGTAGACCTATCCCTCCTCGTCATGATGGACTTGGTCTCCTTCCTAAACCAAATATTCCTCCCTTATATGGAGCAGTTCCTCCTCCTTCCTCTTATGGAGAGAAGAGACCTTCCTCTTCTCCTATTATTCAACCTAAGAGACCACAACCTAAACACCCAAGTGATAAGGATGAGAATATTCATCCTCCTCAATCTTCGCAACTTCCTACTAAGACTAGACGAAATCATTCTGCACGTGAACGCCGATGAAAGCGTCGTCTTAGAGCTCAGGCAGCTGCTTCTCAAACTTTTCAATCCCCAAAAACACCTTCAGCCAATATTATTCCATTTTCTCCTCAGCCGACAATTGAGCCGAAATCTCCTAAACATAAGATGCATGATGGTCTTGATCCTGTGCAAGTTAAAGATCCTATTTTTATAAATCTTGATGATGATATAGATGAAAATGTTATTCATGATGAAAATGTTACTTCTCTTGCTTCTGATAGTGAATATGAACTTGTTGATATTGATAACCATTTATCTAATGAATTTTCTAAACCACTTATCCTAGCTCCTAGACAAGAACAACGTGGCTTGGAACATGAACATAGCCCTTGTTTGGATCTTGTGATAGCTCCATCTGCTGTGTTGAATGTTCCTCCTCTAGCGTGTTCCCTGCCTTCCCGAAACGTTGATCAGCAAGATCGGGGGGTAGATGACGTGCTAGACTAGTTCATTAGCATAGCAGATTCTCTCCTCCTCTCTTTTGTTACTTCTTCTATATGTTATTCTCATTCTTCTATTTGTTGTCCTTAGTGTTGTCTACTTGAGGACGATGCAAAACATTGAGATCTCTTTTGGTCTCTCTCATGTTGACTCAAAAGACACATGTGTTCCCTTCTTCTAGGTGACCTTCCTTGATTGGGGAATGAAGAACAATTATGCATACATACATATGATATACATGAATTATCATATAGCATACTGACCCCGAGGAAAGCGAAGTCACCTTGTGCTTTGTGTTTTGTGTCTATTATCCTTGGGCTTATCTCATACTTGTGGGCTAAATCCTTGTGATAACGTGCTCCTTTCTCATTTCTTATATGTATCACTACCTTAAAGCAATCACCCCCAGTGAGGCTTGTGCAATCGCTTTAACGTAGGGGGGCATACATCCCGTTCATATCTTTTCAAGATACTTAAAAAATTTTGACAAATTTAGCTTTGCCTTGAAAATTTTTGACATCTTTCTTGCATGACTCATAGTGAGGGAACCTTACTACTGATAGTCATGGTTCTCCCTCGTGATCTTCCCTTTTACTTTGTCAATCAAAGTCGTAAGATCCTTAGTCCACTGGGGGCTTGGTGTATCTTGCCTCCTTGACGTGGTGAAAGTTTTTCAATGTTGTTTCCTTGTACTTTACCGGAAGTATGAGCGTACGCTTATACTCCCGCTAAAGTGGGGGCTAAATGTAGCATCCTAAAATTGTGACACTTGCAATTTCGACCGCATTTGGGTCTTCACGATGGCGATGCAACACGGAACCTGAATGGAGACCCCGAAACTTGTCCACAACATCAAAAACTGCATTTCTCCAGCACCCTGCCTGATCCCTCCTTGCACCCTGCTGTCCCGGGAGGTGGGACCAGAGCGCCCAGCGCCCTGGACCATGGCGCCCAGCGCCCTGGTCCCTGGCCCTATTTTGGGCCCGGTCTCCTATGGGACTTCGGGTCTTTTTGTTTGCAAAATGGAAAATAACATTTCCTGGTCGGCCTAAGGTCGGGAAAATCAGTCTATCAACCCTAATTGGCAAGTATATAAACTACATTTTCCTCTCTCATTTGGGGAGAGGGAAAAAGGTGGAAACGATATTCAAAACATTCAAGCATTCAAGCATTCAAGCATTTCTTCAAGAAATTGATCATTTTAAGTCTCCATTCAAGGCCAAGTGTTGCATTCAAGACAAGGATTCAACCATTGAAGAGGAGATCACATACTACAACATACAACATACAACATACAACAACATCTATACCTTCGCATATAAGGATACAAACATCCTTACAACAAGGTATTAGTACTTGTTTTACATTACATTTACAGCATTTCTCATTTCTTGGTTAATTCCAAAACTGGGGTTTGACCTAAAGGCAAACCCCTCATCCCTAACCCAATCGTCCTCTCTTTTCTGTATGTAGGTTGCAGGTACGCGGCTGTAATTGAAGATCTGGAATCCTTGTGCAGAGACGAACAGATCCCCCTTTGTTTCGCGGATTTTTCGGAGGACCATGTGCACGCCGGGTGCCATTGTCCCATCAACTTTCGCTCAAATTTGCAGAACAGCACCGTCCCGACCTTTTACTGCTAATTCCAGGTCCGCAGCTTCATATCATATCCCTATCTCTGTTTATAAGAGAATATTTCTCACTTTCTATGCATTCCTAGCTTAATCATTCTATCCACATTCTTTACAAAAGAGGGTATCCTTGCTATCACAACCCCTGAAACTCATATAGAATCCAATCTTGCATTGTGTGGGATTGGATCTTGTGGGTTTCAACCCCTCTTTTGAATGTAAAGTCTCCCCTAAGTGAAAACCATCAACCCGAGTGACTCTCCCTTCTCTCTCCTTGGAGTTGGGGAGGGGAGAACAACTAGGGTTCGATTTTTTCCGCTTTACATAGCCCAAATCCTAACCCTAATTGAATTCTAATCCTAATTTTATCTAAACCCTAAAGTAATTGAATCTTAATCCTAAATTGAACCCTAACCCTATTTAATTTTAATTGAATCAAATCATTCCAAATCTATAAATTCGGTATCAATCTTCATTATCAATAACAACAATTTTGAATTCTTGTTCACTTACTATGCAAGTTTTTAGTACAATTCTAAGAGTCAATATTCTAACACAAGGAGAGAAAGAAAAGAAATGAAGGCTAGATGCATTGGATCTCAACAATGGAGTTTAAATGATTGATTTTCTCATTTGTTTTGATTGATTTCTTTTATGCATTCCTTTATTGAATTGTTATTGAAAGATTATTTTTTATTAGAGTAAAACAGGTTTTACAGGGACCCAAAATCCAAGCAAAAAACTAGTCACCGAGAAAAAACCGAATACCAAGCCACAATAGGCCAGTAGCAACAAAACAATAGAGAATATTATGATTATGATTGAATGAATTTTAATTGATTTATTGAGTAACGATTGAATTATTTTTAATAGATCAAGGTTTCATGGTTACCTATTTAGTCTATTATCATGCTTGAATTTAGCATACACACTAACCATAACACTAAACCCTGGCTATAACCATAGTTCTAACCTTAATCCTGATTGTAACCCAAACCCTAACCCTAACCCTAGCCATAATCCTAACCATGATTTAAAACCTAACCCTAGACATAAACCTAACAATAACCCTAACCCTTATCAAGATGTAAATCTTAATCCTAAAAATTACCATAATTATAACCCTTAACCTAACTATAACCCAAATCCTAAAACTAACCCTAATCCTAACAATGATGTAAACTCTAATCATGAGCTTAATCCTAATCCTAAACCCTACCCCAAACCATAGCCCTAACCCTAACCATGATTTGAACCCTAAACCTAACCATAATCCTAGAACCTAAACCTATCCATAATCTTAACAATAGCTCTAATCATGGTGTAAATCCTAATTATAATCTTAACCCTAAACTTAACCCTCACCATGATGCAAACACTAACATTAATCCTAACACTAACCCTTAACCCTAACCCTAACTCAAACCATGATGTAAACAATAACCTTTACCATAGTCCTAACCATAACTCTAAACCATTATCCTAATTATAATCCTAACCCCAACCCTAACCCTAACTCAAACCATGATGTAAACAATAACCTTTACCATAGTCCTAACCATAACTCTAAACCATTATCCTAATTATAATCCTAACCCCAACCCTAACCTAACCTAAACCCTAACCCTAAAAATAGGGAATGGTTATACAACCCTTAGGATGCACCTAACATCTATTACAATTTATTAATAATGTATAAAGAGTATTAATATCTTGGTGCATCCTAAGGGCTGGATAGGGTTTCCCCAAAAATAACCCTAAACCTAACCCTAACCATGATGCACACCCTAACCCTAGCCACAAAAATCTATTACAATTAATTAATAATGTATGAAGGATATTAATATCTTTGTGCATCCTAAGGGTTGTAAATAGTTGTTTCCCTAAAAATAACCCTAAACCTAACCCTAACCATGATGTACACCCTAACCCTAGCCATAATCCTAACCATGATGTAAACCCTAATCCTAACCGGGATGTAAATTCTAAGCTTAACCATATTTATAATTATAACCCTTAACCTAACTATAACCCAAACCCTAAACCCTAACACAAACAATAATCCTAACCCTAACCTTAATCTTAACCATAACACTAACCCTAATCTCAACACTAACACTAACAAAAATATTAACCATAACACTAACAATAATCTTAACCATAACCCTAATGATAATTGTAACCCTAACCCTAACCATGATACAAATCCTAACCATAACCATAACCATGATATAAATGAATATAAACACTAACATTAATCCTAACACTAACTGTTAACCTTAACCTTGACCATGATGTAAACCCTAACCCTAGTCATAATACTAATCATAATTATAACCCTAAGCCTAATCCTAACCCTAACCCTAACCCTAACTCCAAACCCACCATGATGTAAACCATAACCCTAACCATAATCCTAGCAATAACTCTCAACCCTAATCCTAATCATAGTCCTAACCCTAACCTAGCCATATCCCTAAACCTTAACCCTAACAATAATCCTTAGCCCTAACCCTTAAACCTAATCCTAACCATAACCCTAACCCAAAGCCTAACCCTAACCATAACCCAAACTCTATCCCTAATCCTAAGAGAAAATCCTATCCATAATCCTAATCCTAACCCTAACACAAACCATAACCCTAACCTTAACCTTAATCTTAAGCCCTAACCCTAACCATAATCCTCACTCTTACCCTAAGAATGTTGTAAATCCTAACCCAAACCCTAACTATTATCCTCACCCTAACCCTAAGAATTATGTAAATCCTAACCCTAACCCTAACCGTAACCTTAATCCTTACCCTAGCCATAATCCTAACTATTCATACCCTAACCCTAAGCCTATCCATAATCCTAAACCTAACCTTAACCCCAACCATGATGTAAACAATAAACCTAACCATAACCCCAAACCATAACCCTAATAATAATCCTAACCCTAACCCTAGTCCTAACACTAACCTAATTATTTAATCATAAACTCACCCTATTAATAATATTGCCCTAAACTTAACCCTAACCCTAATTGAACTTTAATCCTAAATTATTCCTAAACTTAATCTATCACAAACCCTAATCCTAATTGAACTTTAATACTAATTTAACCCTAACCTTAATGTAATTAAACCATAACCCTAATTCTAACCCTAACTTTGATGTAAACCCTAAACATAATTATAATCCTGACACTAAACCCTGACCATAAACATAACGTTAACATTAAACCCTAACCATAATCATAATTGTAATCGCAAACCCTAACCCTAACCATAATCCTAAACCAAAACCAAACCCTCACCTTGATGCTAATAATAACCATGTTATGCAACCTAACCATTATCATAACCCTAACCCTAATCATAACCCTAACCATGATGTAAACCTTAACCTTAACCACCCTAATCCAAAACATAACCATAAACCAAATCCTAATCCTAACCATACCCCCAATTACAATTCTAACCCTAAACCTAACTGTAATTATGCTTCCCCTAACCCTAACATTGATGTAAACCCAAAACATAATTGTAATCCTAGCCATAAATGTAACCCTAATAATAAACCATAACCATAATCCTAACCATAACCATAATCCTAACCCTAACCATAATCCTAAACCAAAACCAAACCCTAATGTTGATGCTAACCCTAACCATGATGTCTCATTAGATTCATAACCCTAACCCTAAACCCTAGCCCTAATCATAACCCTTACCCAAACCATGATGTAAACCTTAACCCAAAACAATAACACTAAACTTAACCCTAATACTAACTATAACTATAATACTTGCCATTAAATAAAGCTGTATATTATCATTAAATAAAGTTTAATATATTTTACATTTTAGTATATGCTTTGATCTTGCAACAATATATATTAATTGATAGTCTAAATAGATATATAAAATTTCATATATCTCCATGTACTAATAAAATAATATTTAACATAATTCAATTTAATAAAAATATACTATATAATTATATTTTTTTTGTTTTATGTTTTCCATGTTGCGTCACGTGACTGCTACTAGCATATATACCTCAAATTTTAATTTAATCTATATAAAATATGCTAAGAGATATCCTTCTCAAGGCACCTATTTTTAATCAATTTTACACCCTAAAATCAAATAGGCATCCCAAGAAGGATATCTCTCGGTGTATTTTATATAGATCACGATGCACTGAAAAGGGGGACATAGTCACAAACAAAGCTCAAGTGTCAATATGATAGTTTCCAACCAAAACTAAAACAAATGAACCCAAAACCTCCAAAATGCATATCAAAAGAGATTAAGCATACAAAATGAAGCATAAACAAAACAAAAGAGAGAAGAAACTCTCTAAAATGCTCCCATGTTGCTTGATAACTCTCCCTCGTTCTTCTCCTCTCCAACATCCAAATGTGTGAATGTAGCTCTCAGTTTAGCATGAAGCCATGGATGTCAAATGGACTATTGAAATGGTTGAATATGAACTCCTATTGCTATGCTAATGCAAAAGAGTATTGTTGCTATGAGAAAGCTTAAGTGTAAATGTCCATGCAAGTATACTAACAATTTTAAAAATGCTTCCTCCTTTGCTTGAGGAATGAGACTCCTTTTATAGGCAAAATGGTTGAATGAATGGTCAAGATTTATTTGTCTTGTGGAAGGCTAGGATTGCATGATCTTCAATCCATGTGATAGTTTTCAAACCAATCACATGTTGACAAGTGTCAATATGAGAGGGCTTGAGAGGAGAGGGAAGAAGCATTTAATGCTTGAGAGGATATGAGGGTAACCTCATGTGGTTGGGTTATTGGATAAAGCTTTTATACAATGGATAAATGAATGTGCAAAGGTTAAAGGATAACCATGGTCAAAGCATTGAATGCCGGAAGAGACTTGAGGGTTAGATGGATGGTTGAGTTAGAGAGAAAAGTCTCTAACCCAGGGTCAAAAGGTGAGTTAGCTTTTAAGACTTTGTAAGAGCCTTAAATGTTTTGAAGACTTTGGAGTTTAACTTATGGAAGGATTTTAATGTTTGTAAGAGCCTTTATTGTTTTGGAAGACTTTGAGGGTTATTTTGGGTTTAGGATTGTGCAAATGTTTAGGAGAGGATTTAGGCTAATTGAGAAGGGATTAGAAGAATCTAAAAGAGGGGTTAGTGAGCAAGTGGGTTTTGTAGGAGAATGCAAGTGGGTGAGGATAAATAGGATTTAAATAAATATTTATTTATTTAAATAAATCTTAATTTATTTAAATGAGAAAAAGGGGGATGAAGCTATAAATGCTTGAAGACTTTGAGGGAAACCATTGAAGGTCGAAGAAGACTTTAGAAGGAAGCCATTAAATGTTTGAAGACTTTAAGGGAAATCATTAAAGGCTTGAGAAGACTTTAGAATTAAACTATTAAAGGCTTGAAGACTTTGAGGGTGTTAACTTGCGACTTGCATTTTCTAGAAAGTGCAAGTAGGGGAGGGATTTTAGGAATTTAAATAAATTTTTATTTATTTAAATGTGAGAAAGGGATCTTGGGGATTTAAATAAATATTAATTTATTTAAATGTGAGAAAGGGGAGTTTGGAGATTCAAATAAATATTAATTTACTTAGATGTGAGAAAGGGGATTTTGGGGATTTAAATAAATATTAATTTATTTACATGTGAGAAAAGGGGATTTTGGGGATTTAAATAAATATTAATTTATTTAGATGTGAGAAAAGGGATTTTAGGAATTTAAATAAATATTAATTTATTTAAATGTGAGAAAGGGGATTTTGGGAATTTAAATAAATATTAATTTATTTAGATGTGAGAAAGGGGATTTTGGGGATTTAAATAAATATTAATTTATTTAAATGTGAAAAAGGGAATTTAAATTTCTTGATGCTTCTGGATTAGATTGTGTGCAATTTTTTATCATCAACGTTTTGAATCATACTCCATGATTCATCATCAGGATGAGAGAAGAGTTCAAAGGAGATGAAAGATGACAAGTTACAGATCTAGACTGGATATAAAGATGAGAGAGGAGAGAGAGAAAGAAAGCACAAGGGTTAAGGTAAGGAATAAAAATAAAACAAATAAAAAGTAAATCAGAAGACTCTCAATAAGAAAAACCTAGAAAAAAGAAAAGAACACATCCCAAAGAATAAAAATAAAAATACAAAACAAAGACAATATAACAAAAGAATAAACACCAAAGAGTATATAAAAACCTAACAAAATACATACAAACATACATATTTATGGTAGCTTTAAAGGGAATTTAATTAAACAAATATGATTTATTTATTTAATTAATTGTCTGAATTTGGTTAAGTGAATTAAATCAAATAAATTGAATAATTTATTTAATTAATAGGAGAAGAGGGTTAAGATGAATTAATTAAATATTAATAGTTGAATGATGGTTAAATAATCAAATAAATACTAAGTATTTATTTAATTAAGTGGACAAATTTGGGTGTCTATATTTGTCCCTCTTTGAGATGGTGTAGTTTATCGCATCATTTCAAAGAAAAATAAGTAAGCATGGTAGATGCCCTAGCATGCACCAAGTTGGTGGTTAGGTATGACCCCTTGAGAGATTGGATGAAATTGCGAAAATTCAGGTGATCTCTTCAAATTTTGGAATAAAATTAGGCATGGTAGAATGGAGGATTCTGATGGAGTGATGGAGGAGAAGGGTAAGCCAGTGAGTACCCTAAGGTCATGCACGAGATACTATGTAAATGCAATATTTTGTGGTGTCGTTGGTTGATGCGATACAGTTGATCACTATGGTCTTGGTGCAATTGTTTGGATAGTCTAGTGCAATTGTGTGAATTACCCCAGTGGTAGTCAAAGCATGATAGTTGATGTCATTTGTTTTCTTAGACAAGATAAAGTCTGAGTAATTGAGTCAAAGTGACCTGTTGCGACTTAGACAATTGATTTAATTTCCTGATGAAGTCAAGGTATCTGAGTCAAAGTACCCGTTGAGACAAACAATTGTTGTAATTGTCCATTTAGACTATGTTTGATGGGTTGACCAATTGATAGTTGGGTTAAAATTGTCAAAATCTGCAAAGACAACAAGGATGGTCCACGACCAACCTACAACAGTGACAAACCCAAATTTTGGGCGAAGAAAAAAAACATCATTAATGATGGTGTTGTAGATGCAAAAACCATCAAAATCACCCAATCTATAGTCAAAATTGCAGGGCAAACAGATAATCCTAACAACCACACTGTCAATCAAGGTAATCCCCAAATCAATCAAGGAAATCAAGCTCCCAACAGGCAACAAGAGGCACCTAAAAATAGGTACCCTAACTAGAAACCCAATCGAACCTACACACCCTTAGGAGAACCTCTTGAAAATATATTATGACAAATTGTATCTTTTAATCTCATCACGTTGCCTAAAACATCAAACTACGAACCACAGGTTAAACCTTCCTAGTGGAGAGATAATGAGTATTGTGAATTTCACAAGGGAAAAGGACACAAAACAAACAACTACCATCGGTTAAAAGATATCGTTCAAGATCTTGTTGATCGAGATGGCATAGAAGTAGATGGCCATAATGCAAAAAATTCCAATACTGATTATACAATGTTCAAAAATCCACTCCCATCAAGGTAAGAACCAAGATAACACGGTGAACTATACACACACACATAGAATTTGTCCATGCATTATCATTGTTACTTAGAATTTGGATGTTTTGTAGGAAGCCATTGTATTAGGTTCTAGCTCTTCCACTTGTTGGAATTGCTTTTTGACCTCTAATACTTCATTTGCATCCCCATTCCACTCTCCACAATCATCAACCACTTCAAACCTTCATTTGTCATCTTGGTGTGAGTGCTTAAGTTGAGGGCATACTTCATGTAGCTACAAGATCTTGAAGAGGAGAAGGACAAGGAAGAGCCAACATCATCAAGCATAGGGAGAAGTATGTGAGTTATCTAGTTCTTTAACTTCCTCTTTTCTTTGTTACTAATCTTTCTTGATATGATTTGAATGGATTTATCTTCATGTTATGCTTGTGGTTGAAAGTTTACTAGCATAATTTCATTGTGATTGTCACTAACCCTATTTTCATGGCATCAAATTAAATTTAAATTTAAGGTATATATGCTAGTTAAATAAATAAAGATCTATTTAATTAATAGAAGGCTAAGGATAAAATAATTAAATAAATCAAATATTTATTTAATCAGGCTAGGACAATTTTAGGTGTCTACACTTAGAAAATCTAGAATCTACATTATTGCTCTTGGAGATTTGAAACCATTCTCAAACATCCCAAAAGTATATACATGAAATATATATATAAAAGTATAAGAAATTAAATATCCATATAAATATCGCTTTTACTTAAATTTTTATTTTCATGTATATTTTATACGAAAGAGGTAGATTTTGAGCCATATAAGGAGACATGGATAGATCTGTGAAGAGAGAGAAAGGTATTTTCGCTTCTTGAAAATGTGATTGTGTTGTGCACATTATAGTTCATGTTCATATTATGTCTTTTATGCAGCCAAAAAGTGGTGTGGCCACTTTTTTGTTCCTTATCTTTCTTCACTTACTTTGTGATGATTTACTACTCTTAGAGAGGATCCGTTGTTGGATGACTTTAATATTAGTGAATTGTATATACATGTTAAGTCATTATTTCTTGAAAATTATGGATACATAAATGATGATATATTATTTATGAGTAAGTGTACACTTACTTTTAGGAAGTGAAGCATTGAAATGGTTTGATTCATCATGCATATTTTTTATTTTTTTATAATATTAGCATGTAATTTTATTAGATAGTTTTCTCACCCTAGAATGATTGAGGATATCTATAGCTCATTTTCATATATCTTTCAATAAAAGCTTGTCCACCCTCTTCATTTGATGTTCAACATGACTACTTTTTCATAATTTTATGGGACCTAGATTTGTTATCTAGAGTACACTTAATTCCCTTGCACTTGGGCCTAATCTTGTATTCCACAAGGAAACTAATTCATATATAAGTAAACATGTGGAAATATAGGGCAAAAGGGGTAAAAATGACCACTTTTTCCTTAAAATCAACGAAAAATAAAGTTTGGTCAAGTAATTTGAGATGTCTATGGTCAAATTAAGAATATTAGTGCTCACAATCTAGTTTTTAACTTCTTTTTAAAAGTCAAGGAAATTAAGAGGGTACAATATTGAGAGTGCACGGTGTTGTTCTACGTTGTCACAATAATATAACATAGTGTTAGGTGTGCTACACCCATTTTTTAGTTTCGTTAAGTATTTCGTAAATCTCTTTGGTAGAAAATTACCTAAGATCATGTAGTAGTTAATATTTTTATGAATTATTTTTGTTACTATTTCCAATGCTTGCATATGTTTTGAAAGAATTTTATGAACATAAATCACAACACAATATTGATTAATTTATTATAAATAAATACAATATATTTTTTATTTTTCAATGAATTAATAAATATGATCAAATATGTATCCTACTATTTAAATAAATGTGACCAAAACTATTTAGATAGATATATCTTATCATATCATTACTTGTATATATGTACACAAACATATTCTTCTCCACACTTATCACATTTCTACTACAATAATATAGCCTAGTTACAGCCTTATGTACATGATTCCAATTATTATAATTAGCATTCTTATTTACATCCTTTACTAACATGATTTTTTTTTATAATTTAATTTGACAGGGAAGTGTTTGGTATACATCTGCTCCTCAAGGGGAGATGGATCGTGTTGGTTACAATGGCAAGTGAGAGGCAGGGGCCCACTTTGGACAAATCCATTTCAATCTCAACGGGAGATGGATACCACGCTGGTCACAATGCCAACTTGTGGGCCGGACTGCAAAACCATCAACCTAGTTTGGACACTTCAGTGTTATTCCATTCGCCCATAATAATTTTGGCCAATGGTATTGCCTGCCTCTTGTTTTAATGGGTACCTGGAATGTTGAATTATCTTTATATTCCTTCCCTCTTCTCCTTATCTCCATTAAGATTACAGAATACTCTCCTCACTTGTCATCCCCGGAAACATGAGCATTTCAAAGGCATTGGTAGCTGTGAGTGTTGCTTGCATTCATGGATTCAGAGATCGGGGCATTCATTTCAAACATGTCACAAATAATATGATGCCTCACCTTTCATTCGGTGCTGCTGCTGCTGCTTCATCTGTTTTAGCCCTTCACCACTCCGATGGGAGGAACTTTGCAGAGAAGAAGAAACAGCAGTCAGATAGTGAAGAATCATTAAAGCGTGTGATGTATCTCAGTTGTTGGTCTCCTTCATAAATGTTTATTATTATAAATCAATTATGTCCCCTCTCCATAATTGTAAATTATTCTGCTGGAAGGAGATGTAGGGGCGTACCAATTACGAGATTCCAATCCAGCAGGCCCCAATTTTGTAAATGCTTTTCTTTCTTTTAACGAAGAGATTATCAGATTACATCCATCTCAATTCCAATTTGGTGTTTTATCGGCTCATATAATTTCCATATATGTTTTCATTGATAGTGTGGAATTACGTTTGGAAGGAAATGTATGGGTATGCCCAGTGCCATACCAGAATCCAATCCAGACAACCTCCAATTTTGGACTGGTTTTTCATGAACTGGTTACTAAATTGCACTAATCTCATTTCCAATTCGTTTTGGTTTTCATATTTAAAATCACGCTCTCTGCCAATTCCATGCAACCCCCACTACAAGTTTCTTACTTACCAATTATTAAGGTTAGGATCTAAAAAATAGATTTTTAAAGCTGATGGTCCCATGAATTTTGTAGTGTAATTCAACTTAAAAATGTAAGCACCCAACCAATTTATTTCTCTCCAGAACTATTTTTTAATAGAAATAAAACTTAGATTTTTGACAAGTGGCAGATAACATCCTAAGCTGGTGGGGCAATTTCTAGTCCCACCCCTTTTTCACCCCCTCAAATTTGCACGCCTAAAATGTAGGGGCTTCTATTTTTTTTGGAAAAGATTATAAATAATCTTATAGCACAAAAAAATTATTCATGGGACCACCTCTTCCTTAAAAATAGAGCTTAAGCCCCTCTCATGGGACCCCTACCTAAGGGCAGATCCCCATGCGACTCTCTAGCTTATTTTGGGTAGTAGCTGCTACTCAATTTCTTTAGCAGCAATTTGTGGAGCTGGTGGCCCCATGAAAATTAAATTTTGTTGCTTATAAAAACAAGTAGTTATTTTAAAGTTATTTTAAATTGTATTTTTAATATAATCTTTAATAGCAATAAATTTTCACCTAAATTTTAGAGAAAAAATGGAAACATAAAAAGAGAGAAAAAAAATTGTGGAGCCACTTGTCATTCTTCTCAATAAGCAACTGCTGCTTATTTTCAGTCCCCCTGTTTTTTCAAAGCTTATTTTTAAGTTTTAAGCAATGGCTGCTAAGTAGAATTTACATTTAAGTAGCATGGGGACATGGGGTAAGATTCCACATGCACTTGTAAGTATTTAAAAAGAAAACATATATTGGTCTTATAATACAAATGGATGGTGCCCAAAAGGTTGGATTTCGAAAGGGAAGCATTAAGAGAAAATATTCATCCATGGCGATTCAACGAGGGAGCAAAAGAACTTGCTTGAGGATTGTGCGATAATTGGAAGATTCGTCCGTCAATTTTAACACTCGGGAATTCTCTTTGGTTGAATATTCTTTTGGCTTTGGAATTTTGGTCATGGGATCCATTACTTCAAACTGGAAAAATTTAGCAATGATTGTATTTATTGATGTGGAAATAATAAATAGTAATTTAGGCTATATGTGTGAATTTACATTATTTCATTTTGTAAAATCTCTCAAGAATTGATGATAAGCATTGAAGATGACAATTGATATCAATATGTTTAATCTATATGTATGAGATAATCTATAATATTGGTCATGACATTCATATGTTGACCATCTTTTAAAAGATGCAATTTAGATTAAAAAAAATCATTTGCCAACAAGTAAGATGATAGTTAGACTACAAGTCTTATTTATCAATTTATTTTGTGGGGTACTTTTAGATCTTCTTACAGTTGGACAGAGTGTTATTGCATAAACAAAGTAGGGAGTGTGTAAGATTAGTGTAGTTTTACCCAATATTGCACTAGGACTTGCATCCATAGGATGAGATTTATTATTTGTAATGCTCAAGATTTGAAATTTTAAATGAAAAAAACAAGCTTGCAAGTTTCTATTTAAACCAAAAGAAAACCTCAAATAGATCTTAAAAAAAGGAATCCAACAAACTAATAACAAAAACAATCAAAGCAAATATTACCATAAACTCCATTGTTGAATGATATAGCTCTAATGATAACTAGTATGTGGATACTCTTACACAATAGATACCTATTTTGACCAACGTGTAGTTAACTTAAAGTGGGATAATGAGAAAATGAATGAGAGGGTAACTCTATTTGAAAATTTCACACTTACCAGCATTTTATCCTCAACAACTAGTTGTGTTCATATTCTCTTAGCTCTTTGGATGACAATAAGAATTAATTATGTTTTTACATTTTAGCCATCATATATATAACAAATAAATATTCTACTTTTATGCTTATTAGTGTGCTACACAATATTACTTTTCATGGTGTGGCATTGATAGTGTGAGATTTTGCCAAGATCAAAAGCTCAATGAAAAGTACAAAATAGAGAGACAAAATATAGGACAAGAATAAATTGTATTCTCATCAATAGATAAAAAATGGTTGTTACATAGAATGAATATGAACCTGCTTATATAGGCAAGGCTATATGGATATGTGAGCACACAAACATGACATGTGGCTCAATAAGAAACAAGGGTAGGTAGGAAATAGGTGTGGTAGGTAGGAGAAACAATAAAATATTCTATATGAGGTGGATCACCCACCAAAGGTAGAATTATCACTCCACAATAAGTGGATATGATAGAGTAATAACAAGATCACACCATAAAGGGTGGAATTCTCCTACACGCACTATCCCAATGTGGCACAAACACCCAAGTGTCTCATACCCAAACTACTATGAAATGCATGTACCTAAGTAAACTTAAATAAGGTGTAATAATATCCAACGTGAATAAATAATTACACCAACACCCCCCCTTAAGTGCAACTTAGGGGAATGCACTTAAGTCTACAATGCAATTAACCAATGCAAGATGGATCTCGGCTACAAGGCCATGTTAGGTACCCATGTACAAATGCAAATGCATGCAAACCAATGCAATGAAATCTCTCACAAAGCGGGGAAAGAGAGAAAAACCCAATGGGAAAAAACCCTCCCCCAAAAGAGAGATGAAAACAATACAATAGAAATCTCATATAACTATGTAAGGAACAAAACCCCATGTGAGGAAAAATTTCCCCCCATATGAGAGAAGAAGAGAAGCTAGGTAGCCCCCCCTCACTGTAGAATCTGCACCAATGATAGAAGCTCGATGATGTATGAAGAAACTGCTCCATGAACGTCGAACAAAATTCCTCCCCTTAGGAAGAAATAAAACCAAAGGTGTATCCATGAAGTCTCCCCAATCATGAAGGGAAGAGATATGAAAAAAAACTCATGATGAATGAAGTCTCTGAAAACTGCTCAAGTGTCCCCATGTTGCTGCTGAAAGATACCCCCTCCAAAGTTGGTAAACTGCTCCACACTGCTGAAAAAGGCACTCTGAGATCTAGTGGATATGAATGTAGAACAAGTCCCAAAGACTCACATGTCTCCTCTAAACATAAAGAGACCTTCAACTGCTACACATAAGTATCCACAATCATGTCAACCTCGAAAGAATGATCATGTAGAAAATGAACAAGAGGGTCAGAGTGTCCCTCACAACAATCGAAGAAGGATCATCTTCATCAAAGAGAAGATGAATATCATCAATGATGTCTACCAAATCTACAATGTATGATTCCACAAACAAACCTGCAATGTTTGTCAAGTAATCATCCCATGAAACTGAAGTTGGAAGACAAGATATATCATGTTGCACTAAATCACAAGAAGGCAAAACTATCACACTATCTGCATCATCAAGTGCAATAGGTGATGTGATTTCAATAGGAGGAGATGAAACACAAGGCTCGAGAACAGGGTCACATGTGAGAATCCCCAAGTTCAAGTACCCAAAGTTCTCAAAATCTAAATCATCACAAGAAGTGTGATCATCATATGTAGAATCATCATGTGTAGAATCATCATATGTGAAATCATTCTCATTAACAAAACCTAAAAAGGAGTATAACTGAGATGCATGATCAACCACCCCAGTCACAATGCTAGCTCTAGTCTCCAAGTCTCTAATGAAAACTGACTCAAATGTGAACTCCACAATTCGCTTAGTTATTCCATGTGTGATTTGATAGATGGAAAGGAGATTGTTTGTCAAATGAGGTACACACAACACATCATTGAAGGATTTATCCCCAATGGCAATAGATCATTTCCCAATCACATCCATGTATGTACGATTGCCCATCAAAATCTACGGCATGGTGCAAGGCTCAAATGTAGAAAACATAGACTATGAAGATGTCATATTATGAGAAGCCCCTAAATCTAGAAGCCATCTCCCTGAATCATGACTTGTAGTAGCACAAAGAGCTTTTCCTTTTCTTGTTCCAAAAGAGTGAGTCTTCCCACTTGTTGAGGCCATTAATGCTTGCCCTTTCCCTTTTGATTGTGAGGAAGTGGAAGTTGATGAATCCTCCTTCTTGTAGGCATTAAGCAAATCAATGTTGTTCTTTTTGAAAATGTGTGTGAGCTCATCAATCTTCTTAGAATGGCAACGATGCTCCTCGTGACCAGAATTTTTACAATAGGCACAAGTAGGTCTCTCCCTCTTTGGTGAATTGTCCTTCTTGGAAGAGGATGAATCTCCTTGGTGTGGAGAAGGTGGTGCTTTGTCCTTAGGATTTGATTGCCATTTCTTCTTATTTGGGTTGTCCTTTCCTTGATTTCCTTTATTCCCTTGATTTTCCACTAATGCTTGAGACTTAGAAGTCTTAAGAATACTCATGCTTATCAACTTAGTTTTTTCCATCATCAGCATTTCAGTGAAAGCATCAAATATAGGCATTGTGTAGCTTGAACCCATCGTCATCCTATGG
Organism: Cryptomeria japonica; assembly: GCF_030272615.1. NCBI lineage: Eukaryota > Viridiplantae > Streptophyta > Pinopsida > Cupressales > Cupressaceae > Cryptomeria > Cryptomeria japonica. The sequence goes on along the minus strand of NC_081407.1, from coordinate 681,581,064 downwards.
GTTTGGAAACTAGAAACAAATGTTGCATATTCTTGTGGAAGTTTTCCCATCAAATTGAAGATCAATTGAGTATCTCTCTTATCAATTCCACATCCTTGAGTTGTGCCCTCAACTCTTTTTCCTTAGTGACATAATCTTGTATTGTATCAAAGTTCTTGGGATCTAACATGGTGAGATCACTATCAATTTGATATCCTCTAATCTCATCAACTTGACCATACAAGTCTTGAAACTTTTGCCAAGCATCCTTGATTAGAGTACATTTCTCAATATGAAAAATGAGATCCTTTGATACATACTTTCTTAAGGTACCAATTGCCATGATATTTTTAGTGAGCCAATCCAAGTGAGCAACAGGATCAACCTTAGGATCAACAAGAGAAACAATAGTTCCATCAATGTAATAAGTTGGTCCTTTTTTCATAAGTTTACTCTATGCATCAATTTTCCAAGTAGAATAATTATGAGGAGTTAAGAGAGGAAACTTAGAAGAACCCATAGCAGCAAAAAGGAAGGAACACAAGAGCACAAAAGCACAAGAGACACCCCTCCAAATTCACTCAATCAAAGTACCCCCCCCAAAATGATGATTTTGGCACTTTATATGTAGTGTGTGTGCAATAGGCTATTTGCAAACAATGGCAAGGTGGACTTATGATTTTGTTTTACAACTTCCCCAATGGCTAAGGAATACAATGCAAAAGACCAAAATGATAGATCTATGCAATACAAGTGCCAAATTGGCCAAAAAATACCATATGCTGAAAGTACAATTTCTACTCAAAATCATTGCAAACGGATAGGATATTATGAAAGTAGAGGAAAACTTATGCACTTTAAAAAAAGTGGCACCTAAAAAGGAGTTCATATGAGCCCAAACAAAGTCCTGGAAGTTGCAGAAACAGGGGTTGACCAAGTACAGTCACCAAAAACTGATATTTTTGAAAAATTTGTTCATAAAAATCAGAAAATAATGCCACCACAAGAAAGTACATGAACAATTAGCTCATTTCAAAAAAACTTGCACACAAAAAGGAGCAAAAATGAGAAAGATATGGCCTTCCAAAGTTTAACTGCAAAATTGAAAAGCTCAACGGGAGGGGGCTGATAAAAAAATTTAAATGATAATGTCAGCGAACTGTGGAGTTAAATTTGATAGCCGTCGCGAAAAACTTCACCTCCTTGCCTGATTGGATGTTTGTACGGTACGGACTTGACACATGTCACAATCTGATAGGAAAAAAAATGACATGGAAATATGGATGATGATATGTCAGATGACGTGGATGTCGAGGTGGCAATAACTGTGATGTGGCACCTGATCGTAAGCTATTGAGTGGGCTGACTAGGCAGTTGACTAGATCGACGGTACCACTGACTGTGTGGCGGGGTCCACGTGGCAGAGGTCGCATGGAAGCCGCTTGGAAGGGCGGAGGTTTCAGTAGTGAAGGTGTGTGGTAGAGGCAAAGGTGTCGGCAGTGGGGCTACGTGGTAGAGGTGATTGCCTGAGCAGGTCGGCGTCGGTAGGTGATGGTATTGGTCGTCGGGAGAACTCCGGCAGGGAGTCAACGGAAGCAGGATGGGCCAATAGGAGCAGGGTGGCGACGCTACACAGGACGGTGACCAATGGGAGGTCAATGATGGCAGCAGAGGCAGCCCGGAGGAGGCATTGGCGGGAGGGAAGGCAGGCACTGGCGGGAGCATGGGTGACTATAGGTCGCGGGTTCGCCAAGGAGGAAGTCGGCGGACGGTACGACGTTAGGGCATAGTGGAAGATGCGATGTTGGGGCACGGCAGCCCTGGCAGGTAGTCGACACAAAATTTGCAGTATGACCAATATGGGCCTGTAGAGTACGGGATGGGGGGTGGTTACAGGACCCCCAAAAAAAAATTTGATGTTTTTTTTTAACAACCAATAAACTTTACAACCCAAAAAATTGATTTTCTACAAAATAAAGATATTTTAAATATTTTGCAGAAAATAAATATTTTTTTTTAATAAAATCGTACCGTATAGCCTAATAGGCTGTTTTTTTCCTCCAAGCCTGAAAATTGACTTTCACCCAATATAGGCGAATTTATAGTCAAAATTTATGGAAATGGACACTCGGACGCAATGGTGAGGTCGAATCTGGTCTAAAACGCCTCCAAATGATGCTTCTCCTCAAATATACCTCTTGACGCAACAATAATGCCTCTCAAAGATGAATCAATGATGCTCTAATGGCTCTGATACCATGTGAGATTTTGTCAAGATCACGAGCTCAATGAAAAGTACAAAATAGAGAGACAAAATATAGGACAAGAATAAAATGTATTCTCATCAATAGATAAAATATGGTTGTTACATAGAATGAATATGAGTTTTCTTATATAGGCAAGGCTATATGGATATGCGAGCACACAAACATGACATGTGGCTCAATAAGAAACAAGGGTAGGTAGGAAATAGGTGTGGTAGGTAGGAGAAACAATAAAATATTTCACATGAGATGGATCACCCACCGAAGGTGGAATTATCACTCCACAATAAGTGGATATGATAGAGTAATAACAAGATCACACCATAAAGGGTGGAATTATCTTACACACACTATCCCAATGTGGCACAAACACCCAAGTGTCTCATACCCAAACTACTATGAAATGCATATACCTAAGTAAACTTAAGTAAGGTGTAATAATATCCAACATGAATAAATAATTACACCAACAGATAAGTGTTGCTAGATATTCTATGTCACCATTATTTAAAGTGATTTTTCTTAAATAGGGTACATGTTATTACATCATTACACATGGCTTGCCCTTTGATGGTACATAATGGCACATGTCAAGTTCAAGGAATGATTTTAACAAGTTTGCAAGAAGAACTAACACATCAAGTACATATTGATCAATGAGATGAGCTTCCTTAGAGAAAATTTGTTAGAAAATATATATTATTAAATCGGTTAGGCATTCCCACAAAGTGTGAGGGATATGTATTAAATAAAATCAATTAAAATAAATATTTCATTTTATACTACATGTAATTCATATGTATTACATTTTAACACTTACATTACATAATATTGAATATATTATTTATCAATTATTATTAGGAAATTATAACAATAATTAATGCAACAAGGTACAAGGAGGTTTTGTGGTGCTTACCGGCTCTCCTGCATCTACTGGCTTCTGATATCGGCGAACGCGATCGAATCTGTGCACCAATACCATCGTTGCTGACTGCACTCTATGCTCTCTCTACACTTTGATCTCTTAGGTGTGTGGATGACAATGAGGATGTTTTCCCTCGTAGTCTATATTATAAACTACCCTAGCCCTAGGGGATCCCCCGAGTCAGTCTTCTTTATCCCGTGACTCTATCACTTTATCCTATCTTGTCAGTCCTTTTTAGCCTTTCTTTCTTATCGAGAGATTGTCTGCGATCTTTTCAAACATTTTTCATTCAATCTCTCGAGGGGGAATATCATTCCCATCTTGGGGCAACTTTGTATAAGTTTATCTTATCTTCTTTGAAACAACACGACAAGCTGCATTGTCTCAAAGAGGGGCAAAATGTAGACACCTAAAATTGTCCTATCTAATTAAATAAATATTTTTATTTATTTAATTATTTTAGCCTAAGTCTTCTATTAATTAAATAAATTCTTATTTATTTAATTAATTTATTCTTGTTCTTCCAAAATCTTTCCTCATTTAAATAAATACTTTTTTTATTTAAATTATCATTTTTCCTAAATTAAATAAATACTTTTATTTATTTAATTGATCTCACTTCTTCTATTAATTAAATAAATCTTTATTTATTTAATTAATTAATTCATTAGTCATTTCTATCCATGACACATGTGATCCGTCTCTTAATTCCTACACTACCTACCCTCTTATTATTTTCTTATTTCCTTTACCTACCCTCTAGTCCTAGTCGACCATTTATCTTTTACACCTCTTAATCTTTTCCCTTCATTTCTTACAGTGTCTTCTATATAAGGAGATTCTTCCTTCATTATCAAGCCTCAACTACACTTTCAAACTTTCATATGCGATCAAGCCTACTTGCAACCACATTTTTGTTCTTTGTTGAGCTCTTGTGCACACATAAAATCTGAGAGCAAACATATCAAGCAAGATCAATGGAGATAGGAAGAATGGAGATTCAAACCCTAGTGGACATGTGATGGTATAATCTTTTTGATTTCGTTGGTTTGCATTGTCTTAAGTAATCTTCATATGTTATCGTGGATCTTTGTTGTTGTTAGGTTAGGGTTTTGTGATTGAATTCATTTGTCTTTCAACATTGTTGTTCCATTTTCACCATACATATTTTGGCACGCCCGGTGGGACATGGATTTTTGTTAGATCTATGTTTTTGCAGGTTTTTCTAACCCCATATTGCTATTTTGTAAAACAATTTATAGAATAACTTTGTGCAGCTAGGGTTTTGGACACAAGATTAAGATCTTGGAGAGATTTGATCTAATCTCATAAACGGCTTGGAATTTTTGTACCATATTTTTTTTGCAAGTTTGGGACACTATCAAGAGATTGCAATCCAAAATTCAGATTTTTTGGAGCATATTTGAATTTTCTATGAATTTGTTATGAATTTTCAGAAAAAATTAATTTTGAGAACAAATCAGCGAATTTTTCCAGATTTTCTTATTTTTTTTGAAATTTTTCAGATTTATACATAGGATCTGTTCTTTTTTATTTTAGTGTTGATGCAAAATATTTCCTAAAAAATCAGATCTTTAAAAATTAGGGTTTTTCATTATTTTGATCAGATCTCACAAACCGCTTCGAAATTTGACATAAAAAAAAATTTGCTGATCAATAATAGTATCAAAAGTGTTCAATTAAAAAATCAGAGCTTTCGAAGCATATTTAAGTTTTCTATGAATTTTTTATGCATTTTCATAAAAAAATAATTTTGAGAGCAAATGAGAGAATGTTTCGGATTTGTTTATAGTTTTGGAAAGGTCTCAGAATTATACACAGGATCTGTTCTTTGTGATTTAAATTTTGATGCAAAATAATTCCTAAAAAAAATGATCTTTAAAAATTAGGGTTTTGCATTATTTTGATCATATCTCACAAACTGCGAGGAATTTTTGCATGAATTTTTTTATGCAGGTTGGGAATGCTATCAGGAGTTTCAAGTAAAAAATTCAAATTTTTGGGATCAATTTTGCATTTTCTATGATTTTTCATAAAAAAATAATTTTTGGAAGAAATTAGTAAAAAATTTGGATTTTCTTACATTTCTAGAAATGTGTTGAAATTTTACAGGTGGTATGTTTTTTATGATGCAAAAGAACTCATGGTAAATCATATCTTTGAATCTATCAAAAAACGTCTTGTCGAAAACCCCTATTTCACAAAGTCTTTTGGATCTAAAATTTACCTAAGTTGTGTGCTTGCAGGAGGGATATTATTTCAAAACTATTAATAATCTTGGTGCAAAAACTTTGGGAAATATTTGATTTTAAAATTGCTTTCTTTGTTTTCATAGATTAGCAAACACTTCAATTGGTGCACTAAAATTGAACCAGTGTCTTTTGTGTCTTGAGTAAATGGCTCTTTTATGTTTGTCTTTAGAGGGTCTGCCTCCCCGTGAGGTCATTAGGACTACTAGTGAGGAGGGAATGACCCAAGTGGTAGCGAGGAAAACCCACCTCTTCCGAACCACTATAAATAATTGTATCCATGGTGAAAGCCATGGGTAACGTATGTTGATTAGTTCATACCGACACTATGTCTCCTCATAAACCTGTTTGATCAAATTTATTTGATCAATAGTAGGGTATAACCCCTACCAGCTAGGAGCCTTTTGTATTTATAGAGCTGAAAGTGTTGCATCTATGGCCACATGAGCGGATTCCCTTACTAGCACCTTTTTGTTTTAGAAAGCCAAAATCCTTCTAATTGTTGGGGCAGGAGGTCGGACCTCTGGAGCGGCCCACACACATACGGTTCTTAGTAGAGGTACAAAGTTTGCCACGGGGATTTTTCATGGGGACTGGTGCTTGGCTGCCCTGGAGAAGTGGGTGTCAAGGGTGGATCTAGTGGGATCAAGCACCTAAGTATCCGCTTTGAATAGCATAGCCTCGGGGGAAACCCCATGTGGGATCAACAACTATTGTCCTGGACAACTATAAGAATTGTGCTCGTCTTCTTTTAAACATTCAAACATTCAAGATCAAACATCAAAACATTATGTCTTTTGTGTCTTCAAGTGTATGCAAAATATTTTTACATCAAACAACACACTTATCTTTGAGTCATTTTGAGTCCAAACACTTGCAAACATTGAGTCCTTATCAATATTGTGTCCTCTTATCACGAAAAATGGTCAAAAAATCAGATTTGGTCACAACATACAACTTCACAAATTGAAAAAATTGCACGCAAATTCTGGAAACGCGTCTGTGTCTGATAAAAACACGCTTGTCCTATAACTGCATTTGTGTAGGACATAAATGTGTCTATGTTATTATAGCAAACTGCATTCACAAGATCCTCAGAAACACGTTTGTGCAGCATCTAGTCAAGTCTGTGTTGGATAACCACGTCTGTGAAGTATACAGGCATGTCTGTGTTCAGTATTGGAAAAACTTACAGTCCAGCAAACAAGAGTAATTAGTTTCAGCATCCTTGAGCTTCCTAGGTTATTTCTCCAGGTTTTCATCTAAAATTTAACCAATTTTTGGGTCTCACAAAGTTCATCATTGCTTTACACCTTGCATTACATTCACATTTGTCTAAACTTGAGTCAAAAGGTCACTTGCTTGTTCTCATCTTTCTTTATCAACACAATACATACAACAACATTTTGCTAAGTGGTCCCTCATCAAGGTCTATCACCTTTGGGTCTTATTTAGCCCTACTTAAAGTTAGGGTCAACTTACTTCATCAAGAGATCTATCATCTCTTTGGAAGTCACACCTACTCTACTACATACATACTTGTTCTTACACTTTGGACATTACAAGTACACCTCAAATTCATTTACATTCCATCCAACTATTGGTCTTCCACACTCTTTCCATTTTCATCTAGTCTCACACATCTTGGTCAAGACCTAGTTCATGGTTGGGACCTGTTCCTAAAAATCTAGGAGAGAAGCTAAAGAGGCTCAAGAGTCTGGAAACATGAGTGGCTATGAGTACGACAACGATATCTTTTTCAATTATGATCATACCACATTACTTGACATGGACATTTATAGAAACATTCAAAATGTTGAAAATATGGATAATATAAACAACAATGATGCACAAAATGACAATGTGGACAATATTTCAGTACATTCAGCAGAAGTGGAAGACTCTATCATGGATCCCCATTTTAATAGATTGGCTGAAGAGATAGACAATATTTCTTACAAGTGATGGCACAAAGTGGAGCTAAGATACCTCATGATATTGACATGTCCCAAATAGTGGAAAATCAACCGACTCAAGAAAGTCAACTCAACATTGATCAAAAGAGACCTAATAGTGGAGGTAATAGAGGACCACATTTTGTGCTTGAGTCACCATAATCCTTGTCTCAAAAACTTGAGGTCCCAAATACACATAGTCAAGATTATGATACTCACAAAAGAAAATCTCATGAACAACTCCATCTACGCAGACCCTTATGGAAGTCTTATGTGGATAAATACACTCAATCGCATACCAATGCTAAGGACTAACCTCAAAAGCAATTGGATATTCAGAGGCATGCTCAAAATTTGGACATAATAAAACCCTGTGTCAAATTTGGGGGCAATGCACAAGAGAAAACTCATGACATGCCTTATGACCCTATATCAAGTGGTCCCTACACGCATTATCATTATAGACCTTCTCCATATAAGTATGTTTACAATCAATACCATCCATATATGCATTATCCTCCTCCTCCACCTAGTGGCTCAGGCATGGGATATGTTGGCATTTGCATGAAGATTGCATTAATGATATGTTATGTTGTCATTGATGTCAATTGAACTAGTAATGATATTGTTGATATTGTTATTATTGTTGATATTGTCTTATAACCAATAGGAAGAGCTTTGTGAAGGTTATTGTAAACCGGTATGTAAGTTTGTGAGTTGAACCGGTAATCAGAGTAAAAGGTTAAGCCCTTTCTATGTTATGTAACTGGTAAACCCTACCAGTTGTTTTTGTTAAACCCTAACTGATTAAGGTTGTTGAATTGGTTATGTTGGTTTATGATCTGATGTTGAGCGGTAATGATGGTGACACGTAAGGTCATTGTATGAAGACAAGTTCAAGATGTTTTGGCATGATTGTTTGTCTAGGGAATGAACAGAGTGTATTGCATCTAATGCAAAACACATGATGAGTTACTGAGCTCGATGAAGTAGTAATCAAGGAGCGGTTGAGGTTTTTTTTATTGATGTGTAGAGATTTCTATGAAATCCAATGGTCATGCTTGTACCGAATTGTTTGTAATCTCAATGACAGGATTAGAATTTTGTTGTGTTACCAACCTAATTGATTTGTATTTAAGGTCAATAAAGTTGTTTTGTTAAGAGTTGGCAAGAGTTGGCAGAAATCAGTTGAGTGTGTGGTTGTTGAACCAGAGAATGAGTCTACAGTTTGAGTAAAGGCAGATAGAAGCTTAAATGGATCTGATCAAGCAAGTGTAGTGCTATTCAAACGGATCAAGAAACTCCTGTTGTTTTCTAAAAATTACAGCAAAATTGAAATCCCCTAACCGGGTAAGCTCTAACAAGCGTGGTTACTTATTAAATCCTCTAGCAAGGTGGTCCATTAGATTGGATTTTCAAATCCTTTACTGAGGTTACTCCTTACAGGGCATTTGCTTCTAACAAGGCATTTGTAGTCAATCCCCTAATCGGGTGATTCCTAACAGAATTAGTACTTAACAGGACTTTTATAAAAGCTTTAACAGTCTTGGCTCCTAATAGGGCAAACTTCAGAAGAGTTCAAATATTATCTTGTGAGTCTCATCTCACCGAGGTTTTTACCTATTTAGGTTTTCCACATATAAATACTTGTGTCATGTGGTGAATTTTTTTATGGTTATGATCTTATGGTTTATTTGATTAACTATTTAACTATTTCTGATAAGGCATGATAACCTAAAGCATTGAGAAATGAAGCATTGGCATATGATAAAACATTTGGATGTTTACAAGTTAAGTGTTGTTTACTGTTAAGTTGTTGTAACAGTCAACCGGTATTCTTATGAGTATTGATCTTGACAATGGTATTTCATTGATAATATTACTTTGTATGTTTGAATTTGAATTTAGGAAGTTTGTATCAGTTTTTCTATTTACTGATTCACCCCCCTCTCAATAATCTACGAAATACTTATTATTTCATCATACCATCAGAATATGATCCAAGAAGTCGGTCTCCATCTAAAAAAATTTGGAACAAAAGATAAAGGACTTACAAAAGAAGATGGAGGACATCAATACACCAAAACCAGTATACACACTGAGAGATATATGTCCCTATCCATTTGATAAAGGCATTCCAATGCCTCCATTTCCTACACACTTGGTAACACCAAAGTTTGATAAGTACACAGGCAAAGGAGACCCTAAGGCACATATAAGATAGTTTTTCACAGCTTACATTGAGGTAGCAGTAGAAGAAACATACTTGATGAGATTGTTTGCACAAAGCTTAGGTGAACAAGCTATGGAATGGTTCTCTTGAATTCCACCTAGAATTAAGTCATGGGGTGATCTAGTAGAAGCTTGCATACAACATTTCTCATATAACATATAGACAGATATATCAGTTACCACTTTTTGCAATACCAAACAGAAAGATAGAGAGTCATTTTCATCATTCTTACAAAGATGGAGGAATTTAGCCAGCAGGTGCTCTTGTCAAAATTCCACAAAATATAAATGGTAGAGATATTTACATAGAATGTCATCAGAGAAATTGGTTATGACTTGAGGAAAGCTTGTTTGTCCACTTTCAAGGACATCATTGAGAAAGGCTTAGCAACAAAGAAGGTCTTAATTAAGCAAGGAATCATCAATATATTCAAAGAAATTAAAGAGGATTTTAAAGGAAAGGACAAACCACATTTTTGGAACAAGAACAAGAACATAGTAAATGATGGTGTCGTTGATGCTAACACAGTGAGACCAAAAATCATTCTTTCAGGATCAAGTTCCTCCATAAGCAACCAAGTAAATACTCAAGCAACTTCAAAACCACTAAGGAAATACACCCTATTGGGAGAACCACTTTAGTTAGCTTTTAGGAAGCCAGTGGAAAACAAGATAATAACAATTCCAGACAATCCTCCATATGAACCAAAGGTCAAACCAAATTAGTGGAATGACGATGATTATTGCGAATATCACAAGAGCAAGGGACATAAAACAAGAAATTGCCATCACTTGAAGAACATTATACAGGATCTTATTGATAGAGGTGACATTGAGATCGATGGACATACATCTAATCAAGAACATGAGATGTTTAAGGAACCATTCCCTAAACATGACAAGGGAAAATCCAAAGCCATAGATGAGCAAGCTAACTATACCAAAGTGTCCTATGATTATGAGTCAATTGTTAATCACATTACTATGGACAACTATGTTTCTACTATTATCATAAAGGACAAAACGCTTGAAAGTTCTACTCAAAGAGCCAAAGTTGTCCTAAAAGGCATTGGACCTTCTTTTGAATCTACCTCTGAATGTAATGTCACAACTCATCAAGGTAAGGTCGCCTTGCAAGGTGCTCTAGCTAAAACCACCATTTCCTCATCAGCCAAACCTGAGTATGACCTAGTAGAATGGTTAGGGAAGACACCCACGCTTATCTCAATCCTAGAAATGTTGCGTATCTCTCCTTTGCATAAAGCCATACTAGACAAAGTCCTAAGAGAAACCTTTGTACCCACTGATATGAACATGGACCAATTTCAAGCCATGGTGGGATATCTTTCCGTTCCACATTCTCTTACATTCCTCGAAGTTGATGATGCCTACATAAGCCAACCACATAATGAACCTTTACATATTGAATCCTTCCTACACAAAAATCGAATAAAATGAGTCATGATAGATGGAGGAGAAGGTTTGAATGTTTGTACATTGAATACTATTAAACAATTGGGATATTCTGAAAAAGTTGTGAATTCTACACATGCTATCACCATCAAAACATATGACGACAAAGAGCACTCATCTAAATGTTGATATGTGGCGATTGATCAACAAAGTACTGTACACTCAGCATGTATCCTCGCTGGGGTCTGGGGCCGAGCTAGGCCCCGGGAAAGTAGGCGGTAGCCCACTGTGGGGGTTCGGGGGCGGTAGCCCCTAAGAAAAAAAATTTGGACATTTTTTGTTGATGAAAACCGACATTGTAATAAAACCCTAAAAGGGATGACTTTGTTTGTTGCCCTAAAAACACATGTTATAAGCGGCTGGGATGCTTAAGGCATTGTAAGGTTGATGTACTATTTTTGGTGGATAATAAGAAAGATTGGACGGCTATCTATGGTGGACGTAACCCATCCTGGGTGAACCACGTTAAATCTCTGTGTTATCTGTGTCCTATTTTATTCCTTTATCTTTTGTATTTAAATCTGCATATAATTGTTAGTTCATATTTGCTTCAGATCTGCTTGAAACCCTAACACTAAAGGCATAGTCACCTTACCTCTCAAAGTTGGGCTAGTTACGAAGGATGTGGTTTGTCAAGTCCTTGATCTAGATCTCACATACAACATACTCTTGGGACGCCCATGGATTCATGAAATGAGAGTTGTTCCCTCAACATATCATCGATGTATCAAGTTCTCACACAATGGAGTTGAAGTGACCGTCAAAGATGATCCAAACCCATTCATATATTGCAACAATCTATGACCTAGATCATAAATAACAATCTCAGTCAATCACGAGGTTGTTCCTTCATCAACATATATTGATCCTAAATCATTAAAACCTTCTACATCAAAGCAAGAAGAGCTCAAAGAAAAATATCATGTTGATCAACTGCCACTATCTTCTAAGGTATTCAATCGATAGGAACAACCTACAAACAATTTTTAATATCAAGGAACTAGGTATGAACCACCTAGTGTTGTGGCTACTAAGTCTGAATGCAAATCTCCTCTAGTGGTGCAAGCATCTCTTGATATCAATAGTCCTAAAAGTGGTTCCAACAAAGAATCTATTGAGTGTATCGGCAGCCCTCTTGAGAACTCACATAGCTCTACCATTTCATCCATTCATTCCATTTCCACTCCTCTCCTAGACTTTGATCAACAAGAATCAGAAAATCCCTTACGGATTGGGAATAAAAAATCAAGCTTTGAAAACAAAAATCTAAAAGTCAAAAATAAAGAAAAGTCCTTTAGTCCAAACCAAAATCAAAAGCTATTAGACTCTAAAAAAATCAAGGTCAAGGATAAAAATCCTATGAAGAAAAAAGAGCAAGAGATGATCTCCCCTAATATCAAAACAACTGGGGGCAAAAGTTATTAAATTTCAAGTCAAAAAGAATACTTGTTGATCCTAAGTCTCCATCATGTCATGATACTTTCACTTATTTTTGCAATCATAAGCCTTCATCACTCATCCACTTGTTCCACACATCCTTTCCCTTCTGGAGATACATCATGGACCTTTAATGGAGCTTCATCGAGGGACTTTGTTATCAGGGATGCCCAAACTTCTTTAGGTGACACACATATGAGCCTACGTAGTCCACACACTAGTAATTCTATCTCAATTCCTTTATCAAGGAAGACAGTAGCTACACGTCATTCAATCAAGGAACAATGCAGCTACAATCATAAGGTAAAAGCTCACACATTTGAGGTGGGTGACTTAGTTCTCAAAGAAAATCCTAAAAATCAACATGACCAAGAGAAGAAGGGAAAGTTTGAACCGAATTGGCTTGGTCCTTACATCATCACAATAGTTTATGGACCTGGTGCATATCAGCTTTCGACAGCAAAGGGAGAACTTTGGAGGATCCTATCAACAACATGCACCTTCACAGGTTTTACACATAGTGCTTCAGCATATCCTAACTCAAAAATTCAAAAATGCAAAAAAAACAAAAAATATCAAAAATACAAAAAAATAATAAAAAATAAAAAATTGTTACTTGGTGAAAACCTGGCAAATAGGCGCCTTGTGACACAAAAAAAAAAATTTAAAAAAAAAATCAAAAAAAAAGTAAAGAGAAATAAATTCGTCCAATGATGAAAACCACTTCGGTGGCGCCCTGGGCAAGTACCATGGTGAAAACTAGGTTACTAGCGTTGTGTGTAGAGACATTGCTCCTCCCTCCTTCAGAATTCAATCTCATCCTTTCACTTTTAACACACTCATAGCCTATCCATCCATAATAAACTTACCCAATCCCATCATGTCTTGTTATTGGTCTACCTAAGATTGGTTAGCCATTCATAATAATCCCTCTTTACACCCTTTCCATCCATAATAAATCAGCTCCTATCTGTGGTTAAGGAAAATCCTAAGTCTAGTGATGGGTGTGGAACTAAGAGCATCACACGTTCTAAGGAGTATAATTTCTTCCAGTTTTCTTCAATCTATCTGCACACAATCCACAATAAAGAAACACTTGCATCACATATCCGCAATAAAGTTTCATCTTCTCCGCAATAAAGTATCAGTTTCATGGATTCAGTCAGTTTCAGATCAGACACAAGCAGCAATTAGCTTCAACAAATCAAATCTTTCAACAAACTCAGACAACATTATGGTTCAAGTGCTATCTATCCTTTTGTGAATGAAAACATTGTGACCACAATCAAATAGACTTATACAAGTGACAAAAGACACTAAACTTGAGGACTACAGTGAGTGTTGGTGTCGAGTCTTGGTTTTCTTTTGATTTTATTTTTTTGGTGACATGTCTTTTAGCTTTTCTGGGATGTCTCAGACTAGAGATTTTATCTCTAGGATGTCTTTGACTAGAAAGATGAGGATGGAATATGTTCTCCTGTTGTTTTGTTGTCTGTGGATTGTCTTTTATTAATGCTATGACTTGTCCAAGGATATGAGGATATTGTGAGTCTAGTATGAACTAGGGCATTCCTTGTGTGCGAGTGTATGATCTCCATGCAAATGGGTACAATGACTTTCTAGGTCGAACCTATATCTGGATGGTCATAACCTATTTGCCATAATAAAGCTCAATGATGATAATAGCACAAGAAGCTCTTTCACTTTCATATCTTCTACCTTCCATCCCCCTTTCTTGATTGACCTCTATCATCCTTCTTGAATCTATGTAGCCTGCTATCACATGACTGAGTATAATGACACACCAAAAATATTCGCATTTCATGTAGTTTTCACCTGCATTACCACACACCTCATTTCATACATACATATAGATATCACAATTACATCACATCCTGCACACAACACATGTTAGCACATTTTACATTCTCATCATGTAAATAGTTATTTGCATTATCATATTCATCTGCATTTCATACATTCACATTTGTATTTGCATAACATATTAAAAACATAAAAGAACAAAAACATTGCATATCATCATGTACATATTTGCATCCATATCATAAAGCATCATCATAAAACATATAGAAGCATCACATAGGTACACATGCATATAGCTACCGCAAGGATGACTCATCTTATATATATCTCAAAAATCATAAGTGTCATGATACAATGATTTCAAAATACATATGCCTACAAAATCACCCAAAGGTGTCTACATCATCATACAAAAATGGTACAAAAACTGATACTTAGGGAGCCCTCTAAGGCTATGATGAACTCCCTCCCTCGGACCTAGTTGGCCTCGATGGAATCTGAGCCCTGGAAGTCCCCTCCCCAAGATCATTTCTCTTGTCCCCTCTATCTGGTGGTGGAGGAGGAGCCATGACCCCACCACTAGATGCCTATCTACTATCTCTCCCTCTAGTGGTCGTCGTAGTCCGTGATGGTCTCCAGAAGCTCCTAGCCTGATGATCTGGTGGCACAACTCTATAATACAGGTCTCTCTAGTAGACTATCTCCTCCCCTGCTCATAGAACATAGGTGAATACAGCTCCTGTGTCCTTTTTTGCCTTCCTGCCTGCCCTCAGTGTTGTCTCAACCTTCGTGTACATTGAATATCCTTATCTCTCTCCCACTCA
This sequence comes from Cryptomeria japonica, assembly GCF_030272615.1. Classification (NCBI taxonomy): domain Eukaryota; kingdom Viridiplantae; phylum Streptophyta; class Pinopsida; order Cupressales; family Cupressaceae; genus Cryptomeria; species Cryptomeria japonica. The sequence goes on along the minus strand of NC_081407.1, from coordinate 681,565,881 downwards.
ATGTCCCTTAGTTGTCTCCTAAGCCTAGCCCCATCCCTCTCTAGGTCTTGGATCGCATCTGCCTATCCCTGGCAGATCTCTCTCAAGGATAGTAGCTCATCATCCTCCTCTCCTCCCACCTCCCCCTGTCCCTATGGCTACTCCTGTGGTTGTCCCTTTCCCTATCCCTATCCCTGTACTTGTCTAGGAACTTATGTTGTTGGCACCTGTAAAGGTAGTCCACCTCTACCTCTGACTACATGAGTTGGTCTCTCCTTTTCACCATATCTCCTCTGAGCTACCCTCCTCTCTGCTACTCCACCTTGCCTCTATCGTCTACCTCTGCCTCCACCATCCCCACTACCATCACCATCCCCACCATCACCCTCTATCGGCTCCCCTAGATCTGTCGATCATGGAAATGGATGCTCTACCCAATATGTATTATACTCCGCATCCATCCTTGCATCCTCCACATCTGCCCAAATATCCCAAGGCATGGGAACCATCTCCAACATATGTACCACTACCTAATCATAAGACAGTAATGGACCTAAATGTGTTTGATCTCTCACTGTCCATGCATACATCCCTGAGCCACGCGGTATCCATTGTATCCTTCTGAACTGCCTACACACTCTGTCTATCAACTGTCGCTCAATGACATACGGTGTCCGCCTGATCAAATACCTACTCCTGAATACATATGGTAGATCCACTGCATCATCCTCCCACTCCTTGCAATCTAGGTAAGGCCTCCATACCACACTGTCTAGCTCATCAATCACTTGATGCCAATACTCTAGCCTCCCAATCCATGGCTGGGAAGTAATCATATCATACAAGTGCACATAACTACGCCCATGTACCCTACCTCTAAAGTTTATTGGTTGTATTACCGAAAGATGCTCATATTCCCATACCTGTAATAATGTCACTCCACATCCCAATCCTGTTGATCCGTGATATACAAACTGATGCAACTCATAATACAAGTGTGCCAGTAGACACGACCCCCATGCAAACCTGGTGTGCTCAGTCACCAATGTCTCCAGTGTCCTCTCCCATCCCACAACCAACCCTCATGTCACCCTATCTAGATAGAGGAACCCACTGATAACTCCTACCAGCACCACTGGTAGAGCCAATCCTATAGCTGTCATAGTATCCCAAGCCACATGTCCTACCCTCATCTCCAGTCCTGGATCCTAGAATACTCATCTTAGTGCATCCTTGTCTCCCTCTCAGTCATACAGAACCAACTCCCCATCGATCTATATCCTCAGTATCCTGTACACATCCTCTAAGGTGACTATCATCTCACCCATCGGCAAATGAAACATGCATGTCTCTGAGTGCCATCTCTCAGCTAATGCAGTCAACAATCCCATGTTCACCCAAAACTCAGGCATATATATAATGTATCGTAAGCCCATAGCCTCAACTATTTCTCTATCCTCCAGTGTCATCTCTAGTCGTAATCCTTGAGTCGAAGGGTATCTCTCCCATGACTCCAGCATAGGTAGGTCCTCCTGCAGCCAAGAAAATCAACTGTGCCAATCATAGTAGTACTCCTTAATCATCACAAAGTGTTGCTCTTTTATCCTAGTGCTTATATCTATCATATGGCATTCTATCTTACTAGTACTCCCTGTTCATCATAAAGTATTTCTCTTATCTTTTAAAGGACCTACTTGAGTGTATCCTCTTGAGTAGCTTATCCAATTGACAATGTATGTTCCATCACAGAATTGTCAATTTTAGCCTAATCCAATTGACAACGTATGTTCTATCACAAAATTGTCTATTTCTATGGTACTCCCTATTCATCACAAAGTGCCTCGCTCTATCCTATCCTAGGGTCTTTTCTTGAGTGTATCTTCTTGAGTAGTTTTCCTAATTGGCAACGTATGTTCTATCACAAAATTGTCAATCTTAGCCCTATTTGTTATCCTAGTCTTTCCTAGAGGACTTGTTTGAGTTTATCCTCTCAGCAGCTTATCCAATCGACAGCGTATGTTTATCATAGAACTGTCGATTTGACCTTGAAGACATAAAATGTGCATTCATGACACAAACGCACTCACATACTTCACAGATGTTTCTACATTTCATAGATATGCTTGAAACACACAGACATGCCTCTGTTCTGCATAGACGTTCCTTACCTGCATAGATGCGCCTGCATTTCATAAATGCGCTCGCATTTGACATAGACGCTTTTACAACCACATACGTGTTTAGCACCAATGCAGACGCGCCTAACCTACCCAGATGCGCCTTCCCATATTTTGACCCACTTGACATTTTTGCAACATACCTAATATGCATTTATTGCCCTACCTAACATGCATTTATAACAACAATTAATGCAAAAAGGTACAAGGAGGTTTTGTGGTACTTACCAGCTCTAATGCATCTACTGGCCTCTAATATCGGTGAACGCGATCGAATCTGTGCACCAATGCCATCGTTGATGACTGCACTCTCTGCTCTCTCTGCACTCTGATCTCTTAGGTGTGTGGATGACAATGAGGATGTTTTCCTTCATAGTCTATCTTATAGACTACCCTAGCCCTAGTCTCCCGAGTCAATCTTCTTTATCTCGCGACTCTGTCACTTTATCCTATCTTGTTAGTCCTTTCTAGCCTTTATTTCTTATCGAGAGATTGTCTGCGATCTTTTCAAATATTTTTCATCCAATCTCTCGAGGGGGCATATCATTCTCGTCTTGGGGCAACTTTGTAGAAGTTTATCTTATCTTCTTTGAAACAACACGACAAGTTGCATTGTCTCAAAGAGGGGCAAAATGTAGACACCTAATATTTTCCTCTCTAATTAAATAAGTATTTTTATTTATTTAATTATTTTAGCCTGTCTTCTATTAATTAAATAAATTCTTTTTTATTTAGTTAATTCATTTATATTCTTCTAAACTCTTTCCTCATTTAAATAAATACTTTTATTTATTTAAATTGTCCTTTTTCCTAAATTAAATAAATACTTTTATTTATTTATTTGATCCCACTTCTTCTATTAATTAAATAAATCTTTATTTATTTAATTAATTCATTAGCCTTTTCTGTTAGGTCCCGGAGACAACTGAGAGGGGGGGTGAATCAGTTGTCAAATGAATTTAAACCAAAAATAACTTAAACAACTTTAATGCTTAATATCGGTAAACCAGTCTTTTATGTCAGTAGATAATTTCATTAGTTAATTACAGTACCGGTAAAGATTAATGCATGAAACATAAGGATAATAACATCCACAACACATAACACCAATATTTGTATGTGGAAACCCTGTAAGGGGAAAAACCACGGTGGGAAACCTTACCCACAATCAGATGATACTACTGCAGATAGTATGTGTATACAAATGGGGTCTGCACATGCAGAAAGGCCAAGCGCCTAGAGCTCACTGCTCAAACACAAAACAGGAGTCACACTGACTACAATTGGATGATTAAATCCAACATGGATGTACTGCTCAAATTAGCATCTTTCTATGCTGGATTCAGTACCGGTGTGGTTCTGATTGTCTTCACAAAAAACCCTCCTTCAACCTTCAAATGATGTCTGCGTGTATAGCTCTGCTTATTCTCGCATTTACCTTCACACAATTCTTTTTCACATTTCCTTTTTTATCTTACAAATAAGATCTTACATTTATATCATAACCTAAGACCAATTTTAGTAGGTCGGCTCTAAAGGATATTACAATAAAATCAATTTACAAATAAAACAATATCCGATGCAATAACTGATTCAACATGTTGGCTTGATGCATTTAAAACAATAATAAAACAGCTCCATAGTGTGTCGTGTTGATCTAGAAAAGACAAACCTGTTGGTGTATATCCTGGACCTATTTGTCGATAACAGCAAATATGCAAATATGAATATGCCAATAAACAAATCTACAAGACAAAGTGTCCAAATGATGTCTTTGACATAACCAGGTGTTTTCCATGCCATTCCAAGTGTCGGTGATCATTATATCCTGCCGGTGTACAAGATACCAGTGACTGTGCATAAGTCACTTGTTTGTCGGTGAATGTTGTTGATTCTCCAAAGTGCCAGAGTTGATAAGTGTTAGTAGGTGTTAGTGAAGAATCATTAAAGCATGTGATGTATCTCAGCTGTTGGTTTCCTTCATAAATGTATATTATTCAAATGAATCATGTATCCTATCTATAATTGTAAATTATTCTTTTCACTACCTGCTGGATGGAGATGTGGCGGCGTACCAATTATCATCTTTCAATCCAGGCGACCCCAATTTTGTACATGTTTTTCTTTGTTTTAATGATCATATTATCAGATTACATCCATCTGAATTCCAATTCATTTTGGTTTATATCGCCTCATATAATTTCCAGATATGCCTTCATTGATGGTGTGGATCGAACAGGCAACCTTTACTTAAAAATCTGTCATATCCCTACATGACTAATGACTATTACCATTTTGGAAGGAGGTTTTGTTCTAGTGATTTAGCCTGTTCGATTTGGAATGGAGAAACACGCAAGGATTTTCCAATTTTTCTTATGACCACTTTGAATTGCACATTGTAGATTTTATACGGCTTGCAAGAATAAAATAGTAGAGGGCAAGTGTTTGAAAGAGTTTGTGGTGCTTTATTTGCAAAGAATGTAGCAGACATAATTTATATTTGAAAAGGGCAGATTGAAGTGCCAGATTGTTGGCATACATGTGACTCTCAGATGGGGAATCTGTCAAAAAAACATTTGGCACGCTATAAGTAACCAATAAATTGTTCATAGTCCATCCGCAATTTAGTGTGCATTCAACCTGCACAAGTGTAGACCGAAACATAGACCACTAAGAATAAAACTTAACCAAAATATAGAAGCAAAAATGTTTAAAATTTGAGTAATCTTAAAAAAACATACCTCTTTGAATTTTTTGAGGAGGCTTTTCTCTCCCTACCGTAAATGCATTTCATTCAAAAAGCCCTATTTGACAAAAGCCCTCTTTAAAATACTTGTCTTGTCTGTATTGTGAAGGGTATGCCCTCTTATAGTACTTGTCTTTGTCTAGATTGTGAAAGGTATTGTTCATGGCTCCCATTTGCTAGTAACAACTGATTGATCTACAAATCAACTTCCAAATATGTTGTTTTATTTTTTATTTTATTTATTTATTTATTTTATTTTATTTTATGAAGAAATACATTCAATATTATTGTGATAGTCAATGAGGTGAAGTGAAGTAAATTGTCTAGTTACATAATTATATTTCTCTAATTAAAATCTATAATTAGTATAACTATATTTTATAAATAAAATTTATGTAGACAAAAGATATCAAATTTAAAAAATCTTTACTTTTGATAGACTAATTTAAAAAAAAATTAATTTTAGCAGAGGTTTGATTTCATATGATTAATATTTATTATTTAAGTTTCTTTTTAATTTAGATTTGTTTCTTTTAAATCTAGATTTTTTTTTTTTTTAATTAATTTAATAAATAATAATAATAGAAAGTTATTTTTTAATTTAAATTTTAGTCTTTAACTTATTTTTAAATTATCTACTCTTTAGTCATAATAAATAATAATAATAATAGAAAGTTGCTTTTTAATTTAGATTTTAGTCTTTAACTTATTTTTAAATTATTTGTTGTCTAGTCATTAAAATTACACATATAGTCTTTTCATGGAATTTTCCGAAAGGATGGAGGGCAGTGTTGCGTTCGTGGTTGCCTCAGGCTAGGGTTGTCATGCCCTAGCTCTCCCTTCTCTCTGTCATTTTCTCGTGCTTGTCCTAATGAGGGGCTCTGTCAAGTTTGCAGGGATTTGAGCGTGGTGAGTGCCCGTGGATGGGCTATCTTGGCTGTCGTGGGGAGTGGTTGTTGCCTCGATCTGGTTCATGTGCCCTATGAAGTGTTGTGGGTGGGGTGCGAGGTATTAGGATTTGAGGGAAACCTGCCCCTCTTCTCCTTTTCTTGTCTTAGGTTTTGCCCAGACTCCATGGAGAATAGAGGAGTTCTCTCTTCTCAAGCGATCTCTGGAGATTTTGAAATGGCCGATCTATCTCAATCGTTGCTTGCATGTGGAAAGGAGCACATAGGTAAACCTCATTCGGGTGAAAGGGGGTCTTCTTCAAAAGGGTATTTTTGAATGAAGAAGGTGAATGGATGTTTGGAAAGGTCTTTGGATCGTCCAGTGTTGGTTATTCAACGAGAGCAAGTTTTGGAGGATGTTGAATACTGGTCTTCGTCTCTCTTTACCAGTCTTAGAATCTTGGGCGCGGTGAGTTTGGGATCCTAAAAGAGATATGGAGTTACTACTGGCAGCCAATAACTATTTTTGGTTATTTTTTCCAACTTGGCTGATAGGAATAGGGATTTTGAGGGTGGCCCTTATTTCTTCAATCAAGTGGGGCTCTTTATCAAATCTTGGCATATCAGTTTCAACTCTACAAAGGAGCTTCCCTCTCAGGTGCCTATGTGGGTTCAATTGTCAAGGCTTCCACTAGAATCCTGGAGGGAAGATATTCTTCATTCAATCTCTTTGCTTCTTGGAAAGCCTATGGGCTCGACTACACAAACTCAAGATCGAAAGGTAATTTCTTTTTCTCGCATTTATGTAGAAGTTGATTTAAATAACCCTCTTCCAAACTCTATCGAAATCTATCTGGGTTCATCTTCTTGGATCCAACAACTAGATTATGAGACACTACCATTTAGATATCGTATCTATCATGAGTATGGACATTTACAGCGGAAGATCCAACAGCTAGATTATGAGACACTACCATTTAGATGGCGTATCTATCATGAGTATGGACTTTGTTTGTGCAGAGGATAAGAGGAAGATCCCCATGCCTGAGGGTCCTACAGATATGGAAGGCTTCATTCCAGTTAGGCTTTGAAATAAAGGCAAAGGGAAGAAGAGAACCTGGTTGGACAGGCAAAATGATGTCACTCTAAACAGGTTTGATATTCTAGATGATTTGGTCCAGGAGGAAGGAATTCCAACTGAAATGGCTTTGGGTGCTCCAGTTCAACATGGGGAATAGGATGTGGACTCAATGGAAGAAAGTTGGCAAATATCTATGAGGGAGAAACAACAAGAACATATGGTTTTGGGCATGCCCCTATAAGTTTAGGATAATAGTGATCTCAGTGGGTCATAGGCTCTTGAGGAAGTTATTGTCATGGATTAGTCTCTCTTCCACAAAGGTGGCCTCAGATGCTGGAAAGAGTAATAAAACCCCGTCAGCTTTAGGTTTGCAACAAAAGCCCCTTAAAAAGGGCTCTTTGGACAAACCCTTACAAAGTGGCCGGAAAACAGACCAAGAAAAGGTTAAGCTTATTGGTGATACTTTGGTTGAGTTAGGATCTGTGAGGCCCATTGATTCCCATTTCTCTCAACCCCATAAATGATAGTGATCTCATGGAATGTAAGGGGGTTGAACAACATCCCTAGACAAAAATTTGTTCCCAGATTAATTGAGTCTCTGTCTCTTGATGTTGTTTTATTCAGGAAACCAAGCTCTCAGTGGATGGTTTGGCCAATTGTGTTATATGTGTCTGGCCCCAGGGACATTGGCAAGAAGTGGGTGCTCATGGTAGTTTAGGGGGGGTTGCTTGCTTCTGGAATCCGTGAAAGGTCTCCCCTATGTGGTGGATTTCTAGCAGGTCATCCATTTCTTTGGTTGCTTCTAGCTTTGAGGCGGGAGAAAGGTGCCTTTTTCTAATATTTATGCTCCTACCGATATTTTGGGTAAGACACATTTATGGGCCCATATTAATTTGGTGAGGTCCCTGGATCCTTTTCTCTCTTGGATTTTGGTTGGATATTTTAATGCGGTTACAAGTTTGGATGAAAAGAGAGGGGGTGCACTCAAGCTCGATCCTTCTTCAAGTCTGCTCAGGGATAATATTAGTCTCTTGAATCTCATTGATGTGAAGCCAATTAATGGTGTATTTACATGGAATAATGGAATGATTGGTGTGGATGCTATTTCAAAAAGACTTGATAGATTTTTGGTTTCCTGCTATTGGGTGAATGACAAGTGGTCCACCAGTTTAGAAATTCTTGATTGGCATGGCTCTGATCATTGGCCCATCGAGTTCTCGGTTACCTCTTTTAGAGTCTCCAAAAACACTTCGTTTAAATTCTAATTGATGTGGTTGAGGGAATAATCTTTAAAGGAGCTCATGGTTGATTGGTGGTGTGAAGGGATGTCTACCCATGGGAGGGCTATGTATACTTTTGGGAAGAGATTATAAATATGTGAAATATAGGTTGAAGAGGTGGAATAAGCAATGCTTTGGGAATCTGCATGTGCAGAAGAGGGTAGCTCAATCCAAGCTAAATGATGTCACCTGTCAGATAAGGGATCAAGGGATGAATGTCGAGCTTAGTAAAGTTGAGTCCCTTGCTCTTAAGGACTTAAAAGAGTGGGAGTTGTGAGAAGAGATTTCTTAGAAGTATAAATCTACAGTTGATTGGCTACAAGAAGGTGATAGAAACGTGGCTTTTTTTCATAACTCTGTTAAGGCCCAAAGATATAGTAATTATATTACTTCTCTTATTTCTTCAGAAGGGATCCTTCTCTCCTCTTATGAAGGAATTTCTAGGGAAGTTGTCAAGTATTTCTCAAATTTGTTCACCAAAGATGATTTTGAAGCTATGGAGGACGAGAGGACCATTTTGAATTGTGTCCCCCCTCTAGTCTTGGCTGAAATGAATGATGTTCTCTTGTGTCCCATTTTGTTACCTGAATTGGAGGAAGTTGTGTTTCATATGAAAAGAGGTAAGGCTTCTAGCCCTGATGGATTTACTACTGAGTTTTTTCAAGAATTTTGGGAGATTATAAAGTATGACCTTCTAGATGTGGTACAAGAATCTCTTAGGAATAAGCAGATGCTTAAATCTATGAATTCTACCTTTTTGGTTCTTGTTCCTAAGAAGGAGGGGGCTAATAGTTTGGTTCAATTCAGGCCTATAGCTCTGTGTAATGTAGTCTACAAGATAATTACTAAATTGATTATTGAAAGGCTCAAACCATTCCTTAGTGCCCTGATCTCTAAGGAGCAAGGTGGGTTTGTTGAGGGAAGACAGATTCTAGATGGTGTTGTGGTAGAAATGGAGGCAATCCACTCAATGGAAAACTCAAAAGAGAAAGCGATGTTCATTAAACTTGACATGGACAAAGCCTATGATAGGGTGAATTGGGAATTCTTACAAAAACTCCTTTTGGCCTTTGGTTTTTGAGATGAGTGGGTGAATTGGGTGCTTAGTTGTGTGACCTCTACCTCTTTCTCAATTCTTAGTAATGGACAGCCTTCAGATTGTTCAGTGCTTCTCGGGGACTTTAGCAAGGGGATCCTCTATCTCCCTATTTATTCATTATCATGGCTGAGGGTCCTGGCAGATTGATCTCTTCCCAGGTGAGACAGGGTCTTATTCAAGGATGAAGTTGGGGTGATGCTCTATCTCCATATTCTCATCTTCAATTTGTGGATGACAAAGGTCTGATGGGCAGGGCTGGAGTTAATGAGGCAGTTAACTTTAGAAGAGCCTTGGACATCTACTTGAAGGTCTTAGGTCAGAAAAAAATGAGGATAAGTCTTCCATATATTTCTTTAATACTCCCCGACTTATTCAGAGTAGAATTTCCAGAATCCTTAGATTCAAGATTGGGTCTCTTCGTTTGATGTATCTTGGGATTCCTTTGGATGTGAAGACTCAATGTAGAGATTTTTGGCAAGGTGTTTTGGACAAATTTCGTAGAAAGGTTAGTCATTGGACTTGCAGGTGGTTATCCTTGGCTGGGAGAGTGGCTCTTTTGAAGACAGTGGTGCAGGCTCTTCCTATGTATAGATTTTTTGTGCAGTCTCCCCCCTCCTACTTTGTGAGAGAGTTTGATGCTCTCTCTTGGCAATTTCTTTGGTCTGGAAGTCTTCTCTCTTATAAGTGGAGCCTTGTTAAATGGGAGTCTATTTGTAGACCGAAGCATGCTGGGGGAATTGGTCTTCGATCGATGGCTCTAGTTTCCAAGGCCTTAGCAGCCAAGTTGTATTGGAAGTGGTGTAACAATCAAGATCAGGACTGGGCCAAGATTTTAACATGCAAGTATATTTTGGATGTTGTTGGCCAGGATGTGCCTCGCTTTGGTTTTTTGGGTAGGGGATCATGTGTCTAGGACACTCTTAAAAAGGGGCCTCAACTTATTAAAGATGACTTTTTTTGGATTTGTAATAGAGGTTTTGAAGCTCTCTTTTGACAAGACTCTTGGGATGGTCATCCTCCTATTCTTTCTAGTTATCCACAACTTCAGTCTCTTTGCAACACTTTCATTGAGGCAGGATGGATTAAGGTGGAGAATTTTAAAAGGGTTAGGTGTATAGGCCAGATGGAGATGTTTTGTTGGAAGGATCCCTGGGAATGGCCCTTGGGGGGGTCTGATGAGGATCATGCTATGTTGGCTAAAATCTTGGAAGGTAGGTTATGAAGCTCTCTCAAAGATAAATATATTTTGGCTTGGAGTCTCAACCCGAAAGGAAAATATATTGTAGCTGCAAGTTATACAAAGTTAGATGGGCAAGTGCATGACTTGACAGATGTTCCTTGGTGAAAAAAGGTATGGAAAAACTATTCTTGGCCTAAATGTAACTTCTTCCTTTGGCTAGTGGCTTAGAGTAAATGCCTCACTTGGGAGAATCTTCGTAAGAAAGGTTTTCATGGTCCCTCTATTTGTTTCTTCTGTAAGCATAGTGAGGAGTGTTGCTCCCATTTTATTTTTTTTATGTCATTTTTCTAGGGAGATTTGGCATAGGTGGTGGGAGGCATGGCAACATGCTTGTATTCATATTTCCTCTTTAATTGATTTTTTGGAGAGTCTAGGAAGAGCTCCAACGAAGACTTCCTTCCTTCAGGTGGTGTGGACTATTGGGCTTGCTCTTATTATATGGAACCTGTGGTTGGAAAGGAATCGTAGAGTCTTTTGTGATTCACAACTTGGAAGTTCTTAGGTGTGGAAGAATATTTTCAATAGGCTTCAAGAGACTATCTCAGCAAGGTGTGACATGTTTGAAAATGTTGATCCTAGTGATTATGCTATTGTTAGGAACTTGTAGCTAGGGAACAATAAAGTGGGTAGTATTGTTGGCAATAGATCCAAACATGTTAAGCAGTAGATCAGTAGAGAGGAAAAGTGGTTACCTCCTCCTATGGGGGTCTTTAAAATTAACATAGATGGATCTTCTTGTGGAAATCCAGGGCATGCGGGTATTGGAGGTGTTGGCAGAGGTGTTGATGGATGTGTTGTTTCTCTTTTCTATTTATAAAGGACAATATTATAACAACTTGATGGAAGCCCTTTCTATCACGGCTGTTGTTGAGAGAGGCATCTCTTTTGGATGGAGAAGGATTATCTGTGATTCAGATTCTCAGGTGATTGTTGATATGCTAATTAATTAGGTCTTGGAGGATGTTATTTGGCAATTAGCTTCTATGGTTAGATAGACTTTATATCTCCGCGGATAGTTGGATTTTGTTTCCTTTTATCATATTCCCAAAGAGTGGAATAGAGTGGTCGACTGCCTGGCAAAGTGGGCCTCTCAGAATCTAGAGGGATGGGATGTTGGTGGAAGGGATGGTTTATCTTCTGGTTATATTGAGATCTTAGATAAGCTAGTTTTGCAGGATAAGTATATGTATTGGCTTTGTTGTAGTTGTCTTTTGGATGCTCAGTTGTGTTCTTTTCTTGGTGGGCCTGAGGCCTCTGCTATGTGTCTTTTCTTTGTTTGAATAAATTTTTACCCCTTTTTGTCGAAAAAAAATTACATAGATAAAAATAAATAAACAATTAAATAATATTATCTCACAAATAGAAAAAATGTGAGTGAACATTGGTAGAGCAGCAAAAATACGACTGTGCAGATTCGAAGAAAAAAAGGTAGATTCTTGGCCAAAGCCAAAAGAGAAAAACTATAGACCCCAATGGGTTTTTTCAAAATGAAAATGGGTGGATAAATGCTGGCAACCTAGGATTATGTACAATAAATTTGATCCGACCTGTGCACAAAAGGATAACAAGCAGTATAAGGATCAAACAAATTCAAATAAATCGCAGGTGGTTAAATCAACGAAATCCAAGAGAGTTGAGAAACTAAAACAGAATATCCATAAAACAATGCATATAGGAAATGCCCATGCAGACTCCAAGAAGCACTTTGCTAGGGTTTCATAATAAGACAAGGCAGCTCAATAATCATCTTGGCCCCAAGATATTTCCTACCAAAAAACTAGTCACATGTAATTTGAGAAACCAAAGCAATGAAAGTAAAAAGAAAAACCTTAAGAATGCTCAATCAATCAACCCTCAGCAAAACACTGCAAATATGGTCAGCTCAAAGCCTGCTCCACAAATAAATCAACTCAACGGAGAATCCAAACAAGCAGGGGATCTAAAAAAAGGAGATTATAAAGCATTTGTCATACATAATAAGATAATGAATGCTTGTTGGGAGAACTGTAGAAAATACGGTTTATTTGCGAAATGGAGCGGTCTAGGGCATCTTATCAACAAAATTGTGCAATGGTGGTATTGGGCATATCCACATCAGGTAAGTATATCTATCCTTCCTAATGATTTTATTTTCATAAAATGTAAAGATCGGGATCTAAAAATGACAATTTATTATATGGGAAACTTGTTATATACAAAGGCTACAACTTTCATTTTACTGATTGGCAAATGAATTTCAATCTAATTCATATAAGCCCAAAAGTTTCCCCAAATGGATCAAAATTACTTATCTACTAGTAGAATTGTTGAACTTTGAATCCCTCGAGAAGATAAGGAATGTGTTAGGGTCTTTTATAGGTATAGAAGAAAATTTTCTTGATTCCTTTGAGGTTAAGATACTATGCATATGTTAAGACTCCTAAACCCTTGGAGCTTATAGCAACCCAGGCAACTTACTATATTAGGTCTGAATTTTATCAAGGTTCCATTCATGATAATGTAATTATAGAAAAAGGGAGTATAGATGTCAAGGTTGAACCTGTAATACAACCCTTTCAAGAAGCAGAGGTCAACATTAACTTTAATAATGACAAAGAAGGTTTTTTTATAGATATAGTTAGCCCAAGACTTACTAAAACATGGGATGTAAATAAGGTAGCATTAAATCAGATTGAAATAAACCCACCTCAGACTGAAGCTAATAAATATTTGACTAGCCCTCCATATACTATCAAAGATAGGATGGAGAGCAATACAGAGAATGATAACAAGGATAGGAGGGTTGATGATAAGGTAATCTTGGAATCAGGAGCAGAGGACCAAATTCATGTTGAACTAGAAGCAGTTTATGATATGATGGGCTTAATTTTTGCATCTTATTCAGATTATGAAACAAAAGATGAGGATAGTCTAGAAGAAATTAATGAAAAACAAATATTAATCAGGAAAAATTTGAAGCTAGACACTAAGGAAGAGGAGAATGTAGAGGAGCTACAAGTTAGAAATATGAATAAAGAAAGAATAACCATAATACAGTTAAGTTGGGTCTGGCTCTAAATTTCCCTAACAAAGATACCCTTGATTGTGGGAAATTAACCAAGAAAAGAGGGAGGGATTCCATAACTAAACTAAGAACCATGGCAAGGGAAGCAGAGGATCAAGCTAAAATTACTTCACTATTACAGGTTGGGAAGGGTAAGTGCCTTCCCAAACAGAAATGAAACTCACCACCTAGAATGTTAGGGGATTAAATGCCCCTAACAAGTAGTGCTTGTTCAAGCACAATTTAACAATACTCAATTCTAACATTGTGATGATACAAGAAACAAAATTAAGGGAAGAGGACTGGGGCAACTTTAGGAAGAAGTTGGGGATATGGAAAGTGGAACAATTTGAAGTGTTGGAGGGAGATAGAAGATAGAAAATGAGTGAGGAATTAGATAAGGATCTGTGTACATAGATCCTTATCTAATTCCTCATAAATAAAAAAATGAACTAAAATGAATGTTAGATTCAAAAGATGAAGAAATAAAGAAGTAAAAACTCAAGTTACTTTGAGGAGGACAGTAACAAGAATGTTGCAATCTTTAGATAGTTTAGATGTGTTGCATAACTTTAGCAAGTTGTCAAAAATGTTCACCTATAGTGCAACTCTGGCAAAGTGAGCGTTGGAAGGTTCAGAAAGAGTTTAAAGAGTTGGATAGCTATAACTATGTGGCAAGCATAGAAAAATGGACAATCAAATGATGAAAGTTCACTTACGAGCAGTGGTGTTGGGGGACCTATAATTTGTTACTTTCTTATGTGGAACATTCCTAGGAAAATTATGAAATAAAAATTATTATAACTTAAGTGAAATTAATAATATGAAAACAAGGAACTAGTATGCAAATTAAAGGCAAATATTTCATAATGACGATAATGACCATGAAGAAGAGCACTATACCTAATGGAAGAAGTTACAATTTTGATGATGTTGTGTGCATTAATAGTTGAAATGGCAACTATAGTTTGCAAGCTTCAAATCCGCAATGACGAACGGATCTATTAGTAGTGTAAAATCTAGTAAATAGCTACATATATCTTACCTATAGCGAGAGGGCACAGATTGGTTAGATCAAATTTGAAATTTTAGGAAGAAGTGAAAATGTGAAAGATGCAAAGGATAGTGTTTGGGGCAAAAGCAAGGAGTATTTGAAAATGTGAAATGATCTAAAATATTAACACATAGCAAATTTTATTTACATTTGAAAGGATCTAAACATTTGGCAGTGTCATAGATTTAAACAAAGAGTATAGCAACATCTGAATAATGGAAAATTTGAAGCATATTGTGCAATGCTTGTAAGGGAGAAGGACACCTAGTATCATTGGCCTTGAGACATTCTGTTGTGAAGAAGGGACAACACGGGCTGACTTTGTTTGTAGCAACTATCATGTAGGATGAACCGAAAATGTTAAGAACAAAAAATTTGGAAATGAAACAAAACATGGATTAATTAGTAAGAGAAGAAATTACTTGTATAGGTGTTTGTTATTGTAAGGATGTCTAGAAGATGTGAAAACCGAATGGAGATCCTATTGCAGATGCAAAGCATATAAGTACAAAATCAGGAGAGATGTAAAATGCAAGAATTGAAAGGCAAAGGTTGAAAATGCGTACCTTTTGGTGCTAGGAAGCCACTTATTAAAAGTAGAAAAGAAAGGTAAAGGCATAGCAGTAAACTATAGATGCAAAGATACTTGAGTAGAGGGTGCATCAAGGACGAGTTGCTTTTTTCTAAGAGGCACCATGTATAATGAAGCAATTCAAGATATGCAGAAACCATAGAAAGTTAAAAAAAAAAAGTGGGATTTGAAGATAGAATGTGAAGATGATACCAAACAGAGTGGATTTTGGAAATGGGAGTTGAAAGTTTGATCAGAGAGATCATGCAATCTGGCTTTTTTTTTTGTTTTCTGATAGTCGTATAAGCATTGTCTTGCAATTTTAAATATCTTTCAAAAGTGAAATGTGGCTCAATTCTTAAACCTTGAAGTGATTTGACTCTTGAAAGTGTAGTAAATGTGAGTGTAATTCCCAAAATTTACAATGCTTAATGGACATTACACAACCTATTTATCCCTCTTCAAACATATATGTACTTTGCAATAAAAAAAAAATTAAACATAAATAAATACATTTGTAAAACTAAAGTGACAGTATTAACAACATGTAACCTTTCCATCCAAGAATAAATGTTAAAACAATAACACATTGCTACTTTTTCTTTACATCACAATGTACCTCTTTCTTACCAAATTTACTCTCACATTCCATCATGTTGAATCCACCTTCCCCCTCATACTTGCAAATGTTAGATGTCTACATGTCTAGATTCTTAACACAAGATCATATGACAGTTAGATACATGCTCATCATGATAAATCAGACCCTTTCTTTATTTGAATCATTCATACAGTAACCACCTACTAAATTTACATAGGTGAACAAGATATACATAAGATTCAGAAGGGAGAGGCATGATCAATTCAAACCTAAAGAGCAAGACCTAAGGTCCAGACCTAATGTCTTGGGGGCTCATCACATATGGCCTTGCCTACGTGAATGCGTAGAGATATCGTAATTCATAAAATAATTTAAAACCCATCTAATATGATGGTATAAGAGTGGGTATGCAACCCTTTCTAGGGTCCAACTCCCCATATAGTTTCCTCATCGACTACCACCCACTTAGGTAAAATAGGGACGAATTCATTGATAAGAATACACACCTTTTCTCAAAGGGACTGATACCCCAATCATTACCCAACTGATTCACAACTAACAATTATTTTGGTAGATGGTCTTTCAAAAGTAGCAAGGGAAAGGTTAATGCGGGTTGCTATCTAAGACAAAATGCAAATAGATAGTTACAATCTAATGAACCAACTTGATATGATGAGATAATAGTGTACACACAAACAAGGCTTTTGAACTTCCTCTAGACATAAATGTGCCAATTAAGATCCATTTTCAAACTCAATTGGATGTAAAAGTCACCAATCTAGAAAGACCTAGCTTAACAACATTATCACATACTCACTTTAATTTGCAATTCTTTGGATAGTAGCATTGTCACCCAAGTAAATCAATCCTATTACTAATTTGTAGGTGCTTCTAAACATAATAATGAATAGTAAGGTATAGGTCATACTTATAATAGAATGTTATTAATCATAATATGCTCAAGCATAACATCTTATCAAAGTAAGCCTAAATGTACTCAAATACAAGACTTAAGTAATTCAGATATATTGTTTTGTAATATTTATGCATGTTCTCAAATAACATAGAGAACGTATTCTATTGTAACACGGATCAACGATATTGATATTACATTCATACTAAAAGGCGTCATTCTTTAGAAGACTCATATTAGTAATATAGTCTTGCTTTCAACAAGGGTCGTTCTTGATTTGAACAAACAAAGTCTATTAAATCATTATAAGGATATGAGTTCATTCACCTAATAATAACAACGCCCTTGACCTTTGATTTGCTTACCCTAGTTCATAACACTATACTCATAATAAGTGAATGGTGAGGAATAGTAAAAAATGTCATCACTTCCTTT
Organism: Cryptomeria japonica; assembly: GCF_030272615.1. Lineage (NCBI taxonomy): Eukaryota > Viridiplantae > Streptophyta > Pinopsida > Cupressales > Cupressaceae > Cryptomeria > Cryptomeria japonica. Next base: position 681,548,775 of record NC_081407.1, on the reverse strand, counting down.
TACGTGTCAGCAAATATCATAATTCCCTTATTACTTTTGCATAAAGCTTGTGTGGACAATGGAATATTGAGAGAATTCTAATTTATCTACTAGTAAAATCATATGGCAAAGAAATCATTAACATTCAATTTCCTACTTAAATAAGTATTCCTATGAATAGTTGTTTTTGTTTTTGTTTTAGATAATAATTTAATAGGAAATTATAGAACCATAAATCTATTCACAATAATTACTTTTAATGCGAATTAGGGTATTCATAAATTCAATATTTATTTAGAATTTGAATTATTTATAACTTCCATTTGCATTTAATTTTGGTAAAACACATTACGACTGTAATCGTAATAATTAATTCTTTTATTTATTGATTTTCCTGCACCACTTATTACTCCATTCTTAGACAAAATGGTCATTTAGAATGCAACTACCTTAGACTAGGCATGCATGCCCATGTGTCAGATAAGGAGAGGCCAACCTCATAGTAACCTTTACCACGTATCCATATTAAACAATTTCTCTTTTACCTGAGACATCAACCACCCTGCTTCACTCCTACAAGGTTATGGATTCTTTAAATTCATATTGCTTATCAGCATCTACCATCCCCTACTTACGATGGGTCATACTGCTTGGACCATTGTTGTAGTAAGCAGAGCGCCTTACGGACACAATACAAATCGAAGTAATCAATGGTATGAATTAGTGCAGATTCAGTCCTAACATAATGGAGTGTTTAGGAAGTCCTATCAACTGGCATAATGGACAGTTGTTTTTAAATTGAGAACATTGTATCAAATCCAACGTAATTTCTAATATAAAATATCACGTCTTAAAAATAAGATATCTCGTTTCTATTTCAGGTAAAGAAATAAATTACCATTTGCAGTAAGGAGCGGTACTATTGGTTTGTGTTTGGGATTTCTTGAAATGGAAATGGTAGTCCATAGAACCAACGCAAGGATATATATTCATTAGTAAGTGTCATTTTTCTGATTCAGTTCGTGCAGAAAACACTTGAAATTTTTTATTTGTTAATTTCCCAAAACGTTTAAAGTTAGCAAACCTCAAAATTACCAATAGCCACTAAAACAATCAGCATATGGATTACAAAACCCATAGATATAAATTGAGTAGGAAACTACCCAATAGGCATAGTACCAGATTCATTTCTAACATTCCACAACTCATATTTACAGATCAGCCCGGGTTTATTCAAGACATCACTACTTAATTACTATCAACATTAGCAATCATGAGCCCAAATTCGCAGTACGGTTGGAGGACCAAAAGTATGGCATTTCGGTGAGAATCTTTAAAGGACAAGTACTAAGAAAGAAAGAGAGAGAAACATTAAGCACAGAGGGTAACAAATAACTTATCTCTAACACGTGTGACTGCACCTTCCATTGCAATGATACACCAAAGTTCTTTTTGTCCCCTCAGCACGTTTGGACCGCTCCCAAATGGAATTGATGAATAGGCTTTTGAAACAATCAAGCACATGAAGTTGGCTGCGTAAAGCTAGATTCCTCAACCTTCGCCTGAGCCAAAATGGGAGTTTTCAAACTGGTGTATTGACTCACCTCTGCGCATAACGATAGGGATATTTTTGTATCATACCATCGCTGGTAATGCTTGGGTCGACTTATAGGAAAAATGTGGAATTGTAAATAATGACCTTGAATGGCTTGATAGAGAGTCGCATGAAATAATTACAAGATCATTATTAAAAAAAAAAAAATGGATTTGACAAAATGGATTTTAAGACTCCAAGCAAGTTTTTATGTAGCTGGGGTCTCATGGAGGGGGCTTCCTAAAAAATAGAGCTGGAGCTGCTGAGCTTTTTTAGGAATATTTTTAAGCTGGTGGTCTCATGAATTTTGTTTTGCACTTCAGCGTCTAAATTTAAGGATGTCATGAACTTTGTAGTGTAGATTAACTTAAGTTTAAACTCCTAAATTTAAGTAAATTGGTAGTAAACAAATTTAGTTTTTTTTCTAAAATTTATGTAATTGACAAATGGCATAATATATTCCTAAGCTGGTGGGACAATTTCTAGCCCCACCCCATTTTCACTAGCTAAGATTTTAAGCCTAAAAGGTAGGGGCTCTATTTTTTAGAAAAAAATTCTAATTAATCCTGTAGCCAAAAAATATTTTTTTCATGGGACCGCCTCTTCCTTAAAAATAGAGCTTAAGCCCCCTCCATGGGACCCCTACCTAATAAAGCCTAACTACACAACCTTTTGCTTGTGCCCACGCTGCCCAATGGGAGCCTTTGAACTGAGTAAGAAATAGAGGAACTTTTTGTTGTTGCAGTTGCCACTGCCTTGGTAGAAATGCACGCAGAAAATGCTAAAACTTAGTCAAGGCAAAAATGTATTGTTTAAAAAAATGTCTCCAGCAAAACAAGGTGCGTGAACTATTTGGCAGGAAGGCCCCTCCCTTGCAACCCTACCCTCCTGGTCAAATTCTACCCCCACACTTTAATTCTCCATGTCATACGTACCACCCCAAGGGCTAAAGTAGATACAATAGTAAATCGGCAGAGGGTAGAAGAAGAAGAAGAAGAAATTATTTTAACGTCCACAAGACTAAATATAGCCTATGGGACAAAACTGCCAACCACACTGGATTAAACACTGATTGCCCTCTGCATTTCAGCTCTCTTCTTATGTAGTGTGATGATAAGTGCTCCTAGCTTCTCAACAATTCCTTCACTGTAAAGATTGTCCCAAGAGTTAGTTGTCAAGATGTTAATATAGTTGTCCCTGATGTCCTTGAAAGCATCCCATTCTAAAATGAAGTGTTTTTTCCATTTCCACTTTACCTGTTGAGCAAAAAATGCATACTCTCTCCTCCCAACCTTCTTTAGGTCTTTTCCAACGATCGGTTTCACTATGGAGCTGGTGAGAATTAGTTCTTAATTGAGCAATAAGGATTTTGGCTCTCCAAGGAATATTGGCCCCTATGTACGTCTTTTGCTGATAATTACAAGTGGGGTTAAACTCTTCAATATAGTATTTTTTCTTTCTCCCAAGGTTTTTATCCCAAGTGCACTTGTGAAACTTGTCTATAACAAATTTGCTTTTATCTCTTTGCTTTTGGTGGGGCACGTGTTCAAGTAGATATTCCATTTACTTAACCATTTGTTATTTTGTTGCATCCAAGTCTTCTTTCTTTTGCATGGAGTATCATTAAAGACAATCCAAGGCCATCAATCCTCATCCATTCCCTCGATTCTTTTTAAGTAACTTATGAGTCTCGTCATAGAAATAACCTCAATGGGTGTTGCCCCCACTTTACTCAACATAATGTCATAAGATATTGAATTTTTAAGCTTGAACTTGTTTGTAATCAAATGTTTTTGAATTTTCTCAATTTGTTTCTACTACAAGACAAAAGTACTGTTGCCCCACACTTCACAGCCATAAAGGACAACCGGAAGCACTAGAAGACCAAAAAGAGTTTGAAAGGTCTTCCAATCCCATAACTCAACCTCTCTACACCTATTTTGAAAGGCATAAAATGCTTTCCACCCTCCCTAAACTCTCTTGTTTCTGCACCCTTTCCAACTTAAGTTTTTGTTGAAGTCAATACCAAGGTACTTGTAATCCATTACTTCTTCAAGAGTATTACCTTCAAAATGGAACACATGTTGGTCATGTTTTCTTTTGGTAGAGAAATTCATCACTTTTTTTTTGTTGATGTTAACTTGCATCCCCACAGTTCTACAAAATTGCTCAAGGGAGAGTAGGTGTTCCTATAAACCAATAGCAGACTTAGCAATAATGATAAGGTCATCTACATATAAAAGGAGTCTTATGACAAACTTGCCCAAGTGAACACTATCCCCATTTTGTAAGTTTAACCAATCTTCTAGTTTGTCAATATATAAACCAAAAAGTATAGGGGATAGAGGGCAGCCCTGCTTGACCCCAATGTCACTCCTAAAACTTTTTGAGATGCCAGCCAAAGTTCTAATTTTAACTTTGACCTCTTCATACAACCTATTCAAACAGCTGCCCTAAGATGACTAGGAACTTCAAGTTCCTCCATTCTGTGCCAAAGTTTGTCCCTAAGGATCGTGTCAAATGATTTTTTGAAATATACAAAGCAGCAAAAGACTTCAGCCTTATGATCCCAAACTTTTTCAATGATGTGCCTTAGAGTGACACCATGATCAACTATGGAATATTTAGCTCTAAAACCAGCTTGACCTTTAGGCCATTTATTGCCTTGTTTCGCCCAATTGTTGATCCTACTCTCTATCATACTCCCGAACAATTTTGCAAATATAGGATTGATCATAATGGTTCTATAATTGGAGAGATTGTTGATATCACCACTTTTGAAAAGAGGTATTGCTAAGCTAGTAGTTCAATCTATGGGTAAGCCCTATTGAATGACACTATTGAAAATAATTGTAATATGAGGAGCAAGGATTTTCATACCCCACTTTAGATATTCCACCTGAAACTCAACTAAGTCCTTTGCTTTGCCAATACTCATCTTTTTAATACCCATTTCAATCTCTTAAACAGTGAAAAGCGTAGTGTTGGTGTTGACCAAGGGTGGCGAGTCAACCTGATAATCATGCTCATAGAGTTGTCTAGCATAGTAGAACCACTGAGATGTAGTAATTGTATTTTCAGTTTGTTTATTTCTCGACTAGAGCTCCTGCCAAAATAGCTTGGGGTTATTTTTTCCAATGGAGGTCAACTCTTCTCTTCTTGTGACCATAAAATCAGCTTTTTTCTTTCTTAAAATCTGCTTGTAGGCTTTGTGATTTATTTTATTATTGTTGGTTTCTTTCATGACCCTTCTAACTTTTTTGTATTCATCATCAAACCAAGCATTAACCGGAAAACAATTTGTATCAGACTTCTTATTCTTAGCTCTCTTGCATCCATTAAGTGCTCCTTGAATAATGTTTGTTAGTTTGGAGCTATGAAGACCATGGAAAGGGATTTTCTTGTTCTTAAGAGACCTCTCTAGAGCCATTTGGAAAGTATCACAATTTTTTTGAGTTAATAAAATTCTACGTTTTGATAGATGTTGCTTAATATGAGTAGTTTTCTTCCCAAGTTGTTGATGCCCAGTCCAAGAAAAACTTAAATAAATCGGTTTATGATCAGATTTCAAATCCCAGTGTTCCCCAACAAGGACCGATTCCATTCTCTCAAAGAGGCCATGTGAACACATAATATAATCCACAACACTTGCCCCATTGTAAGTGTTGCAAGTGAAATTACCAAACTTCAACCATCTAGCCAACCCATTACAAATGATTAAATTAAATGTCCCACATAAAGCAAGCAGCTGCTCCCCAAAAACATTCCATCCTTTGTTCTCTTCTGAGACTCTATCCCACTGACAGTCACTTTCTTCTGTAAGCCAAATAGGGTTGCAATTTTCCTTATAACAAAGAATGCTAGCCTATTCATTCGCAGTTCTAGCATTAAAATTACCTACCAAAAGAAATTCTCCTAGCTGAGAATAGATTGCGATATCCTTTTTCAATGTTGCAAAAGGGTCTTTGTGGTCAAGCCCCCTACTCTTATAAATTTTTGACACTTGAGGGGCAAAATAACATGCTGCAATTCTGATGAGATTCCCATTTTCAAAGATTTTAAACCAAAGAAATTGTTTATTTGTGTCTTCTCTTTCTAGTTGAACCGAACGACCTTCCTTTTCCCTTACCAAGACCATGATACCACCATGTCCTTTACCATTCCATGTTGCCTTGTTCCACACTATCATCTTTGAGTACCCTTCAAACCAAGGTGTCTTGCACCCTTCATGCTCATGAGTTTCAATGAGACAAAGAATGTCTTTGTCCCCTGCAATAGGCCCTAACCCAGGTCCACAGCTCCAAGGATATCCTCTACAATTCCAACAAACTAAACTTAAAGAAACTCGGGCAGGCCTTGATTGCTATTTGTTTTGGCATGTGAGACTCAAATTTGAGTCTACACCCCTGTTAGCCCATAATGACCCTATTGCTATGTTTTCTGTTGAAGCTTCTATTGTCATTTCTTTGTTACCAATCTGTTGTGCCATTTTAGAGTAGGGCCTAAATGAGGCAATGACCGCTTTTCCATTGTGCAACCATGCTCTTTTACCTTCATCTCTTATTGTTTTGACTTTAGATATTTCTTCCCTCCTTTCTTATTATTGTGTAATTGTTAAATCTTCGTCTAAAAAGAAGCAAGAACCCCTAAGGGGTTTCTTCTTGCTTAAGAGCACTTGTTTGTCCTAGATGCATGGTAAAATAATTCTAATATGTCTTGCCTTTTCCTCGTTAGGCTTACCCATCCTCCAAGCTTGACAGATCTGCCCTTGCCACAACAACTTGTCTTTTAAAAAGTCATTTACAAGATCAAGAGTATGTACATTCCTTCCATAGTAATAATCAGATTTGCTGCTCTATTTTGTCTTTCTTTGGATTCTTTAACCTGTAAATTCTCAGCCCAAAAGTCTGGTTTTGCTACTTTGGTAGCAACATTATTACCAACTTCTCCTGCTCTTTCTTTCGTTACAGGCTTGTTTCCTTGGCCAACCAATATCTATGTGGTTTGAGGTGTTTTAGAACTTTCTATTGCTTATTGTTTCATGTTGTTCCATTCAGTTTTCATGTTCTGCCATTTAATTTTTCCGACCAAAAGGGTTTCTTGCACCAGCGCCAGTTGTTCTTTAAAAAGCTTATTTCTTTATGCCAGAGATTGATGTAATACTATTAAGGAATGGATTTTGTGATCTCTTTCTTGTGCCTTGAGTTCCAGAGCCTCCAACCTCTCCTTGACATTTAAAAGTTCTTGCACATAGAGGTCAGATGACCAAGTGAGAGGTGTGCTAGTGGGGCTGTAAAAAATAGATTTCGCAAAGTCTTTGTGACCTTTAGGTGTGCTACATCCACATCTCTGCAAAGGGGATTTTTGTATGTGTTGTTTATTATGGAAAGCCAAAAAAAAATTCTTCTTTGTCTCCTTCTGTTTTAAGCGTGCACGTCTGAGTCTTAATATGCCCTGAAATTGTTTGGCATTAACCCAAACCCATTTTCCTGCTTTGAGTGAGGAAGCAATTTTGACTTGCCCTAGATGGTTTGATTCAACCCAACCAGATTTGTTTTGCCAATTTTGTGTGTTTTGTCCATTTTCCATGTTTAATGGTACATTTGTTACCATTTGTCCATTTTGCATGATATTAGAAGGGTGGTTTTCCATTGTGAGAAGAGGAATAGAAAAAATTGATTGATCATTTTGCATGATATTAGAAGAGTGGTTTTCCATTGCAAGAAGAGGAATAGAAAAAAGTGAAAAAGCAAAAGAGAGCCCAGCCAAATACCTCTGTAGCCTGGCCCACCACAACCCATGGGAAAACCGATGGGAAAGTTATTGGAAGGAAATGCCCTTGTCTTTGGTCCCATAACTCCACGGAGCCTCCGCAGCCTAGCCCGCCACAACCCACGAGAAAACCGAGCCCCGGTGACCCCACGAACCAAAAAAACCCATCACAGCCCTTGGGAAAACCGAGCCTCCTCAAAGCATGTGTGGCAGCCAAAGGTGGGTCATTTATTAATTAAACGTCTAAATCACCATATCATATGGCGTTGTAATCCAAATCTTACATGTCATTTTCATTTTAGAAAATTGTTCAGTCAATCTTTTTGGTTGACCCCTTACCCATCCCTCTTAATGGCATTTTATTCATATTTCTTCTCCCCTAAAAACTACTCAGCAACCCATAGTCCTTCCTGATAATGATAATCATATTTGATCCCTCCCATTATTTTATTTTATTTTTTCTTGCTTCCTTACTTGACCAAAGGTCATATTAGCTGTGGAATTTATGACATGGACTCATGGGGTGTTGGGTTTGTTGGGAAAAGATGGAGACAATTTTAAATTATTTGATCTCATCAATGTTATTTCAGATTTTTATTTATTGTTCTAAAGTCATGCTCAAACGTATCGCCATGCCCATGCATTAATACACTTTGTATTATGATACCATGCGTAGGTGTCTATAAATATATTATCTCTCATTCAAAACAAATTTCATCTTCTAGGAGCATATAACCAAAATATTAAAAAAAATTATTTTTCATGTCCTAGTGACCTTAGTTATAATCTATTATAAGATTATATAGAAGAATATATTTATGATTAAACTAGTTAGATTCCATCTTAACATTTGTGATAAGCACAAGGTTTGATTTAGCAGTCATAATAATACTTAGTGACACCACATTCAAGTTGTGTAATTACTAAACTCTTATAAATATACTCTCATCACAACATAAATCATAACTTACACAATAGTGATAAATTAATTATCTCTAATTTTCATGCATTTCTTTTACCTCTATATTATTACAAAGACTAGCCAAAATCAAGTTGGGAGTATAGTATATTAAGGAAGTATCCTTCAATTATTCTACGGTTTCACCCCTCAAAGTAGTTATTAGACTTTCAGAATAAGGTCCTTGTTCAAAATAGTGTGCTTCAAATATTGTATTGCACCTTTATATATATATAGCAATGCCAACAAATTAACTTTAATTTTAGTTTAAAAGTTTGGATTTATCCCCTAACTATAAAGCACCCACTAATATATGAATACCACAAAGGAGTGTGCATAAAATTATAGGCACATCATGATGATGCATTTATCCTATCTTAATTATTGATCTTAGTTTTCCCCTACAAGAGGTTGATGAAGGTATAATTGTGTCAAATTCCATTCAACATATATTTGTTTAGCATTATACATGTCGTGTGTGTGAAGTAGGATACCTGCAGCTTCAACACAAACACTCAATAGATCATTACAAGCATGGTTAACAAATTAAAAGCAAATGAAAGATAAACCATGACAAATCTACCTATCATCTCCTAAGAAATGCGTGCGGATTTTCTCTCAGATCTGAATAAGCAATCCTAGTGACTTGACTACACCTAGATGAAGGATTTGAAATGATAATGATATGCAAGCTAGATGAGATTGATTATGCTAGATTTATCCAAGAGTCTAATTAAGCTAATGATATGCATGATTAAGCTATGATGATGATGTAATTAAGCTAGAAAAGAGATTGATTAAGCTACATGATTCAACAATTATGCTAGAAAATGATCAAATTAAACTAGATCTAAGATGCAATTGCCTATAATAACAATGCTCAAATGATATGCTAGAATGGATATGCCTATAGTAACAATACCTAAATTGATATGATATGGGATCCTCTGTGCTCCAAAATGGGGGATATTTATAGGATTTCCAAGGCTAGGGGTGACGTGGCTGGAATCAATGGTCAAGATTGAGTCTGAAGATATCAAGGGTGAAATTGGAGGAGGTTGGAGAAGAGGTTGGAGGGAGGGACACTTGTCATCTCTGTGGTGACAAGTGCCAAGGAGCCTTGCTCATAAGAGGGCAAGTGTCCAAGAGAGGAGACATATGGCCAAAGTGCCATGTGTCTCAAGGGGAGAATATCCACACCATAGGAGGTTAGGATAAGGAGGTTAGGATGTGCAAGATAGGATAGGGTTAGCTAAACCTAGTGTTAGGTGGAATGGGTTAGGTTAGGGGATGGTTAGGTTAGGTGGTTAGAATTTAGGAGACATGTGGGTAATTTGAATTTAAGAATTCAAATAATAGGAAAAGACTAATTAAATTTCAAAAACTTATAAATTGATTTGTTTTAATTAATTAGGAGATTAGAAAAAATGAATTAAATGGGGGAGGATTAATTAATCAAAGGGGACTATTGAAATGAACCCATTAAATAAATCCTTAGATTTATTAATAAGTAGATGAAAGGGATTTAATTAAATTGCTAATGAATTCAATTAAATTAGGAGGGGGGATTAATTAAATGATTTCTTATTCAATTAATTATCTTCAGACCATTTTTTAGGTGTATACATTTTGCCCCTCTTTGAAGCGAGGTGTGATGATGCGTTGATTCAAAGAATAATCTCATTTTGATGATGATATTGGTTCGATATTATGCCCCAGACATTGATTGATAAATTGCAGTACAATGATGTCCCCTCGGGAGATCAATTGAGGTAATTGACCATTGGAGTGTTTGGAGCATTACAAAATTGATTTCTCGATTAGAATTGAGTTGATTTTTGCAATGTTGAGTGATGAAAGTGTGAGTTTTTTTATTACAGTGATGCGGTTCTTGATGTGATGATTGTTTAGATTGATAAGATTGAGATTTAGTCTGGTTTTAGGAATGACACCTCCTTTGTAAGAGAAACATGATCAAAGCATCTGGTTTTAGGAACGATATATCTTGTATAAGAATTGATCAAAATGTCTAGTTCCAGGAAAGATACATCCTATATAAGACATGATAGAATAGATTAGATGTGATCGATTGATAGAATTGATAAAGTTGATTGGATAAAGAACTAACATTTTGTTGATATCAGGTTGCAGGAAGATTCAGATATGTTGATGTTGGTTCTGTTGAGGGGGTAACATAAGATTTGCGTTGGGTTGACAATATGTGGAGAGACATAAGTCATCAGTCTGATTGTGCATACACTTATGATGATGCTTTGATGATTCCTGCGATAGATTTAACCTTGGATAAGATGAGCTTGTGGGATCCCATGCAAGAATGAAATGCAAGCTACATGCAAATGCGAATGCAAATGAAATGCAAGGCTACGATCGGACCAATCACTGGGTTATTGCATTTTGTCATCATTGAGATTTTTAAAATGTGTGAAGTGAGTGCAAACATCGATGGTAAAATTAAATCATGATGACCTAAGCACTACTTTCCTGGATTTTGATATTGCAAGTTAGCACAAGCATCAAGGTATAATTGAACCAAGATGACCTGAGTGTTGCTTGCATAAAACAGGCAATATTAACAATTTCTATACACAAATCAGAAATATCCTCTATGATACTCTAATGGTCATATCCTAAGACAACTTTGCACATATTAATGATTAATTTACAGACAGCAAACAAGAAAAATATCATGTTCCTTCTTTGTTCCTCTAGTTAGAGACATCATGGAGTCACTCAGAAATCACAATACTGAAAATCAAGATAGAAAAGTTGAACCAAAGTGTTAAAAGAATTATCCAAAAGATATCATCCATTGAAAAGTGTGTGGTGTGCTTAGACTGACATGTGATAGTTTGATGGTTTTAACAATTTGATCTGGTGTTCAACGTTGGATGTGTCTCCATTTTTTCTTGACAAGAGTTGCCTAACTATTGTTCTTCATGTTTGATTAAGCCCAAAATGATCGTAAATTTTGCCCCCAGCTAGGTGCAAGATTTTGTCCCAAGCCTAGAAACAAAGTCATTATGATATACCCAATGATCCAAACCATGGTGAAAAATCAGCTACGATGCCTGCATATGTACAAAGGTTTATTATGGATATGAACAGTGCTGATGGAAAAATGAATGCAAGCAGAAGGATGCATGAACTAATAGATGGAAGATCTAGCTGATAGATAGCACATGTTTGTTAGGTTTTCACCATCTGTTTTTATTGCACTTTTTTTCATTTTTTTTTTTTTTTTTTTTTTACTGTTTTTTCATTGTTTTTGTATGTTCTAATTTTTCACTGTTTTTGGATTTTCTACTTTTTCACTATTTTTGGATTTTCTTCTTTTTCACTGCTTTTGGATTTTTCTACTTTTTCACTGTTTTTGGATTTTTCTACTTTTTCAGACATAAAAATTCTTCAGATGCATGCTATTGATGGGTTCCTCGAGTTGATTCTCATCCTGTGTTGATAGTTGATATGCTCCTGACCCAAATACTGTTGTGACCACAAACAAACCTAACCAATTTGGTTCAAACTTCCCTTTCTTTTCTTGATCGGACTAGTTGCGTAGATTTTCCTTTAGGGCTAGTTCGCCAACTTGAAATGCTCTCAATTTGACCTTGTGATTGTAACTGCAGCACATTCTTTGTTGATATACCTTTAAATGATCAAAGGAATTTTGTCTTCATTCATGAATTAATTCTAACTCTTGCAATCTAGATACTCGGTTTTCTTCATCTAGGATAAGGCCTTTTAATGATACTCGTAGAGAAGGTATCTCTACTTCTATTGCCAGTATTGCTTCTGATCCATAAATAAGAGAGAAAGGTGTGGCACCTATTGGTGTGCGAATACCGGTACGGTAGGCACATAGAGAAGGGTTCAATTGAATATGCCAATCTCTGCCAGCATCATTCACTATCTTTTTGAGGATTTTTAAAATAGTTTTGTTTGATGCTTCTTCTTTTCCATTCCCTTGTGGATAGTAGGATGTGGAAAATTTGTGTTGGATCTTGAATTTTTCACATAGCTTTTGTACATCCTAATTCTTGAATGGTCGCCCATTATCACTGATAATGGTCATGGGTATGTCGTAGCGACAGATGATGTAGTTCAAGATAAACGCAGCAATTTGTTTTCATGTGATATTGATGAGAGGTACTGCCTCAATCTATTTTGTGAAATGTTTTGTAGCTACAAAGATGAATTTGTGACCATTGGATGAAGAAGGATTTATCTTTCCTACTAGATCAAGACCCCATTGGCAGAAAGGCCAAGATGTTGCCAAAGCATGAAGTTCTTGTGTTGGTGCATGAATCAAATTTCTATGGATCTCACATTGTTTACATGTTTTAGCTATCTAAAAAGAATCTTGTTCCATAGTTGGCCAATAATAGCCCAAGTGTATGAGTTTTTTCGAAAGGGTAAGACCACTTGAATGAGTGCCACAAATGTCGTTATGGACTTCATTTAAGGCCTTCTCAAATTCTTCTTGTTCGAGACATCTTAAAAGAGTATCGTCTAGACCTCATTTAAAAAGGGTATCCGTGATGAGAGTATAATGGGAGGATTGGCGAATAAAGTTTCTCTTTTGGTTCTTTGATAAGTCGGGAGGGAGGATATTATCTTTCAAGTATGTATAAGTTTGGCCATAGCGGGAGGAATCATGCCCAACAAGGTGACAGATAGTTTGGGAATCAGGACAATTATGTGTAGGGCAAAACAACTCTTCCACCAGGAATTCATAATGCTCTTGATTTTCCTGTGTTCGAAGTAGAGAAGAAAGTGTTGCCATGGCATCTATTGCTTTGTTGTCATTCCTTGGAATCTGCTGAAAAGTTATTTCTACAAAATATTTCTTGACATCATCAACCATCTTCTTATAAGGCATTAGCTTTTCATCCTTTCTTTGATAATCGTCATTGATTTGATTGATGATGAGTTGAGAGTCTCCAAAGACTTGAGGTTGTGTAATGTTCCATTCTATAGCCATTTTGATACGTGTAACTAAAGCTTCATATTCTGTTGTATTGTTGGTAAATGGAAAAGTTAATTTGTACACTTTTAGAATTGTATGACCTTGTGGCGTGATGAATAGAATGTCTGCTCCTGATCCATGTTGTGTATATGAACCATCGAAGTATAATTGCCATGATTTTCTAGTTACCGTTAGGATATCAGCATCAAGAAACTCAAACTGTAAAGGATGATCATCTTGAAGTGGTTCCTCTGCTAGTTGGTCTGCAATGACTTGCCCCTTTATAGCTTTTTTGTCAACATACTCAATATCAAACTCGCTTAGAATCATGATCCATTTTGCTAGTCTTCCTGTTAATGTTGCCTTGCTGAGCAAATACTTCAATGGATCAATTTTAGCAATCAACTTGATGGAGTGAGATAGTAGATAGTGACTTAATTTTTGAGAAGCAAAAACTACCGCCAAGCATGCTTTTTCTGTTGGTGAATAGTTGATCTTGTATCCTACTAATGTTCTACTGATATAGTAGATGACTCGTTCTTTTCCTTCATTGTCCTTTTGTGCAAGCATAACTCCTAATGATACTTCAGTGGTTGATACATAGAGTAACAATGCCTTTCCTGGAATTGGTGACATTAGAATGGGTGGTTGCATGAGATAGGCCTTGATCTTATTGAATTCATCCTCGCATTGATGGTCCCACTTGAAAGTAACATTTTTATGCAATAGATGAGTAAATGGTTGGCATTTATCTGCTAGCTGATCAGCAACAAATCTTTTGATTGATTGTAGTCCTCCTTGAAGTGATCTTAGTTGACTGATATTCTGGGGAGATGCCATTTCCATGATTGCTTTGACCTTAGCTGGATCTACTTTGATACCTCTAACTGAAACAATGCATCCCAATAGCTTGTCGAAAGTGACACCAAAGGCACATTTCTTGGGATTGAGTGATAGTTTATACTTTTCTAACCTGTCAAAGATCTTTTCTAGTATTCCTATATGGTCTTCTCTATTATATGATTTGGCCAATATGTCATCCACATAATCTTCCATGAATGTATGCATCATGTCATGGAATATCGTTGTCATAGCTCTCTGATATGTAGTACCTATGTTCTTTAGTCCAAAGGGCATGACGTTCCAGCAGAAAGTACCCCACGGACATGTGAAAGCTGTCTTTTCTTGATCTTCATGTGATAATTTAATATGATTGTATTTGAAGAAACTATCCATTAGAGAAAACATAGAGTGTCCAGCAGTTAAATCTACAATGATGTCAATGTTAGGCAAAGGAAAGTCATCCTTTGGACATGCATTATTAAGATCTCTGAATTTTGTGCATATTCTGATACTTTATCTAGTTTGGAAATAGGAACAATGTTGGATACCCATTGAGGATAAGCTATAGGTCTGACGAATCTAACAGCCAGTAATTTCTCTAGTTCTTCTTTGACTAGAAGAGCAATATGAGGATGCATCTTCCTTAATTTATGTTTAACTGGTTTGGCTCCTGGACTGACATTTAAGTGATGCATAATAAGCTCTGGATCTAACCCTGACATGTCTGCATATGACGAGGTGAAATTGGTTTGTCATAGTTTGAAGAATTCCATATATTGTTGTATTTCTTGCTCTGACAGAGAAGTTGTTTGGATGTAGAATCTTTGGTTGCTCTGTTGTGCCAATGTTAACCGCCTCTGTTGGTTCGATCAAAATGGATGACCTTTCTTGATAGTGTGCAGGTAAAGTGTCAAATCTCCCATCTTCCGACGCCTCAAGGAGGTTTTCACCGTTAGATGCATCCTTTCTTTTTACTTTTTCCTGATCTAATGTTGCCAAGAAATGGTTTTCAGCATTAGACCTGATATTGTTTTCTTTATTTTCACTTTTGTGACTGGGAGATTTTCCACCCACTTGACTGGAAGATGCGTTGTTAAAATTCCTAGTGAAAGTTGTTGCAGGTTCGATTGCATTAAGATATACAGATATGGCATGGTCATTAGGAAAGGTAGCAATGTCAGTATTGTCTTTCATTTTCCCAATCAATAAGTTCAGGGTGGATTAGAGGTAAGGGGTCATTAGGTTGAGATGTTTCAAGGGTATCAAGGGTCATGATAGATATTTCAAAGTTTTCAATGTGTATGTCAATATCTAGAATGGTACTCTCATCAAAATGACCTCGTGCAAGGAGCTATTGATCATCCTCGATTAAGTCCAAGTCAACCAAATGTGATTATAATTCAAGTGGGCTAGTTCATAATGTTTGCCCTGCATACGTGTGAGCTACATCGACTCCTACATCTTCTTCAAAGTAATTTTATTTAGCTGATTCTTCAGAGTGATAGGAATCCCATTCCCATTCATTAGAATATGTCTCACTTGCAGCTTGCAATCTACAGATTTGTTCATATAGTGTTTGATTTGTTTCTTTTGCTTTTCTTACTATATATTTTCTTATTTCATATTTAGCTTCTTCTAGACTGAGATTGAGTTTTGTCAACCTTGCTATGAGTTCTCTTTGATTAGTACTAGGTTCATGCTTGTTTTGATTAACAGTTAATGTTGCTTGGGAGGTACCATTAGTTTGTTTTTCCTATTGATTTGAAGCTTGCTTCTTTTGCCATTTCATGTTTGCTTGTGCTTGTTGCTTGGCAGATGTTTCTTCCCTTTCAATTGCAAGTTGTTCTTGTTTATTTTCATATTCCTCTTGTTTTTGGCAAGAAGATGTGTCTTCTGGTAGAGTATCTTGCCCATACCCTAAGCCTGCTTTGTCTGTAGCCTACTGAGTGTGAGGTTGGATAGGTTCTAAGATACCTTATTTTCTTTTTCCTATAGGACCTATTCCAGTGTATCCCATTTTTTGAAGAATGTTAAATCCTTTTCCATACTTTTCAGTGGGTATTCTAACATTGTTAATCTTTTGTTGGACTTATTCATCCTTGTATAGCCATTGTAGCACATCTTTGTCTTTTGTTTCCTTTGATAAGGTCCCAACACTGACAAATGCTCCATCAAATATTGAAAGATGTTTCACAATTGGTTGTTGTTTAGAGTTTTATGGTTTTCCATAGGACTTAGGAGAAAGAGGTAGTTGTGATATTGAATATTCTTTGTTCCCTTGATCTCTTAGCTGCATATGTTTTTCCATACTTGAGAAAATTGAGGCAAATGATTTTTCTTTGGATTGTGTGTCTGAATACAATGCCTCCCTTGTTGGCACTATGGATATGTGTGGCATTGATGTTTTGTCATTGATGTCAACACTAGCTGTTATCGGCAAACAGATTTACATTGGCTGATATGGATGGTTACCAATAGATAGGTTACTAGTATAAGATCTAGTGTTACCGGTAGAAGATATTATCTGGTTGGCACTTCTGGCATGTTTGGATCAGTAAAGTATATTGGATTTCATGTGTTATATGCTCCATAAACATGTTTTGGTCAGTTGGTATTGGCTTGATAATTGGATGTTATCATACACGCTGGTAAACCCTTACGGGCACTGGTTTAAGGCTTTACCGACGGAGCTTTCATTGAGGAATCATGACATTATGCACAATTGGTGTTGGTCCATCTTCTTCAAGGATTTCAGGATGCTGAAGATGTTCGTTGATCGTGCTTCAATTGCTTGAAGATATTGCTTTGGCGTGGTGGACCTAGAATAGGTCTGGTACCTATCTAGGTTATGGACTAGTATCATGCTAGCGTGTACTCTACACGTTACCTGGTTGATTCAAGATATTTTATAGATTTTTTATTATTGTTTTGATCTTAAGCTAACATGGCATATCATTGTAATAAGGAATTAGTAATGATATTATTGTAATATCTTTAGGTGGCCAACCTAATTGGTTTAGGCCTTAGGGTCTGTATAAATAAGAGCTAGAAACTCTTTGTAAAGTATCATGGTTATTGAAAAAGTTCATGGTCAAGGAATGTAATGTGTGAATATTGTAATATCATTTAGGCAGAGGAGTTGATCGATCATTGGTGATTGGATTGGTTTCATAAGAGGATTTAGTCCTCCGACATTGAGCTTAATCGAGATTGTAATCAGGCATAGTAGATGTTATTTCCAGCAGTTCACTCTATTGGATTGTTTTCCATTTATCTTGAGAAGGTTGTATCCTCTCTATAGTCAGTGAGACTCTTTTTGTAATGAGCAATATGCTCTAGGTAGTGTGCCTTCCTGCAAGTGCAGGCCCCTCATTGTAACACATACTTTCTGCAGAAGTATCATCTGACTATGGGTAGGCTTCCCACTGTGGTTTTTCCCTTTCCAGGTTTTTCACATACAAATCATGGTGTTCTGTGGTATGATTTATTTGCATTGAATATCTAGTTAATTATTGTTTACTAGTATATGTTCTTACCGACATCTATCTATACCGGTACTTGATTTGTTTAAGGTTGTATCATGGATTAAAAGTTATAATCTGTTAAGAAATGATTTGCCCCCTCCCTCTCAGTTGTTCACCGGTTATCCTAACAATCGGTATCAGAGCTTTGGTCCTCTTTTGCAGAAGCTTAACTGCTTGAGGTAGATCTTATGGCAGCTAACACTTCTAATCCATCGGCAGCTATTTTCAGAAGAGAAATCCCTAAGCTTGATGGAACAAATTATGGGATATGAAAAATTTGAATAGAGACTCATCTTAGATGTCTTGGCAAGGATATTTGGGAGATCACTGAGAAAGGATACACACCTTATGATCCAGCATCTGGCAATCCTGCTCCTGCAGACCTGGACAAGAATATTGAAAATGATTGCAGAGCTAGAGAAGCACTCTTGTGTGCACTTATTGATCAACAAATCATAGGATTGACTGACAAATCATCGGCTAAGGTTATATAGGACAAATTGCAAACTCTAGATGAAGGTGACCCTATTGTCAAAATTACCAAACTTGATGGTTACCGGGTAAGGTATGAAAACTTGAAAATGGAAGAAAATAAAAGAATTGTTGTGTTTATGGAAAGAGTAAATGAGATTGTTATAGGAATTCAATGTTCTAGAGGATTTCTAAGTGAAGATGAAATAGTTTCCAAAGTCTTGAGAGCCCTTCCACCGGCTTACAAGATGAAGGCAACTGCAATTAATGAGTTAAGAACAATGGCAAACACTTCAGTCAACAGAGACATTCTGATTGGGAAATTATCTTCTTTTGAGATTGAAGAATTTGGGTCTTCTAGAGTTGTAAAGTCTAAACCTTCTTTTCATGCACCATCATCAACTTCTACCAACAAAAGTGATTGGAGAGCCCTATATGCAAAAGAATTGGAAGACATGAGGAAAGAAGATGAAGAGCTTGAGAAACTTGAAGCCTTATTTGCTAGAAGAGTACCTAAAGGTCCAACAGGAAGTAAGTATGAAGGAAAAGTACCTTTAAAATATTTTGCATGTAGTAAGATTGGTCATTTTGCATCTAGATGTCCTAAAAAGAATGCAAGGTTTGAGGAAAGAGTTAAGAAAACTTTTAAGCCTAACACAAACAGATAATAGATTCAATAAAAACAAACATTGCTACATAGCATATGAGGAAGGAGTAATTGATGACTCTGGAGATGAACTGGCAGAAGACTCCGCTAGTGGATCTAGAAATGGAAAGGAATGGGTGTTCTATGCTTTGAAGGAAGATGAACCAGAACCGGCTATCAAAAATAAAGAGAAGGCCCTAGTAGCAAAAGTTGAAGATAAGGATGAATGGGTAATTGATAGTGGATGCTCACATCATATGATTGGAGATAAAAGGAAATTTATGTCCCTGCAAGAATACAATGGTGGTCAAGTCAAATTTGGAGATGAAAAGACATGTATGATCAAAGATAGAGGTATTATTTCTTTAGATTGAAAGCATAACACTGATAATGTCTATTATGTAGAAGGTTTAAGGCATAATCTTTTGACTGTTGGTCAATTAGATGATAAGGGTTTTCAACTTTAGTTTAAGGATAGAAAATGCAAAATCATTAACAAAACTAGTTTGGAGATTGCAACCAGTATTCAGATGGGAAGTAATATCTTTCACTTGAAGATTGGTAATAAGACATGTTTGATTGCTCATATTGATGAGATTTGGCTATGGCATAAGAGGTTGTGTCATGGATTGTATTGTTAAGATCAGTTCAACTAAGGCAGTCAGAGATATACCTAAGATTATTAAGCCTCATAATCCGGTATGTAAGGAATGTCAATTGGGTAAGCAAGTCAGAAGTTCTTTTAAAATCATACATGATAAATCTAATGATGTACTTGATTTGATTCACATTGACTTATGTGGTCCAGCAAGGACTAGAAGCTTTCAAGGTGATAGGTATTTAATGTTGATTATTGATGACTATTCTAGAATGATGTGGGTGACTTTTCTAAGGGAGAAGTCTAAAGCTTTTGAGAAATTCAAGATATTTAAAGCAAGGTTGAAATAGAAATTGGATTGAAAAACAAATATCTAAGATTAGATCATGGTGGTGAGTTCACTTCTCATGAATTTAATAGTTATTGTCAGACAAATGGAATCAGGAGACAGCTACCTGCACCTAGGACTCCTCAGCAAAATGGAGTAGTTGAAAGAAAGAACATAATCATTTTGGATGCAACTAGATCTATGATGACGAAATCCAAATTGCCTCATATCTACTGGAGAGAAGCAGTGAGTACAGCAGTCTACACACTGAATAGAGTTCACATTAAAGGTGAAATCGGTAAGACCCCTTATGAACTATGGTTTGGACATAAACTTACTATTAAGTATTTCAAAATTTTTGGAAGTAAATTCCATATCAAAAAAGATGATTCAATTGGAAAGTTTGATCCTAGATGTGATGAAGGGACATTTCTTGGTTATTCAATTCAAAGCAAAGCATATAGATGTTATAACAAAAGATTGCAGAAAATTGTGGAAAGTGCTAATGTGAAAGTGGATGAATAGTACAGAAATCATTCTATATCATATGGCAGGGAACCGGTAGTGGAAATGATCATAACTGAACCAGCTATGCCTCAACCGATACAGGAAGCTGAAACAGTTACACCAGCACAATCAAAAAATTCAACTATGACTGATGATCAGAGTGGTGAACCTGAAGTTCAAAAGACTCCAAGGTATGTAAGATTAAATCATTCTGAAGATAAAATTATTGGAGATAGGAATAAAGGAGTAATGACAAGAAGAAAACCGGCAAATGAAGAGGTATGTCTTATCTCTCGAGTTGAATAGGCAACTGTTATTGAAGCTTGTAAGGATAAACATTGGTTAAAGGCTATGAAAGATGAATTAGATCAAATAGAGAAGAATGAAACTTGGTCTTTAGTTTCTCGGCTTCAAAATAAGAATGTTATTAGAACTAAATGGGTTTTTAGAAATAAACTGAATGAGGATGGTCAAGCTATAAGGAACAAGGCTAGATTGGTTTGTAGAGGATATTCTCAAATGGAAGGAATTGATTATGGTGAGACATTTGCACCTGTAGCTAGAATTGAAGTTGTTAGACTATTTCTTCCATGTGCACCTTATAAGAACTATAAGGTTTATCAAATGGATGTGAAATCTGCATTTTTGAATGGTGAGCTTGAGGAAGAAGTTTACATTGAGAAACCTGATGGATTTACACTAACAGATGACAAAGACATGGTTTGCAGACTGAAGAAAGCTTTATATGGTTTGAAACAGGCTCCTAAAGCTTGGTATGCAAGGTTGGATAAATATATTTTGAAGCTTGGTTTTACTAAAGGTAGTGTTGATAGTAATCTATATTATAAGATCACTGATAATGATATTCTGATTATTGAAGTCTTTGTTGATGATATCATTTTTGGAGGAGAAGATAAATTGTGCATGGAATTTGCTAACAACATGAAAAATGAATTTGAAATGTCCATGATTGGTGAGATGGAATTTTTCTTAGGTTTGCAGATTACTCAAACTAACAAAGGAATTTTTATCTGTCAAACTAAGTATCTGAGGGAAATGTTGAAAAAGTTTGGTATGGAGAATTCCGAACCGGTAAGTACTCCTATGGCTACAATTGAGAAATAATCTATCGGGGATACTTCACCGATAAATCCAACAAGGTATAAATCTATGATTGGTGGTATGTTATATCTAACTCATACTAGACTTGATATTATGAATGCAGTAAGTATTGTTTTAAGATATCAAAGTAATTCTAAAGAAAATCATGAATGTGCAGTAAAGAGGGTATTCCGGTATTTGTAAGGAACAACAAAATATGGCTTATGGTATTCCAAAAATAATGTTTTCACTTTATGTGCATATACTAACTCAGATTGGGCAGGTGATACTGATGATAGGAAAATAACTTCTGGTGGAGCTTTCTTTCTTGGAAAGAAACTGGTTTCATGGATAAGCAAAAAATAGTCATGCATTTCTTTATCTACTGCAGAAGCTGAGTATGTTGCAGCAACAACTAATTGCACTCAAGTTTTGTGGATGAAGCAAATGTTGAAGGATATCAGGGTAAATTGTATTGAACCGGTAGTTATCTACTATGATAACTCTGGAGCTATTGACATGTCCAAGAATCTGGTATTTAACTCTAAGACTAAGCATATTTCAATAAAGTATAACTTTCTGAAGGACAAGGTAGAAGCAAAAAAAGTCAAATTGGTTTATGTGAACACTAAAGAACAGATTGCAGACATATTCACTAAACCACTGTCTAAGGAATCATTTGAATACTTGAGAGACAGGTTAGGGGTTTTTGCCCCTCCGAAAAAGACTTGATTGTTGAAGTTTTTCATCAATCTGGTATGAATTATCAGGAACATTATCTATTCTGGCACTGATGAATGGTGCTACTACTTAGGGGGAGTAGTCAGCTTTGAGATTCAGAGGTTTATATCATTGCTTTGATATTTTTGTCGGGTTTCTGGAATTGATGTCAAAGGGGGAGAGATATTGATGTGAAAATAAAAAGAAAAGTTGTATATGTTGGGGAGAGAGATTTGTTCAGAGCCTTACAGAGATAACATTCATTGGGGGAGAGCTATTGATTGTTGGTTGTCTTCCATAGGGGGAGACTTGTTTGGCATTTCTTGGTACTTAGATGTTTTTCACATCTAGTGTTGCCATCAATGCCAAAGGAGGAGATTATTTGCACTATGGATATGTGTGGCATTGATGTTTTGTCATTGATGTCAACACTAGTTGTTACTGGCAGATAGATTTACACTAGATGATATGGATGGTTACCGACAAACAGGTTACCAGTATAAGATCTAGTGTTACCGGCAAAAGAGATTATCTGGTTGGCACTTCCAACATGTTTGGATCAGTAAAGTATATTGGATTTCATGTGTTATATGCTCCATAAGCATGTTTTGGTCAATTGGTATTGGCTTGATAATTGGATGTTATCATACACACTGGTAAACCCTTACCGTTACTGGTTTAAGGCTTTATCAGCGGAGCTTTCATTGAGGAATCATGACAAGATGCACAATTGGTGTTGATGCAGCTTCTTCGAGCATTTCAGGATGTTGAAGATGTTTGTTGATTGTGCTTCAATTGCTTGAAGACATTACTTTGGTGTGGCGGACCCAGAATAGGTCTGGTACCTATCTAGATTATGGACCGGTATCATGCTAGCGTGTACTCTACACGTTACCTGGTTGATTCGAGATGTTTTATGGATTTGTTATTATTGTTTTGATCTTAAGCCAACATGGCATATCATTGTAATAAGGAATTATGTAATTATATTATTGTAATATCTTGAGGTGGCCGACCTAATTGGTTTAGACCTTAGGGTTTGTATAAGTAAGATGTAGAAACTCTTTGTAAAGTATCATGGTTGATGAAAAAGGTCATGGTCAAGGAATGTAATGTGCGAATATTGTAATATCATTCAGGAAGAGGAGTTGATCGATCATTGGTGATTGGATTGGTTTCAGAAGAGGATTTAGTCCTCCGGTATTGAGCTTAACCGAGACTGTAATCAGGTATAGTAGATACTATTTCCAGCAGTTTACTCTATTGGATTGTTGTCCATTTATCTTGAGAAGGTTGTATCCTCTCTATAGTCAGTGAGACTCTTTTTGTAATGAGCAATACGCTCTAGGCAATGTGCCTTCCTACAAATGCAGGCCCCTCATTGTAACACATACTTTCTGTAGAAGTATCATCTGACTGTGGGTAAGCTTCCCACCATGGTTTTTCCCTTTTCGAGTTTTCCACGTACAAATCATGGTGTTATGTGGTATGATTGCTTTGCATTGATTATCTGGTTAATTATTGTTTACTGGTATCTATTCCTACTGGCATCTGTCTCTACTGGTACTTGATTTGTTTAAGGTTGTATTGTGGATTAAAAGTTACAATATGTTAATAACTGATTCACCCCCCCCCCCCCCTCTCAGTTGTTCACCAGTTATCCTAACATCCCTATTATGGGGAACAATGACCTCTTGAGCTAGTTTTAGATTACTACAGTACTGAAATGGGTTTGAATCTGCTGAGATTGTGATTTCCTGCCCATTGTAGGGAAATTTTAGGCACTGATGATATGTTGATGCAACAGCTTGTATGTAATGTATCTAGGGTCTTTATGTTGTATGATAGGTCCAAGTCTAGAACTTGGCATGTTGTGTCTTTCTACAAAGGTCCCACTCTAATGGGTAATATCACAATTCCTTTAGAGGAACGCTCTTCTTCATCATAAGCTTTGATGGTGATCTTTTCCAGGGATCAACTGCGTCTTCGGAATAACCTAGAGCACAGACAAGAATCAATGAGCAAATGTTTAAGCAAGCGCCACCATTGATTAGGACACGTTTAACTCGTGTCTTATGAATGAGGACTTCGATATGCAAGGGAGAATTATGGGGATGTTGCAAGGACATGTCATCTTCTTCGGTGAATGATAAGCAGTGAGGGGTTGTGAGATATCCCACCATGGTTTGGAATTGATCTATATCAAGATCTTTAGACATTGTTGTATCTACTAATGCTTGTTCAAGAATTTATTTGTGTGTAGGTGAAAGCTTAAAAATTTCTAAGATGGATATTTGTGTGGGCGTTTTCTGTAATTAATCCACTAGACTGTATTGTTTTGCAATGGATGACATGTTAGTGGTAGGACCCGACAAAACAACTTTATCTTTGCTTCTTGTGATAGAATGAGCAAGTTCTTGATATTGCTTTTCTTTAACTACAATCACATTTACCACATTATCATATGTATGAGCGTAGTTCACCTTTGCTTTACCCTTACCATTATGTGTTGTTGATGATTCACCCTTCTCATAGTTTGGATGCGGAGTTTTAAAAGTTGTATGAGATTCGTTTGTCGTATGTCCATCCACAGTTATTACTCCATTATCAATCAAATATTGGATGACATGTTTCAACCACTGACAATTATCTATGTGATGTCCCTTGTTTTGATGGAAATCGCAATAATGGTTGTCATTCCACCAAGAGAGTTTCACTTGAGGTTCATAGTTTCTTCCTTCTGGAAAAGTAATCAATTTGTTTGCGAGAAGTGTCTTTAGTGCTGACCCAAGTGGTTCACCAATGTTTGTAAATTTCCTTTGAAATAAATTGTTGAAAGTTGATTTTTGGTGATTGTTATTTTGTTGAGTTGCTACTGAGTGAGTGGATAAATTAAAAACTAGTTGTTTCAGTTTTACATTGTTGTTATCCATTATTCCATCGTTGATTCGATTTTTATTCCAAAATTTAGGCTTATCATTGTTATTGTTGCTAACATTGTTGTTAGGAGGATTAACGCCTTCTTTGTATAGCTTCAACTCACCCTTCTTTACCATATCTTCTTCCATTTTGATACCATTATCAATCATCTTTTCAAAATTTTGATGGCATTGCATTTTTAGATGATAGCTCATTTGTCCATTTAGGTTGTCAATGAATATGTCTATTTTCTTGTATTCTTGTACCGTTCAAGGATATCGTGAAGCTAATCATCTCTATCTCTGTAGAAACATCATGAAAGGTTCTCCACTCTTTTGTTTAGTATTACATAAATCGAGCATTGTTACCTCATGTTGGATGTTGTAAGAGTATTACAAAACAAACTTATCCACCAATTCTATGAATGAACTAATTCCAAGTGGAAGTTTGGAGAACCATTCCATAGCTAGTCCACTTAAGCTCTTTGGAAATAATCTCATCGGGTAGGTTTCCCCATGTGCAAACTCCATAATCATCGTGCAAATTTCTCGTATATGATCCTGGGGATCAGTGCTTCCATTATATTTATTGTATTGAGGAGTTTCACAACCTGTAGGAAATGGTATCATGTTTAGATTTCCGTCAAATGGGTAAGGACAGATTTCTTGAAGTGGGTATCTTCTAACAGTTCCTCTCTGCATATCTTGAATTTGTGTTTGCAACGTTTGTATTTGTTGTGTAAGAGCTATGATAGGATTATCAACATGATTTGTCCTTGTATAACCATGAGTGTGAGTTCTAGTATGATCTTGATCTCTTCTTGTATTATCTTGACTCTTTCTTGTGTCCTCATTAGATTTGACATGGTTGAGAATTTCTATGTCATCCTTTTTAGGAATGGAAGTTTCCTTATTAGTTATTGTGTTATCAGGAATTGATGTGTCATCAATTTTGAGACCAAAAATATCCTCATGTCGTTCATTATCATGGGAAGAGTCACTTCTCTTTTGTGCTAATTTGCTCACATCAAAATCTTGGGGGAGTGTAGCACTAGATTTAGCTAACATTAGGAAGTATTTCTCTTTTTCTCCCTCCAATATTTTTGCCATAAATTTATCGAATTTAGGATCTTGTTTAATTTCACTAAGATATTGTTCTGTTATTTCCCCTTCTTGTATTTCATTTTCATGTTCCATGTTTCTATAATCTTTAGTTATTTCAAATGTTTCAATTTCCATTTTTGTGATCTTCCGTCTCTCCGCTCTAGTTAAAACGGGCATACACGTGTGTTGCATATTGTGCAAGGATTCAGTTATATACAATTTGTTTCGATAAGTGATCAACTGTCAATGTAGATATGATAGAGTGATATGAAACGAAAAGATGATTCAAGTGTTTAAAAGTTTGCAAGTTTTCGATCTTTGGGTTTGGAGTGCAATGATGATGATTTTGATAAAACCAAGTCCAATAGGAATGATATATCCTACGATGTGGGGTAAGGTTATCCTGACCAAATGTTGTAGTTTTGTGATAGAGGATGATAGATCCTGATGAGAAACTATGTTTGAGTGATCATTTTATCAAAGAAGGTGATAATGCACTTTGAGATGTTAGATCTTGAACTTGTTGAAGGTGAATACTTGAAAATATTGAGGTGTCTATTTCTAGAATCCGATTTGACATATGATAACTTGACCAAGCGAACCAAGAAGACAATCTAAGAACAAAATCACAAATATTAGATTTTTATGCTCACTATAAATTGACCAAGCAAACATGATAGGTCTGAAAAAGACATGCAAGAAGACAGTCCTAGACTGACAGAGACAAAATTGTACGACAGTTTAGACAACCCCATACGACAATTTAGACAGGCCCATATGACAAACTAGAAATCTCGCACGACAAAGGCATAAACTCATATGAGCTTTCTCATAAAACTAGATGACAAAAGATAACACAAAATCCTCTGTTAAACTGACTCGTACAACAATTCTCACTGGACCAGATGATAAACTAGATTTCCCGTACAACAAACTAGAAAGCTCGTACGACTTAGGATAGAATAGAGACAAAAAAATTATTTGGATAGATTTTTTATCAATGAAGTTTGATGTTTTGCTTCTATTTTCCAGTTTTAAATGTTTGATTTTCTATTTCAGGGATGAAGACACAGTAAAAATGTGATATGATGAGTGACCTCAAGCACAGCACGCTAAATCCTAAGGAAGTTGGCTGAGAGAGAAAACATTTGCTTGCAAACTTAGGTACACACCCAATAGCTAATCAGAATACAATCGCTGAGTCTGGTGCAATGGATTCTCAATGCCGTATTAGCCGACTCCAAACGCTAATGGGGGCACGATATGGCAAGTGTCTTGGGAGAGTTATTATATCTCTTGCACAAAGATTATCCCCATTTTGGAGGTGAATTGGGTAGCTTCTATCTTAGAGTTCTTAGTAAGGGTTTTCGTTTGAAATTACCCCTTGCAGTCATGCAAGCGTGATTGAGTCCTATATCCCAACAAGGTACCGAAACAAGAAGTAGTCACGCAAGCGTGATTGAGACTGCGAGGCCCTACTAAATGTACGATATGAAAGATCTCAAAAGAGAAAACTCAAATAATCCCATCCTCTGAGACTTTAATCTCGAGAGGCCTATTTTTTAGAGTGAGTCAGAAAGCTTAGGTCTAGTTATACTCACTTGGGTCATTCTCACAGGGTGATTACTTTTTCCCACTGTGACAGACCCGCTAAATATAATCAAATATCAAACATAGAAGCACTTCAAGGGTTAGGATTTCTGATAGTACAAATGGACAAGAGCATACTCTCCTACCTTTTAGACAACTTCTCAAACATAGAAAACAAGATGTTCATTTACCATTAGCAAAATAAGTGTGCCTAGAAAACTTAAAGAAGACACTAAGTTAGGTTGTGTTCTTAGGCAACCTGCAAAAAAGATACGCTAGTATTCATGTTGTTTTCATGAAATGAAGCTTTGACAAGCGTAATCTTCGACAATTGTCCTACAAGAACCAGTTAGGATGCTAGAAAATTTCACAAATAGACTAGGGTTAGCATTAGTAATAGCCAAATTGAAGCATGAAAACCCTAAAATTTAATCTGTTTTGAAAACACGGAAGCAAAAATTCATACGAGTATTCTCACCTGCTCATATGAGTATTCCCACATACCCATATGAGTACACAAAGAAACTTGTATGATACTGCAATGGTACTCATACAAGATTCTGAGTCAGACCCAGCTAGAAACTTGGGAGATTCAAAATTTGATGATGCTAAGAGGCCAAAAATAAGATTTCGGGCCCCACGACAAGTGCCAATTAATGTCGTGTGTGTGAAATAGGATACCTGTAGTTGCAACACAAACACTCAATAGATCATTACAAGCATTGTTAGCAAATTTAAAAGCAAATGAAAGATAAACCATGACAAAGTGACCTATCGCCTCCTAAGAGATGTGAGTGTGGATTTGCTCTCAGATCTGAATAAGCAATCCCAGTGACTTAACTACACCTAGATAGAGGATTCAAAATGATAATGATATGCAAGCTAGATGAGATTGATTATGCTATATTGATCCAAGAGTCTAATTAAGCTAATGATATGCATGATTAAGCTATGATGATGATGCAATTAAGCTAGAAAAGAGATTGATTAAGCTACATGATTCAACAATTATGCTAGAAAATGATCAAATTAAACTAGATCTAAGATGCAATTGCCTATAATAACAATGCTCAAATGATATGCTAGAATGGATATGCCTATAGTAAAAATGCCTAAATTGATATGAGATGGGATCCTTTGTGCTCCAAAATGGGCAATATTTATAGGATTTCCAAGGCCAGGGGTGAGGTGGCAGGAATCAATGGTCAAGATTGAGTCTGAAGATATCAAGGGTGAAATTGGAGGAGGTTGGAGAAGAGGTTGGAGGGAGGGACACTTGTCATCTCTGTGGTGACAAGTGTCAAGGAGCTTTTCTCATAAGAGGGCAAGTGTCCAAGAGAGGAGACATGTGGCCAAAGTGCCATGTGTCTCAAGGGGAGAATATCCACACCATAGAAGGTTAGGATGTGCAAGATAGGATAGGGTTAGTTAAACCCAAGGTTAGGTGGAATGGGTTAGGTTAGGAGATGGCTAGGTTAGGTGGTTAGAATTTAGGAGACATGTGGGTAATTTGAATTTAAAAATTTAAATAATAGGAAAAGACTGATTAATTTTCAACAACTCATAAATTGACTTGTTTTAATTAATTAGGGGATTAGAAGAAATGAATTAAATGGGGGGAGGAATAATTAAGGAGGATTAATTAATCAAAGGGGACTAATGAAATGAACCTATTAAATAAATCCTTAGATTTACTAATAAGTAGATGAAAGGGATTTAATCAAATTGCTAATGAATTCAATTAAACTGGAAGGGGGGATTAATTAAATAATTGCTTATTCAATTAATTATCTTCTGACCATTTTTAGGTGTATACAATACCTTACCAAAATATTGTTTCATTCATATACATATGATTCATGTCCTCTTGATAGAATTTTTTTTTTTTTATGTTGAAATTTTAATGCCTTTCTAGTGATTCCTCGCAAAGAATATATTCTAACATTATTCCTAAACAAACGTGATTTAATTATTCTAAGTAAAGCATAAAAGATGACATATGATAGAGTATCTCTTCATGGAAAGCCTATGTTTATCTTTATACAAATACACGTATATGAAATATATTAAAAATGTATGAGTGTTGGTCATACCTTTACAACTTGAACATGTGAGCATATTGGTATAACTTCATTGGCACCAAGCTGACATGATTCATAGATCTAACATAATTTACTTGCAATGGCATTATCTTTTCTTTTCTTTTAAATAAGCTCTGATGTCTACACAATCTCTATAATGGTCAATTTATTATCCAACATGAAAAGTAATTCATAATCCTTAGAACTTATAATTATTGTATGTGACAACTCAATGATGAACTAATAGTACCAAACCAGTACTGAGAGGGGGGGGTGAATCAGTACAAACAAAAATACAGTCCAAAACCGGTTCGATGGCAAATACTTCAAATGACTGACAAGCAGTGATACTGGTTGAAACAGAGTCCAACTGGTAAGACCCAGAATAACTAAAACAATCATAAACTGGTCACTCACTAAGCTTCCCTCTTAGCTCAATACTACAGTACCATTACACCCTCATGCATGAACAGGTAAACTGTCATCTGATCTTCACAACAGTTAGTTCAATATGTTTTATAGACGAGCATAAAACACAAAACCATCATATGCTCAACAGGTAACAACAAAGCATCATAAGATAAAAGCATCACACATGACACGCATATTTTTCACGTGGAAACCCAATTGGGAAAAACCATGGTAGGGATGAATACCCACAATCTACTTTTGAACTCTTTAGAAGTCTGCCCTGTTAGGAGCCTTGTCCGGTTAAAGACATTACAATAGGTTCTGCTAGGAACCCATCCTGTTAGGGATCACCCGGTTAAGGGATGGCTACAATACCCGGTTAAGGGTTAAACCCGGTTAAGGGTTAAACCCGGTTAAGGGTTAAACCCGGTTGGGGTTACCTTGTTAGAGGATTTCAAGAACTCAATAGCTAAAGGATCTCTAGAGCTCTATAGCTTCCCATAACTCATTAACTTCAAGTTACCCGGTTAAGGGATTTGAATCAAGTCGGTTAAGACTACCCTGTTAAGGGATTTGTATCAAGCCTGTTAAGGCTACCCTGTTAAGGGATTTCACAATCGTTGAAGTGGTTAGAGATCAACAGGAATTACAATGATCTGGTAACAGCACTCAATGCTAATGCAGATCTGTTTTGGTTCCTCTTTACCTTCTGCACATTCACTTTGCAGGTATCTCTTCTCTCCTTTGGTCTGGCAAGAAGAATGTATCACTTCCCTTGGATACACACTCACAACTTTTGCCAACAACCTTAGAAAGAAACACAACATCGACCTTATAGGAAACAGACAAGTCAGTAGCAAAAACCCTAAACCCTAAACCTGTTAGGTTAAGCAATTCAAGCGGTTCAATCATGACCGTTGAATCATACTGCACTAAATGCAACAGTCTTGAATCGATCTCAAGACAGTCTCCATCATCCATTATCCACCGATTTCTTAGTGGCTGATAACCCATCACGCGTTATCACCGTTTTAACAAACTTCGCACATTCCCGAGGTAGATAGCCTTCTTCATGCAAGATCCTTCACGCGCACAGGGCTTACGTGGCAACACGATCAGTTATCCATTACCATACTAACTCATCACACAAAGATCACCGATTGAGCCACTCAGGCTTGAGGTGCTCCAACCAGAAACCCTGACATTACCAACCGGTAGTCACACAAGGGTTCCATGAACCGGTTCCCATATGCCGGTTCATCTTCAACAAACATGTCACTTCAATTTCACATAACCAATTCTCATATCATCATGTCAGTTTACTTTTGCATATACACCGGTTCACACATGTGTCGGTTCCCTCTTCTCTTCACACATATACACTTGTGTCGGTTCTCTCTTCTCTTCACACATATTGACATCAATGACAACATATAATATCATTATGTCCTCATACCGGTTCACATAATGCCAACAGTATGACAGAAGGCATTTCCATTGATCACTTTACTCACAATAGGTACAACTACAACACTCTAACCATTTGAACACTTTTTCATTCTAGGTTAGTAATGAATATCAACTATCATATTTTATTTCAAGTTTAACTTGAGTATATAAGATTCTAGAAGCACAATTAGATTACTCTATTAGCACACATTTTTGCAAAAGATTTTTATGCTATTTACATGATGCATTCTATGTGTATTTTCATCATAAGAGTGTTTACTATTGGATTGCATGTATAGGAGATATGTTGTTGTGTCAAAAAAATCCAATTGTAACCTAAATCTGTATGAACAAGTATCACCTGGGCATATTAAGGGATGGCATTAAGTATAGTGACATTTTGATAACCTTCATCATGACAGTCTTTGCATAGCAAGAGCACATTTTAGGGTTCATCACAGAAGTAGGGTCATGAGTGCATTCAGAGATGTTTTCAGTGCCTTAGAAGTCCATTAGCATGGTTGTGGAAAGTTACATTTGTGAAAGAAAGCCTTCTCTTCATAAAATATAAAATTATGTTTATCAGCGTAAGTCACCCCGATAAGATTGCCTAAGGAGAAAAAGGTGCATGTCGATCGGTAAAACTCACACCGATGAGTCCGATGGTGTTTTCTCAGGGTGAGATCAGAAAAAAGAAGTTTGGCAAGTTAGTAATCCATTAGGAAGGGATACACCGATAGCATCACAAGAAGGCGAAGTCATCGGCATAGCGTTCACTATCGGAAGCACGGGGAAAAAGTTACCCCGACACCTGATGAGGTTATCGACAAAACTTATGCCGACGTCAGATGGAGCGGACTACTTGTTGGCAATGTCATCAAGTCATTGGAAAGTGTCATCTTACGCTAGCCCGATACCCAATGGACTAGGTTGCGAAGGCGGTGTTATCGGCTTGACCTACTCTAATGAAGCGATACCAAAAGGAGGAGAATACTAAGTCATCGGGGTAACTTAAACCATCAGAGAGAGGTTTTTTAGGTTATACCGATACCCAATGAGAAAGCAAAGATGGGTGCGAGCAAGGAGATCTCATCGGAGAAACGTATGTCAATAGATCGGAGAAGTAAAATGATACACAAGTATGAAGTCAATGTCATCAGAGAAACATAAAATGAGTTGTTCTGATACCCAATAAGGTGACTCAATGTAACAAATGAGATGTGGACTATGAAGGAGGACTCATCAGAATAACTTTTAACGATCGGAAGAGCATAATTGTAGCTATGTCGATAGCCAATGGGCAGAATGCCATGGAGGAATAGAAGGAGGGTACATCGGAATGACCTACGCTGATGTGACATAAAGGTGAAAGTAAAACCTAGCTAGAAGGCGGAGCCATCGGAGAAGTTATAACCATCAGAATGAGGGAAAATGAGCTACGTCGATGCCTGATGGAGTGATCAGGGAGACCTATGTTGATCAAAAATATGGGTGGCGCCAAGTTAATGAATCATCGGGAGGAGTTATGCTGACTAGCCATTGCAAAATCTGATTTTAACAAATCCACTCACCATTATTAAATACAGACAACGGATAGGTCTGTGCTTGCACAAGGTAAATCATAGCACCATTTAAATTGAGTAAATGCTCCTGATGTATTAAATCTATATATGGATGTTTATATAAGAAATTTGCATAATAGATTGAAGCGAATAGAGAGATTGAAGTGAAACTAAACTGCAAAAAATTGAATTTCAGAAAGCTTGAAGGATTCAAATATGGAGGGTTCTAGTTCCAAAGGCAAGAGGAAGGCCACTGATATTTCTGAGAGTGCCTCAAATAAGTCTAAAGGTGGAGAAAGTGCACAGAAGCAAAAGTTAAATCAGGACATGATTGACCAAATGAGCTCACCAAGAGCCAAGTCCCGAAGATCTAAGGCTAATTTGCCTATCCGTGACCAGCTAGAAGATGATTTTAAGGAAATTGGTGATGTTTGGACTAGGGTTAGAGGCCACGAATTGTTCTTATATCATTACTCACGAAGGAGAAATCCGACCCCAATCTCAAACCCATGGACGACTGGATTGGGTAAGCTAGTGGTCCCTAATGTCTTTGTAAATATTTAATTGTTGAAAACACTGGCTAGGGCTTATAATTCCACGAAAATATGTATCCAATTACCAATGGTGGTGGATTCATCTATCTTTTAGTGGCTACCATTCATGAGGTTTTTGGTCTTGGTTTCGAATCCGATGTGCCCTTGTCTTTTGAGAAGTTGGAAGAAGAATATACAAAAATGGATATTGTATACAATGGGTGGAATTTGGCCATACATAAGGCTAAGAAAGGGAAGTTGATAGATGAAGATGGGCCTCCCTTCGACATCAATATTTTCAAATAGTATTTGCAATATACATACATGGCATGTGGTCAACTGGGAGGAGTTAAGGTTACAGATGTGGCTCGAATAGGACCTTTAGTACTTGTTGTAGATACACAAATGAATGAGCCAAGACAATTTGATTATGCTGCCTACATTGTGGAAAAAATGCATGAGGGTTTTGTAAATCTTCAGAATAACCCTGATAAGTCTTTTAAGTTTTATTCATAATTGATGCATATTATCTTGTTTTATGGATGACCCAGGGGGTTGTGGCCTAAAGAATTGAAATTAAATGTTCATGGTAAATATGGGTAGGAGCACCCAATACAATTGTGGGTATCACTGTGGGATTCTTGGTTCATGAGATCCCATTATGTCAAATTTGAAGATTTTTTTGTTCAACCATTATACAGAGCTTTTGGGGTTTCTTGTGATGGATCATTTTCAGAAGAAATTAAAAGATTTCTTAGACCCCATGAGCATGGAGATACAAGGGTGAATCATAATTGGGGTGATTGGTACGTATGCCAAGACTTCTTATATATTAGGGTTTTTGGATTCGAAGGTGCTCCCTATGTGCTACTAAAGCCTGCCAGACTGAATTGCTTACCTGGAGATTGTGAGACGGATGAGTGTCGCTAATGCACATCATTTTGGGGGTGCCCACAAGCAAGTCATCTTACCTGGAACTCTGCATTTTGGTGATTTCACCATTGTATCAATAAAGGCTTATGAAGTTATTGACAAAAGGTTGATAGAAGATTATAATCTGTATGAGCACATAAGCAGGAAAAATTATGACCCAGAGGGCTATATACACCAGAGCAGAAAAAAGTAGAATCTTGGTGATTACTTTCATGAGCATATTGAAGCCTTGGATATCTTCAGAAACAAGGAGTCTGAAGAAGCCATGCAAATTTTTCAGGATTTGAATTAGAAACTGGAAGAAAAAAGACAAAGACTGCAAGAGATGGAGGAAGAAGAAGAAGTTGAAAGTGAATCAAGTGAAAATGAGGCTATCTCAAGATTAAAAATGCCTAAAAAGGAAGAGGAACCTGAAGCACAGGACCAAATTGTTGCAAGGATGAATGTTGATTTGGTTGTTAGGCTAGAAGATCATACCTCTTTTGTGTCAGATGATGAATTTATTAGGTCCAAGGAGTTTAAGTCCTTGTATCATTTTAAAGGAAAGAGGTTAAGAGAAACAATGCCAGATGTGACACCAAAGAATGAGGCAAAAATGCTCAGAAAGATGAAGGCAGAGTTTAATTCAGAGTTAGAAGACATGACCCCTCAAAGGGGAAGGAAGCTTCTTGTAGAGGCATGAATCATTCCTTTTCCAGGCTGGGGCCTTAGTGCCTCTTTTGTTTTTGATAGCCTATTGCATTCAGATAAGAAAGATTTCAAGTTAGACATTCAGGGCATAAGTGATATTTTTATTGGATCAAGATATGATCCAAATGATGAGGCTATGCTTTTATGGGCCCTTTATCCTTTGATTAAGAGGCCAAAGATTATAGATGTGGACAAGGCCTTTGATCATATGGTGAAGTTAAAGGTTGGTGAAGTGGATCCCATGGTCACATCGGATATGGGGATTGATATTTCCAAATTAAATAAGCATAGATGAAGATGTTGGCAAAAGAAACAGGGAAATACAAGTCACTATATGAAGAGCTCTTGAGGAGTAGAGGTCATCCTATACCCCAAATAATAGATGAATCAAAATTAAAGAAGAGGTGCAAGGAATTGCATAAAGAGAATAACAAGTTGAAAGAGAAAATGTAGAACATAAGGGCAGACACAGCATGTGTCTTATTGTCAAAGAGATTTGAAAAGTTAAATGGAGTTCTTGAAGACTTTTGGACAGTTTACCAGAAGAATATGGATAACAGTTTGTCACATAAGAGAATTTCTGACAGATTACATATGCTCTTGCGGGATAAGAGGGCTATTCAGACAGACAGTTCAATTATTGAGAAAATCTAGAGACTGATAAAAAAGCACGAGAAGTTTGATGCAGGCCTAAAGGTTGAATATGATGCTTATCAAGAAATTGTGCAGCACAGTATTCCAAAAGTGATAGATGAAACAGGGTAGATTAAGGACAAGAATGTGTGGATTACAGAGTGTCAATCATTACTTAATGCTTCCTTAGGTATTGCATGGGCTGACACCCTGGACAGGGCGAAAATGGTGGACCAATTGGAAAATTTTGTGACTATAAAGATGGCAGTACAGGATATCATCTTCAACTCCAGTACTTACAAGGATGAGGCCTACCTTCGGCATATTCAGAAATGTGGCTTGATCCTAGATGGCCAGAGTTATTTTTTGTCAATTGTAATATGTTTTGTAATATTGTTAGTTGTTATAGCAGTTAGGGAGTTATTAGTTAGGTTGTTGTCAGTTTTTAGTTTGTACTAATGAAAGGGTGTGTCCTTTCATTTGTGTCTTTTGAGTCGCATATGTATAGGGAGTCATTTTTGTATACAAGGGGATACACAATTGAAAAAGCTCCTATATTTTAGATTATGTGTTGGAACTAGTAGTGTTATGTAAAGCAAGTCTGTAGAAATAAAAAGTCATTTTGTGCAAGAAAGAATATCATGAAGTACCTGTGAGTCTATAGCTTTTGTATACCTTTTTATTCCAAAATTAATATATAAGATTTGTTGTCTTTATCTTTAGATCATTTTATGTTACATGATGTTGATGAATCAAGTTCTTTGGATAAATCTAATTAAGATTTGCTACAGTGTGCCATCATATGATGTTGTGTAGAAAACATAGTTGTCTTTGCTATTCTTGCAACACATAATGAAAACATTGCATTGATAGTCTTGCATATTTGTAAGTTTTTCAAATTGTCTCCAAAGTTGATTGCAAACATTCATCCACTAAGTAACATATAAATTGTAAGATGAGGCACTGGTCTATTATTAGTTTTCTGTGAATAAATTTGGTGTGCATAAGGTCCTCATCAGGGAAACATACTTCTTATTTCTATTAGTGTTGTTTTTTCATAATTACTTAAGGTTCCAACAACATTATTTTATAAGCATTCATTCACTATTAATTACATTTAGGTTTTTAGATGAAAGCAAGTTAAAAGCACATAATAAAGCATAGTTGCAAGAAACATTTTGCCATTCTTGCAAACAGCTAAATTGATAAGTTTATATTCACTATAAAGAAGTCTCTTTGTGCTTGGGAGATTAAGGTATACCTGCCTAGGTCTAGTGGAGCCTAAAGTGTAGAGGAATTTGGTCTTTGACCATTCCTGTTCGTTGGCCAAGGCTGATTGAGAAATCAGTAGGAGGTTTGGCAAAGCTCTAGGATTTCCAATCTGTGGTTTTGGGAACCAACATACTCCACATATTAGATGTGACCACAATCAAGACCTAATCATAAGATAAATGTCCATAATGTAAGAATTGATTAATTTTTCTCAAATTAGTCATCAAAATGAGATTTTTATGACCATCTATCTGTGGGGTATCACAGTGAGACCTTGTTTTTTAGTTCTTTCAATATCTACTATTGTTTTGTCCAAACTGAGACCTTGAGATTTGTGAATAGTGATAGTGCAAGCCATTGTTAGGGGGAGCTGTGTGTGAATTCCTTGAGTTATAGGAGGTATAGGAATACATTTTGGATTTGTAAAGTCCCATGGTGGCCCACTATAATGTTGAAATTCAACAACATATTTTGGCAATTCTAGTGATCTAGAATTTGTATCATACACAATGGTTTTGATTTCTCCTAATGAGCCATTGACAAGACCAACTTCAATCCATAAATTATCAATTAACATTACTTATTCATTTATACAAAGGAGTATCTCAGATGGGAGTTGTTCATCATTACCGTAATCAACATTATTTTGTCTTGCTTTTTGAGCAACACTTTGGGGAATTGGCAAGTGTAATTGCTTTAACATTTTAATAGTGTTGCATAACAGATGCATTTGCTGCAAATAAATGTATCAAGCTATCAAACTGTATGTTTTCTTCAACGGTCAATTTAGTGGATGATCAGGACATAAGAGTATCCCAATCTGTTTGGAGCGTGGAGGCAATTCTAATGTTGTGAAGGATAGCACAAAATCATCGTTGTATTTCAGATGCACCTTGGTGGCGGAAAGTGGTATCTAATGTTACCATTGTTGTGAAATAGCACCATAGTGTAAGGTTTGTAGAGTGCAATGCATACAAAGGTTTATCCATTACAGGGGGTAGCTGACCAAGATCACCGACAAGGATTATTGATACACCTCCAAATAGTTCATGTTGTTTATGAGGAAATGATTAGCGTAATTTGTTGTCTATTTTCAAAATCAGATTAGGACCAAAAAAACTCATTTCATCAATTAGAATGTAATGTAAATCTTTATATTGCTCTTGGAACACCATTAAAGTTTGGCATGTTAAAGGTTGATTTTATTTAATAGGAATGTGAAGGGCAGAGTGGATCATAGTTGCTTAGATATTATATGCAGAAGCACCCATTGGGGTTAGCACAAGCAATGGATTGTTCTTGCCATCACGGGAAATGTTCATTTTTTTTCTAATGCATTCTATTAGGAAGGATTTACCAGTGCTCGTTGTTCCTTGTATAGTCATTCGTAGAGGTGCAATGTTATGATGAGTTGCATAATGGGAAATTATAATGTCAAGTGCAATTTTTTGTTTGGCTGCTAATTGAAAAGTAGTGTTGTTTGAAGAAGTTGTTTGGCAAAGACCAAGATGGAATTCAATTTTTTTTGTAGATATGAAGTTAACAGCAACACTATCAAGCTATTCGGTGAGATTAGTGGCATTCCAATTGTAGGTAATATCATAATCACATCTACCCAGCATTTGGAGGTCATTTTTGTTAAAGTTGTTTGAAGCACCCATTTATGAGAGGTACTCCCATTCATATCGGTTTGCATTTTTTAATCTGGGAAATCATCATCATCAAACTCTTCATGATATTTTGTTGAGAAATCTTGTTCGATTCCATTAATATGCCAACATAAGTAACCATTCATGTGTAATAATTTCCAATTTGTAATGATCTGGCCCCTTGATGTTCCTATATCTATAGGAATATGACAAAAGGGTTTGTATAGGAGCAACTCACTCCAACAATATGTTTCAAACTCATCATTATCTTCATTTGGTGAGCATTTAAATTGTGGGTAAACATTGACAATTGTATATTTTTTTAGTTTTTGCCATTTTCCTTTCTTGCGTTGTCTATTGAATGAAAATTGTTGTGTCAATTGTATCAGGGACATGTTTTCCAACTCAATAGGCCTTTGCATATAAGCAAAAATGTGTGATATAGAAAGTTCGGTATTATAATTTGAATTTGTGACACATTGTAGAACTTTCCTACCGACATTGAGCGAGACAAAATGGTGGCTATTGTAAGGAAGTTAAGTAGCGGAACAACTTCCTACACTAACCTTGAGAGGAGGGTAATGCAAAAACTTTTATAGATCGTCACAACAGTTACAGAAAACAAAAATAGATATAATAACATTCAAACCATAACACAGTGATTTACATGGGGAAAACCCTTTCGGGAGAAAAAACCCACACTCCAAAAGCCATCCAGTATATTATTTTGCAATAAAAAATAGATTACAATATACTTGCAGAGCAAGCTCTTCACAGGAGTACAACTAATCAGATATTCAGAGGTAACTCAACAACTATAAGACTCTAACACACAACCTCTATCTCA
Source organism: Cryptomeria japonica (assembly GCF_030272615.1). Taxonomy (NCBI): domain Eukaryota; kingdom Viridiplantae; phylum Streptophyta; class Pinopsida; order Cupressales; family Cupressaceae; genus Cryptomeria; species Cryptomeria japonica. The sequence goes on along the minus strand of NC_081407.1, from coordinate 681,509,075 downwards.
CACACCTCATTTATAGGAGATACAATACAAGAAACCGTCAAACAGTATTACAAAACCATGGGCTAAAACCACCCAATAAGGTGTAGCCGCCCTTATTTCCCTTATAGATTCCCTATGACGTGTCCCTCCCTTTTACATCTCATTTATGTGTCGGATACAAATTATATTTCCTATTTCAGAAGTACAAACTTTCGGAGGCCATAACTTGTGAACCATGTGTCTGATTGATGAACCTTTTGAAGCATCAGAAAGCTTGTGAAGTTCTCTATTGCCTAAAAAATGCTACATCATTTACACCCACTTTTCAAGGTATTTTGGGGTCTCTCCTCAAAATCAAATTTAAACATTTCATTAGACCCCTCCAAAATGAAAAATTTAATATCTTCAAAACTAGTTGTCATCTTGTGATGTAACTTTACCGGAATGCTTATCTATTCAACCAGAATCTTCGAGGAGAATTTTGCACCATTTCGTGCTCAAATAAAAACTTACTATAAATAGTAACCTCATGTAAATGCAAGGTTGAGACACCATTTTCCCAACAAATCTCCCACTTGTCGAGCACCTTGCAAGAGCAAAGGGAGTAGCAACACAATAAATCAATTGCTAGGGGCCATGAGGCCCATAGACTCCAAACACCATCTGAACTTCTTTGTCCTCATAACCTTAGTTAAAGAATCTGCAACATTCATCAAAGTTTCTACCTTAACCAGCTTCACCCTGCCATCTTCGACCATATCCTTGACAAAATGATATTGAACATCAATGTGCTTGGTTCGGGCATGAAATGTCGGGTTCTTGGCGAGGCAGATCGCACTCTGACTGTCACAGCTCCTTGTTTTATTTCAATGTCTGAACACAGTCTCTTAAGCCAAATGGCTTCTTTACAAGCATGAGTAGCTTCCATATACTCTACTTTAGTGGTGGACAAAGAAACCACAACCTATCACTTACTCATCCAACTAATTGCACCACCAAATAAAGTAAACACATAAGCACTAGTGGATCTTCTGCTATCAATATCACCTGCCCAGTCTGAATCCACATAACAAGGCCTTTTTCAGCTTAGCATTCCCTCAATGACACGACAATTTTTTTTATCTTGTCAAAACCTTTGTCTTGCCGAACTCTTTTTTGGAACTTTTGACGCCATCATGCGCTTCCATCTTCATGCGAGATGGCAGATCCGATTACCCAAATTCAAACTTGCGGAGGCCATTAGAATTTAAATGCTCTACAGGTGGGTGATTGCTGACCCGTTGGTCGAGGACATTTTATGCTCAGTCGGCACCCGATATCTGATCCTTTTTGCATACAACTACCGAGGATTTTTGCCATTACTCCTGAGGTGACCTTGAGGCTGATCTCAGATGCCACCCCATGCCTCTTTAATGCATTTTGAAGACTTTTTGGCTCTGTCATGCTGCCATGATGTACTTGCACACAAAGATGTCTTCTCTTGCACCCCTTTTTGCCTATTTCTAGAGATGAAGGACATCTTTAGGGATGACATTTAACACGCCATCAGATCCCTTCTGTCGATCTGATCTTCTTCCTCTATTTTTTTTGTAACCTAACCCTAGGAGGGTTAGGGTTTCCAGTTGTAGTTCATTTTGAGTTATGCCTCAACTATAAAGGAATTTTCTATAAATTTCCTAAAGCATCTTCTTTCTTTTCTTCTACAAAAAACTATGTTCTTCTGCATTTGTAAATTTTGCTTTGCCCTACATTAATAAAGCTTGTTTGTTTTACCTAGATTTAGTTCAGTCAAATTTGTGTGAATAATTACCTCTTTTTATGAATGCATCTCTTTTAGTTTTTCTTAGTTGTAGTTGATTGTGTTGAATCCATCTTTGAATGTAATTTGTGAGCTAAATGTTAGCCCCCCTTTGTATCTCACAAGAACCCCAATCTTCATCTCTTCTCAGATAACCGATTTAGATAGAATCTTGTGTATACCTTGGACATGTTTTGATAATGTCTTATGAAGTTACAGGCAGGAAGATCAACATTCCATATAGGTGCAAACCTTTTCCCCTCTTTCACCCTTTTCCCTCTCCGAATCACTAGATTAGGTCCTAGTTGCACTCAAAATTGATAGGAAGTCGACCTTCTCCAGAGACTCAACCTCACTTCTGCAAGTCCCACACTTGGGAGGTTGTTTCTATGTTTCACAAGGTTGATGATCAACATTGATCATCACAAGGTGTAAACTTTTGTGACAACAGTTTTCTCTAGAATCCTTGACGTTTTTCAAGAAATAAAATAAATTGGTTGAACTTATTTCATGAGTTCACCCATAAAAGAGGTGCAAAATAATTTTCCATGAATACTTTGTAATTTTATATCAAATCATAATTTTTATTCATGAATGGTGTTATTTACAAATATGAATCAAATGCTCATTATTTTATGAAGTTATTTTGTATGAGAGCTTTTATCAAGTTGTAGTTTCATAAATAGTTTGTTTTCTTAGGGAGGAATTTCCTTATTCTCCACAAGTGAGGGAAAGAGACTAAGGATGATTATTCTACCAAAGAAAAAATCCATGTTATAAAAAACTCCATCCACATT